>NC_142034.1:26033384-26345745 GCF_982192425.1 Myodes glareolus | reverse complement strand
TTCTTTGTCTGCCTCTGGTCCTCAAATGTTTACATAAATTCACACATGTGGAATACGCAATGTGTTCAGGATGAAGGATTCTCTTCCCACCTTGCCCCGTTCTCAACTACGCCCGCCCACGGCTATCAGGCCATTGTGTGTCTTGGGGTCTTAGGTCACTGCCTCCTCCTGTTCCTTTCCAAGTAGATTTCCCCAAAAGCCAAGAGCTTCAGCTTCATCAAGGGCTTGGCCCTTCCTAGATCACCCATAGAGGCTGAGAGTTTCTACAGATTGAATCCAAGTCATATATTTGTTGATTGGCAGATTTTGTGAAACTGTTGTTTGGGTATGGTGGGGGTCTTGTTGTTGGGTGGTCTTCTCCAAGTTAGGAAGAATGCAGGCACTTGGAACCTAACTGATTGTGGCTGTCTCATATTTGTACCGTATATACACTGAGCCAGAGAAAATGGTATCTGAGAGTTTAGAGTGCATGTGTGGCTCAGGGATAGAGTAGTTGCTTAACATGTGTGAGACATGCCCTTGGTTTGATCCAGAGAGAGAGAGAGAGAGAGAGAGAGAGAGAGACAGAGAGAGACAGAGACAGAGAGTATAAAAAAAGTGAAAAGCCTCCTTAAGATATCAGATTTTTTCTTTTTGTTGTTGTTTTTTGTTTTTGTTTTTTTTGTTTGTTTTTTTAAGACAGGGTTTCTCTGTAGCTTTGGAGCCTGTCCTAGAACTAGCACTTGTAGACCAGGCTGGCTTTGAACTCACAGAGATCCACCTGCCTCTGCCTCCTGAGTGCTGGGACCAAAGGCGTGCGTCACCACCACCCGGCTCAGAATAATTTTTTACGTGTGTATTTGTTTTCTTTGATGAAGCCAGATCTTATGTGCCCAGACTGACCTTGACCTCTGTATAACCAAGGATGACTCTGAATCCCTGACCCTTCTGCCTCTACCTTCCAAGGGCTGGGGTGCCGGTGTCGTCACACCTGGTTTAATGTGGTGCAAGGGATCAAAATGAGGGCCTTGTGCATGTGGAGCAAGGAGCAGTCTGTCTACTGAATCTCAGCTTCTTTTAAATCTGACTACTTAAAATCCACACAATTTGCCCACTCTATCCTTGAATGGGCTTACATTGTTCTAGCTTCTCTTTCCAGAGTCTCCCTATGAGCAAGGGGGTAATATGATTTCCCAGGAAGTGGCAGTCATGATATAGGCGTGGATATGAAGTAGAGGGTTTTTGTTTGTTTTTTTCGGAGACAGGGTTTCTCTGTGTAACACTCCTGACTGCCCTGGAACTCACTCTGTAGACCAGGCTGGCCTCGAAACCACTGAAGTCTGCGTACCTCTGCCTCCCAAGTACTGGGGTTAAAGCTATATACCACCACCACCCTGCAAGGTAGAGGTTTTCATTCCTGGACTAGAGCCCAGAGCACTGACCAGTCGCCTGCTCTCAAAGGACTCGGCCTTCCCTTTTAGCTCTGTCTTTCTTCCTCACATGGCTGGAGATCCACGTCCTGGTAGACAGACAGGTCAGCGCTTTGAAGACTTTGGAGCATAAATAGATCAAAAGCCCAACTCTCTAACTTCCACCTGTGGTCTGCAGAGCCAGGCACAAGGCAGATGGAAGGCAGAAACCCAGGGCCCACAGCAGCTTCCCGTGGCATGACTTAACACAGGTCCTCAGGCCAACTACAGCAGTCCTGACAGCAAAATTAACATGTGGGGGTGTCTGGGGGGAGATCCGAAGAGGGGAGGGAGAGATAAGGGCAGTAGATCACTTGGGCCTGGCATCTGTTCACCTACTTTATGCAAATGTTGCTTTAGCCCCAAAGAAGCCACATTCTGGGCCCAGCTTGCTGTTTATTTAAAAATATGCCAACTTTGCAATCCGTCTGGAAAGCTCTGAAGGGGCTCTTGATAAGGGCATCTCAGCAGAGCCCAGCAGCTGGGCAGTAAATCCAGAACACGCAGAAACATTTAAAAAAAAAAAAAAGCCCTTCCTTGATCAGATGTTGTTGTAAAGAATTTTGTTGTCTGTCTGTAGTTAAGTAGATGACCATAGAGAAAGCCTGAGCAAGGCCCTCAGAGAAAGCCTTTTTTTTTCTTTTTCTTTTTTGCTATTATCTTCTGCTCTCTAGATGAGCTAAGCTCACACTCAAGAGGGGGATTACATGGCCTCGCGGCACCCACCCAGACTATGGCAGCGAGGGCAGCCTCTCCGCACCCACCCAGACCATGGCAGCGAGGGCAGCCTCTCCGCACCCACCCAGACCATGGCAGCGAGGGTAGCCTTTCCGCACCCACCCAGACCATGGCAGCGAGGGCAGCCTTTCCACACCCACCCAGACCACGGCAGCGAGGGCAGCCTCTCCGCACCCACCCAGACCACGGCAGCGAGGGCAGCCTTTCCACACCCACCCAGACCACGGCAGCGAGGGCAGCCTCTCCGCACCCACCCAGACCACGGCAGCGAGGGCAGCCTCTCCGCACCCACTCAGACCACAGCAGCGTGGCCTCTCTGCACCCGGTGCTCTGAATGAGCATCATGGAAAGTTCTTTCCTTATCATTTTAGAACTAGAAGGCAGAGAGACGCAGTGCCTGCCAAGGTAATAGGCTCCCACGGAGTAAACACCTGAACGAGAGAGACGCGTTTGAGAAAGAGCAGACGACATTTTCAACATAGTTAGAGATTCCAGCCTTCAGCCGAGTTCAGGAGTTCTCTGTTGAGGTTTGTGCGGGCTCTGGTAAGAAGTGTCTAACAGATTAGATAGTTTATAGGAAGGCAAGAGCCAGGCGTCTCACCAAACTTGTATTTATTTTTTCATACACTGGAGCCTGCCTGGAGACAGCCCATGCTGGCATAATGCGTCTTGATAAGCTTCCCAAGCAAAGAGGCTCCAAGTCCTCCATAGTTCACTTATTTTGCCAATAATCACTCAGCCTCTTGACCAAAGAGAATATGAATTTGTGCAGAGGATCAGGAAAAGTCACTACACGATACCGAGCGTGTGAAGGGGTAGGGTGGGATTTGAAGTGACTTCCCATAAGGCCAAGTTAAAACTTCAGAGGTCTCCTCTGCTCTCAGGCTCGCCTCTCCCATCACCAGCCCTAACTGTGGGCTAAGGAAGCAAAAGTCACGTGTGTATCTCCACGTGACTGTGGTTCACTGGGTAAAATGGGTAAAGTTCCATCCAGCATCTGTCTCTGGCGGGGCTAAATGGCTTCACCTTAACTCTGCCTTCTTTCTCCCAGCATTCAGCTTAGTTTCCCCCACCTATCTCTATTCTACCCTATCACAGGCCAGAGTAGCTTCTTTATTCGTTAACCAATAAAAGCAACACATATACAGAAGGACTTCCCACATCATCTTATATCCAGAAATGAGACCAGAAAGGCAGATCCAGCTTGAACCAGCTTTGGGTGCATGTACTGCCATATATACATAGGCAAATTTTGAGGAAAGCAAAATTTAGGAAGAATCTTCTATTTACCACCTTTAAAAATTATCTTCTTCTTCTTATTTTATGTGTATGAATACTTTATCTACATGCATGCCTGCACCACATGCATAGTCTGTGTCTACAAAGGGCTGAAGAAAGTAGCTGATTCCCTTAGACTGAAATTACAGATGGTTGTGAGCCACCATGTAGGTGGGATGCTGGGAATTGAACCCGGGTCCTCTGGAAGAGCAGGCAGTTGTATTGGCTACTGAGCCATTGTTCCAGTCCCCATTTATCATCTCATGACTATGTATATATTTAACACATGCATGCATATGCTAAAATCAGGTGCATTGGGAAGGGATGTGCATAGTATAAAAGTGATTATATGAGTTAATCCGTCAATCAAAACAGGGAATCACCCAGACCACACCCTTTAGTAACCAGTTCCTTCTTCCTCCAGACCCCAGGAAAAAAGACCCCAGGCAGTAACCTGACGGAAGCCTTTGAGTATTTCACTCATGTGAACCCAAGAGCTGTCCACATGCCATGCACACTTGAGAAATGTTACAGTGAAACAGATAAACCTTTAAAAGGCACAACAGGGCAGGTTGGATGAATTTAAAGTGGTCAAGAAGTTTGAAAACTGCCTGGACATGGTGGCACGAGACTTTAACCTCAGCACTCAGGAGGCAGAGGCAGGCGGGTCTCTGTGAGTATGAGGCCAGCCTGGTGTACAGAGTGTGAGTGAGTTCCAGGCTGTATAGAGAGATCCTGTCTCCCCCCGACACACAAAGCCCCTGAAAACTGTAATCAGGAAGTGGGTAATATGTCTGCAAGCTCTCTTAAATTGCAAGGTGTCTGGAAGAACAAAACAAAACTGTCAATACTTAGAGCTTTAAGGAGGTCAGGCCCTCAGAGTCGAAGACACTGGATTTCAGACACGTTCTGTTTGCCCCTCTCTTCCTCCCCCTCAACTCTTGCCTCCCTGCTCCCTCCCCCTTTCCCCTCACAATTTCCAGTTTTTTTGAGCTTCCTTGCGATCCACTCTTACTGGACACTTGCCCTTCTGAAACCTATCATTCTATCTTTGACTTTTAATAAGCTGTTCCTCTTGCCCGAATGATTTTCTATCCAGTCTATGTCTAGAAAAATCTTTATTTATCTTCTGAGTTGCAGTTCAAGTGCTCCTCCCTTAAGGCACCCTCCCTACTGTCCCCAGGGGAAACCCACCATAGTCTGCGCCACAGGCTTCTCTTCTCCCGTGCTGGCACTTACCTCATCATCTTTATCACTTATTTATCCATCTATTTGTTTTTGTATCTTTAGTACCTAGGAAAATATATATCCTCTAAATATTTATGAAGTATTGGAAAGATAAATGAATGAATACGAGAGAAAAGATTGGGCCGAGCCAACACTTGGCGACGCTAGTGTGATATTTATAGCTGACAGACACAGCAAATCTATTCGATTTTTGCTTTTCTCACCTTCTTCATATAAAATAAAGATCTCCTAGATTTAAATAACAATGCTAAGTATATTAAGGGAGGCATTCGTCTCACTAACGTTAATCTATAGCACTGCATCCACATATTTTAACAGCATCTTAGAGAGTGCTAACGGACCACAGAAACCATCTGGCCTCGGCTTCTGTTCACAACTCAGACAATGTTTCCATCCAGTGTTTGTCCAGCTTCTGACTCTAACCCACCCGTCACCAGAGATGGGAGGTTCAGGGCTTCCTGAGACAGCCAGTTTTCTCTTTAAGCCACTCTTGCTGTTCTTCCTTACTAAACATGAAATTTATTCTACAGAAACATTTACCCTTTGCTCCCACTGCTATTAGTTCAACTGTCATAAGGCAGTCATGATGGCCTTCCCTCTCCAGTCTTTGCCACTCCAAGTGAAATACCCTAATCTCTTAGCAGCTCACCATATACCACAACTGTGAGGGTCACCCAGGACCCAAAGCATTAGCCTCTGAGAACACCTGGAATATAATCCAGGAGTCACTACAACACTTTTCTTATTCTTCTAGTCCTATAAGCTACTTGTGGAATACTTATTGCACAGTTTAATTTTTAATTTTTAAAACTTCTCTTTATTCACTTTTTCTTCTTTAATTTCTTTCTTACTTTCTTCCTTCCTTCCTTTCCTCCCTTGCTTCCTTCTTTCTTTTTTCTTTCTTCCTTCCTTCCTTCCCTTTTCTTTTTTTGGTTTTTAAGTCAGGGTTTCTACGTATGCCTGATGCGGGATGCCCTTCTGTATATGTGTTGTTTTTATTGGTTAATGAATAAAGCTGTTTTGGCCTATAGCAGGGTAGAATATAGTCAGGCAGGAAATCTAAACAGAGATGGAGAGAGAAAGAAGGAGGAGTCAGAGAGACACCGTGTACCTGCCAAAGGAGACAGATGCCTTGGAACCTTGCCCGTAAACCACAACCCTCGTGGTAATACACAGAATAATAGAAATGGGCTAACTTAAGATGTAAGAGCTAGCGAGAAATATGTTTAAGCTATTGGCCAAACAGTATTGTAATTACTATAGTTTTGTGTGATTATTTCCGATCTGGGCGGCCGGGAAATGAACAAGCAGTCTCTGCCTACATGTGTCTATGTACCATATGTGTGTCTGGTGTCTGTGGAGGTCAGAAGAAAGCACTCGATCCCTTGAAACTGGAGTTACTGATGGCTGTGAATTGCCGTGTTGGTCTGGAAACCAAGCACAAGTCCTCTGCAAGGGCGGCTAGTGGCCTTAACCATTCAGTCATTTCTCTCCATCCTAGTTTGGGTAGCTCTTGTGTATCCTCTGAGACTCAGTCCAGTTGCTGCTTCCCTGGACTCCATTATGAGTTAAGAGCCCTTGCCCTGTACTTATAGAGTTCAGGTGCTCATACATGTAACCATGACTTTTATTCTGTAGTGCCCTGAGTGTTGGGGGTAGAGTGGTGATAGCTGCCTTCCAGAGTGCTCTGATTACTTTATGCCAGGCCACTTTGTTAGTCTTTATCATCCTAGTGCTTGGTACAGTGTTTATCTCACAGATGCCTACTGAGTGTATTGATGCCTGTAGATATCAAATGTTATATTAGCTTCACATTCTCAACAACAACGATCCATAGGAGATTGTAGGTAGAGACTACTTGCTTGTTTCCCGGCTGCTCTGACCCAAATAATCACACAGAAACTATATTAATTGCAATATTGTTTGGCAAATAACTTAAGCATATTTCTAGCTAGCTCTTACATCTTAAATTAGCCCATTTCTATTAATCTGTGTGTTGCCACATGGTTGTGGCCTACTGGCAAAGTTTTGGTGGGCTCTGGCAAAAGCATCTGTCTTCTGTGGTGGCTCCATGGCTTCTCTCTGACTCCGCCTACTCTCTCTTTACATCTCTGTTCTGATTTCCCACTTGACTTTACTCTGTTAAGCCATTGGCTGAAAGCAGCTTTATTCATTAATCAATAAAAGCAACACATAGATAGAAGGACTTCCCGCATCATTTCCCCCTTTCTGTTCAAACAAAAAGGAAAGTTTTAACTTTTAACATAGTAAAATTACATATAACAAAACAGGTATCAAGCAGGAATTATAGTTACAATATTCATATCTACTTTATCTTTTATCATAACTAAGGAAAACTATAACTATAACTATCTATTCTTCAACTCCATCAAAGACTCCAGAAGGATATTATATTACTTAAGTTAACAGGAAGTGCATTGTAAGCCAGTAAAGTTAGCTGAGTGTGGTGTTACATGCTTGTAATCCCAGTACACTGGAGGTGGAGGTGGGGAGTTCTGTTCAAGGTTTGGCTACATAGCAAATTCCATGGCAGCCTGGGCTACACGAAAGTCTGTCTTAAAAAAACAAAACCAAAACCAAAACCAAACAAACAGCCAGGCAGTGGTGGCGCATACCTTTAAACCCAGCACTCTAGAGGCAGAGGCAGGTGCCTCTCTGTGAGTTCAAGGCCAGCCTGGTCAGCAAGATGAGTTTCAGAACAGGCTCCAAAGCTACACAGAGAAACCTTGTCTCTAAAAACCAAACCAAACCCAAACAAAACAGAACACAAAACAAAGAGTATGTATATAATCTCCATACTATAGAGGAAGAAAGTACATTCAGGGACGTGAAATGACTTTCCCAAGGTAACTCAGCTAGGCAACTATTGTTAGAAATTTAACTCAGGGATTTTCACAGCTCATTCCTTGCTTTTTCTCTGTATAGGCTAATGTTGAAATAGCCAGAGATGTTTTGCTTGTAGTAAGCATATTTAGAGTAGACATTATATGTTTTCAAAAGTCTGAAGGAATTTGTTGAATGTGACTCTGGAAAGGACTCCATTCATCCTGTTTGGCTGAGAAAGAAATTAGGAAGTTAATAGGAATAGCCACTTTTCAACAATTAAGGGCTGTTCTAGGTACAGTTGAGCTTCTGAATGAGTTCCTTATTACTTGAGTCAAAACATCCGTGTTTGATGCCAGAAATATAACAGAAAAATTTTTGGTGAAATTATGGCTTAGAATTGTGTCTCCCAAAGGTTCATGTGTTCAGGGGCTGGCCCCAAAGGGTGTTAATAGGAGACAGTGGAATGTAGGAGGTGGGATCTAGTGGAAAGGACCCTTTGAAGGGGATTGTGGGACTACAGCCTCATCTTGGTTCCCTTCACTTCCTGGCTGAAAGGCCAAGCCATTTGTTCTGCCATGATTCCTGTCACAAACTTGAACTGAGACCTCCAGAGAGGGAGCCAAAATAAGTCTCTGTCTTTGTCAGTGAAGTATCGCAGAGTTTGGTGTGGTAGCTCACTGTCTACAAACTCAGCAGTCGAGAGGCAGAGGTATAAAATAAGGTAATAAAAATAAGCCCTGCTGGGTGTTGCACACCTTTAATCCCAGCACCTAGAAGTCAGAGTTCAAGGCTTGCCTGATTTACATAGCAAATTCCAGGTCAGTTGTGTCTACAAAGCGAGACCCTGTTTCAAAAAAAAAGAAAGAAAAAAAAAAGAATGCAAACAAAGTTCATTTTCTCAAGGTTTTCTTTTTTGTTTGTTTTGTTTTTGGTTCTTTCATTTGTTTGTTTGTTAGTTTGTAGTGGTGAGAACTTACACCAGGTTATCCTGAGAGACGCTAAGATTCATTTTATTGGCTAAATGGGAGGGTTCCCCCCCCCCACTCCCCCAGTGCTGAGGCTTAAACCCAGGCCTCGCACTTGCTAGACCAACTCTCTCCTGATGAGCTACACCTCCACCTTCCTAAGAGTCCTTTGGAATATTCTCTGTACCTCATCACATGAACCTTGGCACACTGAACAGCAGAACCTCCATCCACTAAAGACGGGGGTTCCTTGTAGAGAAGTGGGTGGTGTTTGCTCCTAGAGGCAACTAAAGGAAATAACCAGAGTACAAGAAAAAAAAGACTGAAACCTACCAGAAACCACCTTCCTTCCAGTGATGCTTAGCATTACCACACTAAGTAAGCAGGCCCTCATTCTAACTGGAAGCAGAACATCGAGGTCCCCAACACTCCAAAGTGTCCCCAAGGAGAATAGGAACATACTCGTATGAGAGGTAGGCCAGGCAGCATCGCTGAGTGGAACTTCCCTCTACACAGCCACAGGCTGTATTCTCCTTGAAACACTGTGGAAACCTGACCTTTGGTTGTTTTTGGGCAAAAGGGAAAGCTAAGGATCTGAAGTGTCAGGGTGGGAACCAAATTCTTAGGACATAACCAGAATGCCAAATGTTCTTTCTGTTTGTCTGACAGCATGAAGTCAGAGACGGCCAGGAGATCGGGATTCCCGATGGCTGAGAGCTCTCTGCTGAGCCCCTGAGAGGAATGGATATTAAGGAACACTGATGTGTGCACAGTGAGGATTTAATAATCCTGACACATATTGTGCCAGCCCTCCTGTGAACCTTGACCTTGTTTTCAAGTCCCTAGCCTCCATGTTCATTAAAAAATCGGATCACCTGACCTGAGCCCTAGAGCAGCTGACATGGCCTCGGTCCTTTCATTTCTGCTCTCACTCTGATGTATTCCAGGGATACAAAACAGCCAGGGCCCCTGGGAGAGCAAATCACTGCCCGGAGAAATCCTTCCGCAGCAGGGACCTCTGTGTGGAGCTAAGACACGGGGAAGGACAGATGGAAATGGGAAGTTTTGCCCTGCTGAGCAAGAAAATATTGTTTTCACGGGCCACCAGGAGACAGAGGTTGGGGTAAGGATGCAATTCTGCAATTCTCTTTTCTCTAAGGGATGAAAGACAAGGAAGAAATAGCATCCCTCCTGCTGCAGACGGAGACAGCGTGGAGGTCAGCCTGTGGGGCACGTGTTGCCCCTGCATTCCCCTCGCTCAGTGTTGGAGTCTGTATCTAATGCTTACTTCCAAATGCTTTTTGAAAAGGTGACTTGGGTTATGTTCGCAACAGATTCTTTTTCAAAATGCAATTTTGAGGTCTTGCCTTGCTGGCTCTGTAACTCTCACTCGGATCCTTAATGGAGACACAGGCCTGGAGACTCTTGACACGATACAACATTTTCTAGACCTTGACATTGAACAAGGATAGGTGAGGTGAGAAGTGATTTTCTCTGGCCAATAGGACGTGTCGATTGAGGGCCCGGGGCTCGTTCACTTACAGGCTGCATCATTCTCTGGTCTCGCTGTCTCACTGACCACCGTGGTAAACTGACCAGTCTAAGATTGAAAGGCAGTTGTATTTTGCATTACTTAGTACCTAGCAGCTACAGTTCATGTTCCTCAAACACATGCTTGGTGCCACACACACTGGGAGATGAAGCCTAGGCTGATGTTTGCACAGCACTTCCTTTTTGAATTTCCAAGCTGATGTCTCATTTCCTTTAGAGCCTCTAAATCTATGTATAATTAGTCTCACTATGATCATCTTCATTCTAGAGGTAAAGGAACTGAGAATCAAAAGAGTTAAGTGGCCGGGCGTGGTGGGCAGGGTCTCATTGTGTAGCTCTAGTTGGTCTGGACTAGATGTTTTGACCAGGCTGGCCTTGAACTCACCAGAGATCCACCAGCTGCTGCCTCCCAAGTGCTGGGATTCAAAATGTGTACTATCTAGCTGGGCTTACTCTTACGCCCCTTTTTATGTATATGCAGGTGCCCAACAAGGCCCAGAAGAGTGTGTTGCACCCACTGGAGCTGGAGTTACAGGCATTTGTGAGTCACCCTACGCAGGCGCTGAGAACGGAACTCTGGAGCACTCCTAAGAGCTGAGTCGTCTCTCCAACCTCAAGTCAGCTCCAGACTGAAATCCCACATTCTTTCCCTTAAAATAATACTGGCACTTGTCAAAATAAAGCCTCTTAAAACAGATTATACCTGTGTAGAGGTTAAGAATGACACACAGTTTGTCTTGAATGGTAATTATGGAAGCTGGAGAAGCCTGGATACATATATGATTTCATTTATTCTTTTACTCATGTATTAATTTGAAAGTGAAAACTTAAAAAATTAATGTGTGCATTGTGTGTCTGAATATATATATATATATATATATATATATATATATACCACTTGTGTGCATTCTTGGAGGCCAGAAGAGGCATTGGCATCCCTTGAACTAGAATTACAGCTAATTTTTAGTCATTATGTGGGTGCTGGAACTGAACCTGGGTTCTCTGCAAGAGCAGTAAGTGTTCTTAACTACTGAGCCGTCTCTTTAGCCCTTAATCTAAAAACTTTTAACGTAAAAGGTTAAAAATAATTCAGCCTGTGTTCTGAGCTGACACGGTAACCCTTTAAAAGGTTCTTTTTTAAAAAACAAAATTTTATTACATTTTAATTATTTTGTTTGAATGCATGCACACACGCGGAGTTGGTGTTTTCCTTCCATTCTGTGGGTTCCAGGGATTGAACTCAGGTTCTCAGGTTTGGCAGCGGGCACCAATCTGCTGAGCTCTTTTGTCAGCCTTGAAAGTCCTTGGATGAAGCCCGTGTTCAAGGTTTGGTGTTGGAAATTGAATCCAGGGCTTCACACATGCTCGGTAAGTACTCAGCCAACTGAGACACAGTCCTGACTGGTCTCCAAGCTTTATCTGTCTATCTATCTATCTATCTATCTATCTATCTATCTATCTATCTATCTGTCTACTTATCTCTTTCTCTACCTACATCTATCTATCTATCTATCCATCCATCTATCTATCTATCTATCTATCTATCTGTCTACTTATTTCTTTCTCTACCTACATCTATCTATCTATCTATCTATCTATCTATCTATCTATCTATCTATCTATCTATCATCTCTCTATCTTATTTGTTTTATATGTGAATATTTTGCCTGCATGCATGTATATGCACCATGTGCAGCTTTTGATGCCAGTGGAAGTCTAAAAATGGCATCAGATCCCCTGTAACTGGAGTTATGGGAGATTGTGAACTACTATGGGGTGCTGGGAACCAAATCTGGATCCTCTGCAAGAGCAACAAGTGCTCTTAACTGCTGAGCCATCCCTTCAGCCCTCCACATTTTATTTTAATGGTTAAGACCTTACTACTCTCTCATTTCAAAAAAAATTGTTTATTTTTTTATTTGTATGCATGTTTCGCCTAAATGTACTTGCACACATTCATGCAGTGCCCTTGGAGGTCAGAAAACAGCATTGGATCCCCTGGAACTGGAGCCACAGGTGGTTGTGAGTTACCACACAGTTGCTGGGAACTGAACCTCAAGCCCTGCCGATTTTCAGCCAAGTCCAGGTGCGTCTAGGCCTCTCTCCTCTCTAGGAGCAGTTTTTTCAAGTCAGTAGGAAGAGCCTTGGGCTGTTATCTGATGCGGACCTTAGTTACAGCTGGTAGTGAGCCGCTCTGCTGGTGCTGGGAACTGAACCCAGGTCCTCTGGAAGAGTAAGTAGTCAGTGCTCTTAACCTGAGTCATCTCTCCAGCCCCGAGGCAATATTAGTTTGAAATAATATTTCAAATGAGTTCATTCTTTTTTCCTTATCTCCAGGAGAACTCCAAACTTGGAATTGGAGACAGAGTCCCCTCCTGGCTGGAAAACAAAGATTTGTAAACAGAAAGTCCTTTCTCTGAGTAAGGCGCCTGCCCCACCTCCCTGAGGGCACTCCCCGAGGGCACTCCCCGAGGGCACTCCCCGAGGGCACTCCAGCACTTAGCTCTGTTTTGTGACTTCAGATTGATGAAATTGTCATCTATCTACTGTCTGAGCGCAGGGTCACGGTTATTTTTCTTTTTTAGTTCTTTCAAGAGGAACTTCTGCTACAGAAAAGGGTCGGAATGGAAGCAGGTGTAGCCGGGAGGGGGAAAGTGCCTTTGAAAAGCACTTAGCCTCGTTTCTCTTCAAGGATTTACAGCGGGCCTTGTCTTTGCCCCTAACTGGGCAGGGGTGTGCCTACCTCAAGCCCTGCTGATTTTAAGCCAAGTCCAGGTGCGTTTAGGCCTCTCTCCCTCTCCAGGGGCAGTTTTTTTTTTTTTTTTTCCAAGTCAGTAGGAAGAGCCTTGGGCTGTTATCTGATGTGGAATCAAATATTTAACAGGAGAACTTTCAGAGCGCTTCGGAGACACAGGGAACTGTTTAGATATCAGATTCTCTCCTGCCAGGTCAAGCGAACCCCCTGTTGACAAATGGCTGTGTTTCCTCAAGCCTCTTTCCCAGCGGCAAGCTATCTCTGGAGCGCCCTTTAACTCTCTGTCCAGCTGAGAGGCCCCAGGCCTGCAGAAGCCCTTCCTCTAATCCCCATCTCAACCTCGAGCTGCTGCAGTGGGCGGTGGAAGATTGTTTACAGACGATGAAGGCGCACTGCCTTGCACCTGGTTTCTGTCTGGCCCACGCTGACGGGGATGAAGGATACTTCATTTATCTCAGCCTCTCTTCTCAGGCAGCTCCTGCTGTCATGGCAAGCTCGGGCCAGTGCTTCATTCCCTGATAAGCAGCTTTTTGAGGAGATGGGGAGAGCCACTTACAGGCTCTACATACCTTTCTCCAGACCTTTCTTGGAGCTGCTAGCCCCCTATCCCAGTTGCCAGGGGCAGCAGGGCTGGGAGGGGCAGGGGCTACAGTAGGGGTGGGAGGGGCAGGGGCAGCAGGGCTGGGAGAGGGCAGGGGAAGCCAAGGTGGGAAAAACAGAGACAGAAGGGAGGGGCAAGGGGTTGCTGAGGGTTGACAGAAGAGGCCAAGGGAACCTTGCATTCCAGGTATTTGGCTGGCTAGGCTCTTTGACTGTTTACAAAGTTTTGGAAGGTTGTGGCCAAAATAACCCATCTGCCCTCTTTTCCTCCAGAGAACTAAGAAGGAAAGAATGTTTTTTCAGGTAGAGGACATCAGAACTAATCTCATTGGAGAGATTAATGGAGAGGACAGATAGACAAAGGAGAAAAAAGTCCTTCTGGGCTACACACAGCCTTCTGAAAGGATGGAGTCTGGGAGTGGGAAGGAAGAAGGCCCTCCCCTAAAAGCCCGGAAAGGGAACTAAGTGCTAATAGCCAGCTTTTATGAGGTGCTTACGGTGTACCCAAGCCCTGTGCTGAGCACTTGATCTCATTTAATCCCAAGAGGTAAATACTCTCATTACATCCATTTAACATACAAGGAAGTAGAGGCTTAGGGAGATTAGGTAAACAGCTAGTAACAAGAAGAGCCGAGATTTAAACATAGATAGCTTGGCTCCAGGGTCCCAAGTCCGCAATAGCCTGCAGTTGCAGAGACATGCCACAGGGGGCAGAGTCTGAGGGTGGGACACTAGTGCATTGTTCAGACAACCCAGTGTGCTGACTCCACACCACATCCTGTGTCTGGTAGAGATCTAGCATCCTGGCTCCCACACTTTCTCCTCTCGAGAAAAGTGTTTGATGTAAGGGGCCATTGCTTTCTCAGTAAGGGCTTCCTTAGTTTCTTCTAGAATTCCTTAATCCAAGTTGAGTTAGCAACCGTAAGCATTTTCACTGTAGACAGCCAACAAGCTCCCAAATGGTACAGCACCCTCGTTGACAGCTTCACCCTTCAAGGTCTTTGCCACTGCACCCCTTGAGCCTGGCTGCCTCCTGGCCAAATTAGTAATTCTCCCTGTCATAAGTCTACTTCTTTCTGGTGCACACTAGGTTTAGTTTCTCTCTTATGGAGAAAGAGGTTTATAGCATCTCAGATACCAGTGTGAAATGTCTCAGGGATATTGGTGCCTCCTTTGACTTGACACTTGAGCCTGGAGGCAGCAACTCCATGTTAGTGGGGAGGGGAGGTAGATGGCAAAGAGCAAACAGGATATCCCCTCCCCAGCCCACCCATGCTCCAGGGAAGACGAACTTGGGATCCATTGGGCCCTGGCAGATTTGGAGGGTTTTAAAGAGCCAGACTACCATTAAAGCAACTATTTCCTTTACTTGAATAAATGCATTTGCTGCCTTTTACCTCCCTGGGAAAACGTGATAGTCCCTTGGAAGCAAATTCCAATAACAGACATGTCAATGGTATTCTTTGGCTAGAGTAGGAAGTTGATCATCTCAGTTTTTAGGATCTATACCAAATAGTTGAGAGCAAGGGTGCAGCTTAACGGCAGAGTGCCTTCTTGTCGTGCACAAGGCTCTGAGCCAATCCTTAATACTGACAAAATTCCAAGCAGACCAGTAACACACTGAGAACTCTTTCCTGGGAGGGATGTTTTGAGTCATTTAGACAAGTCCCTGCCCTCTCTTCTCAGGCAGAACATTGGAGCTGTCCAGGGGACACCTATCCATGCTCACAGGCTGATTTAAGCTCATTCTGACACACCTGTTATAGGATGATTCTGACGAGCCAAGCTAGAGGGTGCAGTGATATAGGGTGGTATATCCCTGCTTGCAACCTCACCTGCTGGGGGTTTAGTAGCAGCTATGGGAAGGATGAGCCCTTGCTAGCTCAGGAAGGGCAGGTCTAGGACTCAGAACTTGTGTTCCATTCTTGATTTTTCTACCAAGCTCCCGGGGGAATATTAAGAAAGGCTTTGGGTTGGATATGGTGGTATAGGCTTGAAATCCCAGAACTGAGGAGGTGGAGATGGAGGCTCAGGAGTCCAAGGTCGGCTTCAGTTATAGAGTGAATTTGTAGAATATTCCTTTACACTGTGTGAGAATATATGTCATGGTGATTGATTTAATAAAGAAGCTTACTGGCCAAGTAGAACAGGATGAGGTTAGGTGGGAGAGCCAAACAGAATGCTGGGAGAAAGAAGGGCGGAGCTGAGGAGTCTAGGTAGATGCCGAGAGGAGCAAGATGGGCATGTTGTACTGAGAAAAGGTACCAAGCCATGTGACAAAGTATAGATAAGAAATATGGGTTAATTTAAATGTAAGAGTTAATTGGTAATAAGCCTAAGCTATTGTTTAAGCATTTATAATTAGTATTAAGCCTCTGCGTGGTTACTTGGTAGCAGCTTGTGAGACAGAAACTTCTGCCTACACGGGTTTGAGACCAGTCTGACAGCTTCATGAGTCCAACAAACAGAAGCAGTTTTGCATTCTGCCTTTTTATAAACTGTGGAAGTTTACCCCATAACCCATCATGAGAATGTGCCATGGACAAAGGCAAATGGGACAATTTAATACCAGTGTCACTTGTACTAAAGGTAAGACAACTTACAAAGGTAAGAAAATTTTCTTTGTCTTCTACCTCTCTCCACCAAGCACCTTTTATTGGTTTCAGGAAGACTCATTGTCCCCAAGAACACAGGGCCTCAAATGTCTTTCCTGAAATCCTAGCTCTTATCTGACCCCTTGAGGACAGGCGGTTAGAGACCAGAAGAAACTGAAGTTGGGGAAGGGAGGGGATGCGGGGTTTCACACCCTCCCAACCTGACACCACGCAGCCAGGACTGGGTTGGTGACAGGGCCTGACTCAGCATTCAGAGCAGCTGACTCTGTGGACAAGAAGCAGATAAACCGCACCAGGCCTCTAAATGAACCCAGTGCGAGCTTCAGATAAACTGTCGCCACTTCCTCCTCCTGGCCCTCCCTCCTCTAGGGCAGATTCCCCTCTGCTTCAAGGGAGTTGGCATAGAGCTGGAGCCCCCTCCCCAGCTGCTCTCCAGAGAGATCTAGAGGGAACCGGACTCTAAGATCAGTTATAACTTGCTTGGTTTTCTTTAATTCTCGTTGAACCCAACCGTGTAGGTTAAGAGAAGCCAGAAACTAAGACCTTTAAAAAAATGTAGGTAAAAACTACGGGGACGATGTCAGCCAAAGAACAAGTTTTCCATGCCTTCGTTGGTTTTGAGTCAGGATCTCATTCTATAGTCCTGACTGGTCCCGCAGACCAGGCTAGTCTCAGACTTATAGAGATCCACCTGCCTCTGCCTTCAAACGCTGGGATGCGAGGCGCACACCACCGTGCCCTGCTGTTTTCTTGCTTTTTATTCTTCTTCCTTTCATGTTGCCTTTGTCCCATGCATCCATTTTATCCAGTAGAGAGGGATGTGCAAAACAAGGGGGTGGGTAGATTCTGTTTATGAGGAAGGCAAGGCCAACATCTGGGAGCTCTGACTGCCGTCCAGGAATATTTCACTGTGACATTTCCCATGTAACTCAGGAATTGCCTCAGTTGTATCCTGTTTTGTCCCTGCGAAGCCCAGGCCTGCAGGGGTTGAGAACAGGATCGCCTTGTTGTAAGGAACCGGGCTGAGGAGACACAAGCTTATTCCTTTCCAGACAGCACGCTGCTAGGGAGGCCCCAGAGTTTTACAAATATTAACTAATTAATATTCCTGAGGGTGTGAGGAAGCGAGTCTCTTTTATGAGGGAAGTAAAGAATGCTTTCTGAAGGCGTCTGAGAGAAAAAGAGATGTTTCTCATCTGGCATGAATGTCAGTGTCCAGGGAAGGGCTGGAATGTTCTGAGAGGCAGCTTTGAACACTTGGGTGAAGTCCAGGCAGGGGAGGTCTGTACAGTTCGTTCACCTGTTCCAGTCTTAAGATTCCATGGGACAGGCATTGTGGTGCACACCTTTAATCCCAGCATTTGGGAAGCAGAGGCAGGCAGATCTCATGAGTTCAAGACCAGCCTGGTCTACATAGTGAGTTAGCTCTAGGATAGCCAGAGCTATGTAGAGACTTGGTCTCAAAAAAAAAAAAAAATTCATGAGACTGTGTCAGGGCATAGTTCTAATGTATAAGATATGGTCTAGCTGTATCAAATATCTTCGTTTTTAAATTTATTACTATTGTTATTGTGTATGTGGAGGCCTGAGATTGATATCAAGTGTCTTCCTTGTTTGCCCTCCAGTCTATATGTTGAGGCCTGACTCTTTCT
The DNA here is from genome assembly GCF_982192425.1 of Myodes glareolus. NCBI lineage: Eukaryota > Metazoa > Chordata > Mammalia > Rodentia > Cricetidae > Myodes > Myodes glareolus. The sequence goes on along the minus strand of NC_142034.1, from coordinate 26,328,048 downwards.
GAACTAGAGTTTGACATTTCAGCTTATCTGGCTGGCCAGCTAGCTGTGTGTGGGGATTTCCTGCCTTTGCCTCCTGTAGACTGGGTTACAAGTAGCCACCACGCCCATCAGGATTTTATGTTGGTTCTGGGGAACTGAACTCCAGTTCTCATTCTTGGGTGATTACTGAACTCCCTAAATTATCTTCCTAAACCCTTCCTTTCTTCATCTGTTTCTGAGTCAGGGTCTCTTTCTAAACTTGATGCTCCCGATTCAGCCAGGCTAGCTAGCTACGGAGATCCAGGCATCCCCTGTTTCTGCTTCCCTGATATTGGGATTACAGGGTCATGATGCTGTATGTGGCTTTTTAGAAAATGTATTTTTATTATTTTATGTGCATGGGTGTTTTGACTGCATATATATCTGTGTACCACACATATGCCTGGTGTCTGGAGACCAGAAGAGGATATCAGATTCACTGCAGCTGGAGTTACAGATGGCTATGAGCTGTTGCGTGGGGGCTAGGAATCGAACCTGGGTCCTCTAAAAAGCATCCAATGCTCTTAATCATTGAATAAACTCTTTAGCCTCTAATCTAGATGCTGAAGATCTGAAATGATAGCCCATGTTCATTTAGCCATCTCCTCCAGCTCCTTTTAGTTTATTGTTTGACCCAACTTCTGAACTTCTGTGTTTGGATGGATTGATATCCTCTAAGGACTTCACCAGTGTGAGCAATGACCACACCATCTGCTCATCGCTCTCATCACTTAGTGGGCACTGTAGAATTCTGAGAGTATTTTGAATATTTACGTGTTTTCTTCTTCTTTCCTTTCTTCCTTCCTTTCGTTCTTCCTTCCTTCCTTCCTTCCTTCCTTTCTCTTTCCTTCTTTCTTTTTTCAAAAATATTTATTTATTATGTATACAATATTCTGTCTGTGTGTCTGCCTGCAGGCCAGAAGAGGGCATCAAATCTCATTTCAGATGGTTGTGAGCCACCATGTGGTTGCTGGGAATTGAACTCAGGACCTTTGGAAGAGCAGGCAATGCTCTTAACTGCTGAGCCATCTCTCCAGTCCTCCTTCTTTCTTTTTTGAGACAGGGTCTCTTTCTCTATAGTATTTGGCTGTCCTAGAACTCACTTTGTAGACCAGGCTGACCTGGAACTCACAGAGATTCACCTGCCTCTGCCTCCCAAGTGCTAGGATTAAGAGAGTTCACCACCATACCCTGAGAGTCCATCCTCTCCATTGGGATAACAAGTAGTTTGTATCCTTCTGCTCAAAGCACAGTTCAAGCCTGATCTCAGATGCATTGCCAGGAAGCATGTTAGACACGTAGAATCTCGGGCCCGCCAGATGTACTGACTGGAAGCCTGCAGTTTAGCAAAATCTCCAAATGGCTCACATGCACAGAGTCCTACTCCATAAGACAGCACCTCACCTGCTTGGCAGAGGAAGTATCGTTTTTCATGTCAAGTCAATGGAGGCAGGACACTCAGCTTCTAAGTGAAGTTGAACCTGGGTCTTTTGACTGACGATCCCACACTGTCTTCTCTGCTCTGATGCAGGAGGTGAGAGAAGCAGCCGAATCAATGCCAGTGAGTTCGTTATTCTGAGAGAGAATTCCTTTGTGCTTCTGCCTCTTTCTCAGGGCGGATTATATGAGATGCTCTTTGAGAAGGGTTGTGATGGCAGGTTTGGCTGTGTCTTTACTCCGTTTGTCCCCTGGTACCTAACAGCATTTCTAACTATGGCCAACCAGTTCACAGGTACAGGCTGTTAGCAGCAATTACTGGGACCTGTCACCGTGCCTGGCGTCCAGTCGACACGCAACAAATGTTTGTTGAGCCCAACAGGGTCACCCAACATTCACACAAGCTCTTAGATGTTGCTTTCCAAGAGTGTGCTAATAAAGGGACATGATGGGCTTGAATGACAGGACCTCTTGGAAAGATAGCAGCATCGCCTTCCTGACCCAAAGGCCAGATTTTTCAAAGCAGATTACTGTCTGTGTCTCTCTGTTTCCTGAGCAGGTCTCAGGCAGGAGCTGCAGAAGGAAGAGGATGGTGAGCATGGGGCTTCCATGCTCGCCCTGGAAAACAGGCTTTACTACATTGTCTCTGGCCGGAAGCACAGGCTGTGGGAAAAGGCAAGAGCGGTGACTGACCCCAGTTTGCAGGCAGGGGTCAGCTGGAGGAGGCTGCTTGATGGCAGTCACTTGGGTCTGTCTGTACACTCTGACCAGAGTTGGAGATTTTCTCCGAGGTTGTTGACAATGGGAAAAAAACCCCAAAGAGAACCAGACAGGGATTTTTAGGACATCTTAAAGGGATGCATGGACGCTGAACAGGAAATGCCTTGGTTTCTGCGCTTGCTTCCCTGAGAGCAGAAATGAAGCGCAGCTCTGCAAGGAGGGTTGAATTATTACGTTGCAAGAAGTTTTCTGAGGATCTGGGCTACGAAGATGGATCCCATTAGTAAATTTGACAGCTATTCCATGCCTCCCTGCATTTTAGCATCTCACACCAAAACATAAATGAAAGGGGTACACTATCTTTTAGAAGGAAACTATCAATCCTTATGCTCTCTGAGCAGCTGCAGAGTTTTTTTTCTTCCCCTACCTGGGCAGGGCTGGTTGCGTAGCCTGATCCCACAAATTCTCATCCAGCCTTTGTGTCTGGCGAAATCCTGTAATTTTGTCATCTCTGTGTGTGTCAGATCCTAAGCCACAGAGCGAGTGAGTCCCACGTGCAGCAAGATGCAGCAAGGCCTTTGATCATGTGAAGAGTGGAGAGGCTTGGTTCATCCTCATCCAACTTCTTTAGAAGCCGCACAGTGACTCACAATGACTGTTTCCTTTAATGATCTTGGGAGGCGGGATTCCGCTCTATAGCAAGGGTAGAAGAAAGCCCTCCATTTGTGCTTTCTCTGCTCCCTTTGTTTTAGAACAAGAATGGTTCCCCTACAGGAGTGGTAGATACAGTCTTGGGATGGCCTAAGAGCTGAATCCAAAGGAAAGGTAGTAACATACACACACACACACACACACACACACACACACACACACTTCTGGTTTCAAGGGGTTGTTTGCAAGAAAATATATCCCTTATTCCCAATTCCTTTAATTTAGATGGTGTGCCTCATAGTATTGTCAGGATTACACTTTTCTCCAGATCTTCCATTCAGACTGTTTGCTGGTACATTTCTCCATCCAACATGTACGGAGCACTGCGCCGTGGAAGTGTTCCAGCCACTTCCTCCATGACACTCCAGAGGACCCCTTGCAGATTCTGTCCCTGAACTCTGAGCATTTCATTCCATTTATTTGCTATGTCTCTTTAAAAGACAATAAACGCTCCAGGGAAAGATTCTTGACCAGTATTCACTTAAGTCTTAAGAATCTAAGCAGGGTGTCTAGTGCATTCCGTACACATTGACTCAATGGAACGATCAGAAGAAATGAGAAAGAAGACAAAGATAAGGTGATCAGAGGGATCCGGGTCCAGCAAAACAAAAACGAAACAAAGCCAAGCTCCACCTCCCACCCACAGCAGAACCAAGTTCTGCAGTATAGCCCGAGCCTGCAGTAGCCATTCAAAATGATCCTGGGTTTGGCGATTTGACCTTGTCAGCCTTGACGTTGCTACCTCTCACTGTCACTGTTGTGCTGTTAATAATGTCACAAAGAAATTTGTCAGGGCTGAGGACAGCTGATAACATGCCGTCATTTTGAGTATGACATAATTCATTTCTCAGTGATAGAGCATCGTTTAGGAACGAGTGCAACAATGCATTTTCTAAATTCAATTTGTGAAATCGTTAACACATGCCCAATGTTCACATTGTACATACATTTATTTTCCTCTCGTGTATGTATGTTGCATGTGTGTGCTTGTGTGGGTATATATATGTACATGGGTGTACCTGCACACATGTGCTTGTGTGTGCTGCATGTATATTTGTGTGAGTGCATCTGCACATGTGTGCTTATGTGCGTATGTGTGTGTGTAGGTCAGAGGTTATATTGGGTCTTTCTCTTCTCTTGGAGGTCATCAGTTTGACTAGACTGACTGGCTAGTAAATCCAGGAATCCACCTGTCTCCACTCTCCAGTACTGGGGTTACAGATGCTGGTTGCTTGTTTGGCTTTTATGTGGGTGCAGCGAGTCTGAGCTCAGGTCTTCATGCTCGCACAGTAGACACTTTACTAACCGAACCCTCTCCCCAGCCTGTGCATGCATTTTAAAACAAATTGCCTTGTTGGGGGTGTACTTGACATACAAAAACTTTGGATGTTGAATGTCCACAGTTGATGAGTCTGGGGACAGGTATGCAATTATGAAACCATAGCCATGATCAATGCCTGAAACACAGCCCACATTTCCAAAAGTCTGTACGCCTCCTAGGGCAGAACTCGGTGTAGAAATGCCAGACGTGAAATTATCCTCGAAAGTGCCTCCTCTTCCTTGTTCTCGACCACAGCATCCCTTTAGGTAGCCCAGGCTGGGTTTGAATTCACAATTCTTATGCTTCAGTTTCTCAGGGCTGGAATTACAGATCTAGATAGATCACCATGCCTGACATCTCCTTTCAGGAGACGAGAAACCAAAGTCCACAGACTTAGCAAACACCCATTCCCACTGTGAGAGGAGCTAAGATTTGAATGAAAGTCTCCTAACTCACAGTCAAACACTTAGAAACCATACCACTGCGCCTGAGGTCTAACTTGGACCCTGTTAGGCGCAGCTAGCATTGGAAACATCTACCTGGAAAGTTGCCTGGTCCAGACAGGAATGTGTTCGCTGTTCTGCTAGGAAGACGCCTCCGCAATCTGTCCATTTTGCAGGCTTCAAGTCTAAACCCCACAGGCTTGTTTCCCTTCCTGCTAAGTGGAATGAGCTGCTCCAGGCCTAAGTATGAGAGATGAGCTACCCTCAGGATCTTTGCTCTTTCAGACGGCCAAGGAGTTCCAAACCCCCGCTGGGAAGCACCATCCCAGTATGTGCTCTCCAATGGGAAAAGACGCGGGCCCTTCCATCCCAGCCCCAGGAGATGCAGACAGGCATAGAAGGGGAAAGGACGGTTCCTTGTACTATAAATATTTCTTCAGCGTCTCCCGTAAATCTCCAGCTGTGTCAGAGAGGCAGAGGGAAGAGTTAGAGCCGATTAGAGACCATATTCTCCCAGAGGAGGGCAGGCCTGCCCGTCAACCCGTCCCCACTGGGCCTCGGGACCACCTCGGGAGGAAGCTTTTCCTGACAGCTTTCCAAGCAGCTGCTGGGCACTGATTCCGGGGCGCCGAGAGCTTAGAGAAGGACAGACACCACCTTCCCCTTTGCCCCCTGCCCTTTGCGGCGCGGGCTCCTGGGTCGTCCAGGCTGTGCCCTCTTCCGAGGTGAATGGGGGGACCGGCAGGGCACGGAGCGAGAACTGAGACAAGACACAAGCAAACTGCCCGGGCCGGTGGGTGATTTATGAAGTGCTGAAAAGCATCTTCGAAGCTGTCATTTATCTTAGAGCTCTCAGCCTAAATAAACACAGAATCCGCCTAATTATAGTTACAGTAGAAACACAACACCGAACCTCCTCGCCATCACTGCCAGCTCATCCCCTGCGCGGCTCCGCCCCTGGCGCGGACCCCGCATCAGCCCACAGCTGCACCCTAGCGGCAGCCGCCGCGCGCCAAAGGCTTCAGGTTCCCAGATGCTGGCTTTAGCTTTGATTCTCGCCAGTCTCCTCTAGCCTCACACCACTTTCTCCTCGCCCCTTGTGACTCCACACCACGCAGCTGCAGCAGGGTGGAGGGACTCTAGGCCTGGATTCTCTTTCCCCGCACTCGGAGCTTTTCTGGGTTGTGGGAACCTAGCCCAGTCAGGTTCTGCAAGAACAGGTGAAAACTCTTCGTGGTTGATCTGGAGAGAATTTCCAGGTGTTACTTAGGACATAGAGGAGACTTTTGTTGCTTGGAGACTGTGTTCTCCCTGATGATGGACGACTCCACCTGTGGTAGAGCTGGCCCTTCCTTTCTCTAGTCCTGTTCCTGGATTTGAACTTGGAATTCCTCTTTCCTTTTTGCATATTGGAGGCTTCTTGCCTGGAGACTCTGTTCTACACGGGAATTCAAAACAGAGAGGAAAAACAAAACAAAAATCCAGGACAGCGATGCCCAGGGTGACCCGGAATGAAGCAGTTACACCCTCCAGTTCAGTCCTTGTCCTGAAAAGGTGGGCAAAGGGCCAGGACTGTGTGTGGCACAGTAAAAGAGCCCACTAATTCTTACCCCCCCCCCCAAATCAGTACCTACAACTCTGCAAAAACTGCTTCCTGAAAATTGAGAATTTCAGGGCCCAAGGCAGTGCACTGGGACCTCTCCTTACTTCATCCTCATGGTGGTAAGTTACACATGCGCATGCACGTTAGGCAGGGTGGATAACTCACTCCTAATTTACTGCTGTCTTTCTGGGTGGCGTGTGTCTTGTTCTTGTCGACAAATTTGGGGATCTAATAACAAAGTAAAGGAAAGATTCATAAGGGCAGGTGTAATTTGAGCTAGCCCCCTGGAGGATGTGGGCTGTGGAGGAGAAGGGTATAAATAATTGTTGTCGTCCCGGGTCGTCCCCCACCCCTCGCTGCCGCAAGTTGAGTGGGAATGCAGAGGAGGCCCGAGGAAAAAGAAACCAGGACCAGAAAAACAGAGGAGGGGAGGAAGTTCAGTTCTTTACTGAGAGCCAAGGCTGGGAACTTGCTGAGTATAGACCCTAGGGCATTGTACGTTCCAGGAAAACCCTCTAAGATTGAGCCACAGCCTGAGATTCCCCCCACCCCTCCACGCACGCTTTTGTTTTGGAGACAGAGTTTCACTGTGTAGCTTTGGAGCCTGTCCTGGAACTCACTATGTAGACCAGGCTGGCCTCGAACTGACAGAGATCCACCTGCCTCTGCTCCCTGAGTGCTGGGATTAAAGGTGTGTGCCATCACCACCTGGTTTGAAACTCATTTTTAATCCCTGTTTTGGTTCCTCCCTAATGAGAAGGCTGGGATGAACCTTTGTTTGCTTTTGTTTGTTGTTCTTGAAAGAGCAAGGTTTCCCTTCCTCAAAATCTAGCCCCTTTCTCTGAATCCACTCCAAGAACAGCCCGGACGTTCCTGGGGTTCTCAGAGGAGTGCAGGGAAGGAGAGAGCCATTTTTTTTACTAGTTACGCTACTCCTTATCCATTAAAGTAAGATAAAAATACCTGTTCCTGCCCGGTTCCCAGAACACCAATTCAAATGAATGAGGATGTAAAAGCTCCTGGTAAGAAAATCTCTCCCCAGGTAGTTCCAGATGAAAGAGCAGCTCTTTAGCACTTCCAGTGAGTTAGACAATGAGGCCTCTCTCAGAGCCCGGCTGCAGTAATATCTGCATTTTTTTTCCTTTAAATAAGAGGGAGGCCTCACTGCTCAGCATGGTTGAGTGACTTTTCTGAAGACACACAGTAAATCACTCTTGAAGATTTGATTCGTTATCTAATCACGAATAAGTTTGAAGACTATTTGGTTTGCATGATTAGCTCTTGGGAGGCTAAGAGAAGAAACGCGCACTTGGCAATAACATATCTGGGCCTGGAGAGATGGAGCAGTGGGTAAAGCAACTTGCCGTGCAAGTGCAAGGACCTGAGTTCAAATCCCCAGAACTCAAGTAAAATAGGGGGTGGTAGCTTGGGAGTCTACAGCCCTGGTGCTCCCCCAGGAGATGGGCAGGTGTAGGAGGAAGCAAATACTAGGCTAACTTGGCATACTCCCTGGGGAAAACAAAAATAAAGAGACCCTGTTTCAAGCACGATAGATGGTGAGAACTGATATCCTCTGGCTTCACTGGAGGAGGAAGATAAACCTATAGGCTCATAGGAGGAGGCTTTTTTTTTTTTTAACAGAAAGAGGAGGAAAACTCTCTCAATGTTCTGTTTTGATAGTTCTGTGGGTCTTTCTGTCTTTCCTGTTTTTCTCTCTCCCATTTTCTCCCTGCCTTGAGTCTTCCTTCTCTTCCTTCCCACTTCACAGCCGGTCAGTCAGCAGGTTTATCCTCAGGATGCTGACCTTTTCTGTTTGGTTTTCTGCCAGCCTTTTCCTGATGGCCTCAGGCTCCCCCTGGCTCCCACTTCCTCAGCTGAACGAGTGCATAAGTTGATAACATACCGGCCCACAACAATGAGAAAGTGAGATAGTGCGCTCAGGAGCCTGCAACCCCAAAGCATCTTGGAAAACACCCTATGGCAAAGAAGAGTCTCCTTCATTTCACCCCAAGGAAAGGGTCACCCACAGACACCTCTTGCCTCTCTCTACTCTATCTGATCATTCAGTAAGGAGGACACTGGATTAGACCATGTACTCCCTCCCGTCTTTCCTACGGTCAGGGCCAAGCTGGTTCAAGTCCTGGTTGCATCTTTGATAAGCTGTGTTATGTTAGAAAAGCCACTCCGTCTCTGGACTTCCCTTCCTAAGCCAGTCAGGATCCAACCAGAGGACCTTTTATGTACTTGACCCCAAGTTCAGAGTGCTAGCAGATCCTGTCTGAGCAGTGGGAATTAATTGCTCTTTCCAGTAACTTCTCACGAGGCATGACCTCATCCTCCTTTCGATCACCCCAGAGATCTGGCAGGGAGAGTTTCTTCAAGGCAAGAATTCACTCATAGGAAATCTTCCTTGTTTCCATTCAGTGAGACCCACAGTGTGCAGGTGTGTTGCTCATCAACCCCTGATCTGCTGAACATACAGACCTTCTCTGCTAGCAAAATCTCTGCCATTCCCACAAGGCGAGAAAAAGCAGAGGAATTGCTTCTCCTCATGCTTCCGCCTCAGCCAGTGAATCTCGACTTCCTTTGCCTTCTACCCACCCTGACTGCAGGGATATCTAGTGTTGCCTTGAGGCATTTTAATCATCACAATCGGGATGCCATAGGTAACTAGCGGTTTGAGGCCAGAAATGTTGCTGAAATCTCCTATGAGCATCATAGGATGCACTGAATGGCCTTGGTACCAAAGGCCTATCTAGCAGAGACCATCAAAACAATGCCATATCTGAGAAACTGTGATCTAAGACTTGTCATCGAGCAAGGTCCTTGATAAATTTTTGAGCTCATAGACTATAAAGAACACACGAACTTGTCCTTGCTTTGCAAATTCCCAAATATTAGGGAAAGACAGGCTCTTGTTTGAAGACATCCTACCAAATAGAAGAGATATCTCTTAGCCCATGCTGAGGATTTTAGGGTATAAAGAGAATCATACAGCAATGACACGTTAGATGGGCATGGTGGTACCTGCTTGTAATCTCAGTATCTGGAAACAGAGACAAGAGGATCAAGAGTTCAAGGCCATCCTCAGCTGTACCAGGAGCTTGAGACCAACCTGGGTTACATGAGGCCCTATCTTAAAATAAATAGCCAGACATGGTAGTGTACACCTTTAATCTCAGCACCTGGGAGACAGAGGCAAGTGGATCTGAGTTTGAGTTTTGCCTGGTCTACAAAACAAGTTCCAGGACAGCCAGGGTTACATAGAGAAGCCCTGACTCAAAAACAAACAAAAAGATACGTAAGGAAACAAATAATACGCTAAACCAATGTTTAGACATTCAATGTGCTTTTAAAATTAAAAGTTTATGTGTGTGAATGTTTTGCCTGCAGTTGTTTGTAGTCCTCACAGAGGTCAGAAGAGGGCTCTGAATCACCTGGAATGGGAATTACAGCCAGTGGCAAGCCGCAGTGTGGGTGCTGAGAACGGAACCAGGATCCTTTGGAAGGGTAGTCTGGAGAAAGTCTGATACACGCTGTTGCAACGTGGATAAAACCAGAGGACACTCTTAAACGTAGTAAACTATTATGAAAAGATAAGTACTGTGTGGAGTCACTAATATGAGGAGTAAAATTCCTTGAGACACAGCAAACACAGTACTGGTTTCTAGGAGGTGTCAAGAGATGAGACATAGGAGGTGTTGTTTAATGAATCTATCACGAATGAGATATCATTAATGCATTAACATTGATGAACCAGCCATTTTTCAAAGTGCTTAGGGGATGGGAGAGGAGGCTCAGGGGGTCAAGGTACCTGCTACCAAGCCAGATAACCTGAATTAGAGCCCAGGATCCAACTCCTGCAAGTTGTCCTCTTATGTCTACATGTGTGTTGTGGCATACATGTAGATGTAAGTCGGTGAGTTCGAGGCCAGCCTGGTCTACAGAGTGAGTTCCAAGACAGTTTGTCTCAAAAAACAAAAACAAAAAAAAGTTTAAGTGGTTAAGATGGTGAATTTTATGTTATTTAGATTGTATATAACTGGGACTTACTTATTGTGTGTGTGTGTGTGTGTTCCTGAGAGTATGTATGTATACCATGTATGTGTGTGTGTGTGTTCCTGAGGGTATGTATGTATACCGTGTGTGTGTGTTCCTGAGAGTATGTATGTATACCATATGTGTGCAGAAGTCCATGGAGGCCAGAATAGAACATCAGATCTCCCAGAACTAGAGTTGCCAGTGGTTCTTGTAGCATGATTAATAAAAACCCAGAGACAGATACTGGGGTTCAAGCTGAACATAAAAGCAAAACAGCCAAGCCACTAGAGAAGTCTTCCCTCTGCCAGGGTGGCCTTGGACTCACAGATATCCATCTGCCTCTGTCTCCCAAATCCTGGGGTTAAAGGTGTGTGACACCATTGCCTGAACTCTAGTGGCTTAGTGTTACCCTCTGATCTTCAGGCAAGCTTTACTTATTAAAACATAAATAAAATATCACTATAGACTATGAGTTACCATGCAGGTCCTGGGAACTTAACTCAGGTCCTCTGCAAGAGCAACATGTGCTTTTAACCGCTGAGCCCCACTAAGCCAAATTATAACTGTTTACTAAGTCCGAAGTAAAGAAAGCCTCCCAAAGCTTCTACTCCAGAAGATTTCCCCTGTGTCTTGCGCTCACCCACCCCTCGTCCTGCCCATTCATGCCACGCTGCTGCAGCAGCTCACTGGAAATTCCATGCATTTGGAAATCAGGAAGATCCCCAGAGAACTTGCCAGCCAGGCAAAGTTTGCTGCCCAGGGCCTGGACTTTTCTGTAGCTGGTCCAGGACCAAGTCAGGAGGTCAGAATCCTTGCTTCTGCTGTTAACTTGGTGAGACACACCCTCCCTCCTCTGGACTGTGGGTCCCTCATCTGCAATGTGGCAGGTTTGTTCTAATGGCTCTGAGACTCCCTCTCTAGTTCCAATTCTGCAGAAATTTTGAACCCTTTAGCCTCTCCGGGTCCTCTGCCACTTTATGGTCCTCCAGCTTTCTCGAACCGTTTAATAAAACTCCGGTGGACAGGTTCTGATACATCCACTTGCCAGAGGCAAGTGGTTTTTCCACTTGGATCAACATGGAAGGTAACAAGTCGTTAATTTAGGAAAGTCTTCTGTTTAAGTGAGCAAAGGAGCTCATTAAAGCAGGTAGAGTGGAGGTTGGGGGAGAGGCTGTTTACCCCAGCCTCTCATGTAGATGTTTCTATGCCCCTCCATGTGTGGTTCAGGCATGAAGCCCCACACAGGCAGCCTTCTCTTTTCTCAAGGACCCTTGCTCAGTTGATCAGTAGAAATGCTAGCAGCCTGGCTGGCTGTAGAGAAGCGAGTTCCTGCTTGAAAGCCGATGAGGTCATCAAGACTCCTGGTCTGAGCTGGAGTCTGGCTCACAGGCAGCTGTTTGTGGTTTTATTTTTTCCCATCTGAAGAAAGTCTGAGCTTATGACTGTAACGTCAGTGTCACATGTTTCCATGTGAGGGAGAGGCAGAACGTGGCTCAGGACGGGTGCGGCGGGTGCGGATTTGGCAGGGCGATGCCTTTCATGACATGAAATGTCCTAGCCTCTCTCAGACCACTTCCTCTGCCCTGCGTTTTGTCTTCACTAATATTTATTCTTGGGGTTTTTATTTTCTTTTGGAGAGTTTGCAGAACTGCTGTCTTGCTGCTGAGGGGACATTGTACTGTGAAGGAGCTTTTTATGGACTTCATACAACTCGGGCCTTTAACACCGACATCATCCTTTGAGCAGCTGGCGGGCGGGGTGCAGTTGAGTGGGGCTGATGCGCAGCTGTTGAGGACTCCTGGCATCCTCCACTTCTGGCCAGGCAGCTCTAGAATCTGGGACAGGACAGGACAGGACAGGGCGGGGCAAGGGAAACTTCTAAAACATAAGGGGAGGCCACATGACAATATAAGCATTCTTGTCTGGGGAGCTCGGGGAACTCGGGGAGCTCGGGGAGCCTCGCCAGCCGGCAGAGCGTTGTACTGGAGGCACCAAGGGCTGGGGGTTGCACGCTGTTTGCATTTTTCAGAGGCTTCTGTGTCCAAGGGGAGAAAATAGGTACTCCTCTGTGTCAGAGAGCAAGTCCAGTGCAACAGAAATAAGTGTACAAGAGGGAAGAGCCAGGATGCTTCACATAAACAGAAGGAGGAGGGAAGTAGACAGAGCTATGCACACGGTGGCTTTGATGAGGGAAGACAAGAATTCTAGAGTATCAAAGTCGAGGGGACTTTGAGCTCTGGCCCAGCCTTCTTAACTTCCAGATGGAGAAACCATGAGCTTTGACTTAATAGAATCTGCATCAAAGATGACATTAAAGTCATCTTCTTAATTTTGACTTTATGTGTACGAGTGTTTGCTCTGCGTATGTACATCCCATGCCTCCCTGCGGAGGCAATAAGACTGGAACTGGAGTTATGGCTGGCTGCTAGCCACAGTGTGGGCACTGGAAACCACGCCGGGGTATTTTGCAATAGCAGCACATGCTCTCAACCACTGAGCCATCTCTCCAGAGATTTATTTTGCTTTTACTTATGTGCATGTGTGTGTCTGTGAGTGGGTGGAATTTCCTTGGAGGCCAGAAGAGAAAGTTGGACCCTCTGGAGCTGGAGTTAAAGGCAGTTGTGAGCCACTCGAAGTGGGTGCTGGGAACCAAACTATGGTCCTCTGAAAGGGCAGCAAGTGCTCTTCCCAGAAGTCATCTCTCCACCCCCACAAACCTTTCTGACCTTTGCCCAGGGCTCTATATTTGACCGCTGTGTCCATTTTGTATAGCATTCTAGAACTCCAGGATTCACTGACATTCTCACTTCCCTTGCTTTCTTTTTTATGCCGGGTCACCCATCACCCCTTCCGCTCACCGTTCACACTGCCTTGACTTTCTCTTCCTTTCCTTCCTCTCACCTCCCCCTTTCTTTTTCTTTCACTTCTTTCTCTTCCCCTCCTTTTCTTCTTGTGCTAGAGATTGAACACAGAGTCCTGGGCATCGTAGGTGGTAGTCAGCTGCTGAGCCACACCCCCAAGCCCTTCAGTGCCGAGGCCTGTGTAAACATAAGGCTCCAGGTTCCATCTAAACAGTGAACCCGGATAAAAGATGAACTGGAAGGGACACGTGGAAGGAGGCCAGACTCTTTCACAAATCGTCCGTTCTCACCTCTTCATCCCCACACCAAGCTTCATTCTCCCAAGTCTTAACTCTATACGTGGTCGTTTTGAAAAATAATTTATTTAAATTTATTTCATGTGCATTGGTGTGAAGGTGTCAGATCCCCAGGAACTGGAGGTACAGACAGTTGTGAGCTGCCACGTGGGTGCTGGGAATTGAACTCAGGTCCTCTGGAAGAGCAGTCAGTGCTCGTAGCTGCTGAGCCATCTCTCCAGCCCCTCTATACATGATCTTAACCACTTGCTTATTTCCCTCCACCTTCTACTCCCTCTCTTTTTATAGCTTGGAGTTTCGAGTGTTTTCTGGGGCTAGAGAGACAGCTCTGAGGTTAAGAGCATTGGCTGCTCTTCCAGAGGACATGGGTTTGGTTCCTGGCATCCACATGGTGACTCATAACCATCTGTAATTAGTTCCAGGAATCTAATGCCCTCTTCTGGCCTCCACAGGTACCAGACAGGCACTTGATATATATACACACATGTAGGCAGGCACATCTCAGACACAGAAAATAATAAGTAAACAAATAAATCTTTGAAGAGTTTGCTACTGAGCCCTTAGCATGTGGGTTGATCCTTTCCCTTTGCACCTTCTTACAGACTTGGTTCCCTCTTATCAAAACTGCACATGGTCCTGGCACTATCAAAAGCTGCTGGCTTTCTGTAGTCAGTGGGGGATATAATTCTTTGCATGTAAGAACCAAAACTATCTTGATTCTTTATCCGGTATTTTCCGAGGAAGGCTGAGAACCACTGAACTGAAATAAAGATTAAGGTTAAGGTTAATGTTTACATTCAGGGTAGGGCAGGGTCTGGGATTCGGTCTTATTTGGATTTTGAATTATGTTCATGTTCAGACTGGGGTCAAAATTAGGGCTGGGACATTCTCTGTAGGCTTGCGTTCAGGCTAGGTTTAATGTCAGTACTTGACTTAGGTTTGGGCTAATGCTTTGCAGAGATGAATGCAGAAACACTGCACAAGGGCTTCCAGGTCGAATTGGGAATGGTGGGGTCAGGAGCTTCCAGACTACTGCTTATCCCTGTGTACTAAGACTCCCATCTGGAGCTTCCTGCTAATCCTCTGGAATAAGGATTTTGAGTTGCTTTGTTTCATTGTTGATGTTTCAAACAGGGGCTTATGAATCTCCAGCTGTCCTCAGACTTACTGTGTAGCTGGGCACAACCTCATTCTCCTTGCCGCCATCTCCTAAGAGCTGGGATTTCAGATGCGCTTGGCTGTGGAGTGCCTTCATAATGCCCTTCAACTCTAAGGAGGGTAAGTGTGTAACAGTTTGGCTTTATTCCTCATCTCTTCTATGAGGCCTGAAATTTGGCGAAAACTAACTGCCTTGGGAAACCAGTGCATGCTGGGGACTCTTCCCCCTCACCCCTACCCCCCTACACACACAAGGAAAAACATCTGGAGGAAGGCATTTCCCCCAGACAGTAGTAAGATGACTTTGGCCAGAGGAAGGTGCCGGAGCTGGGTTCCAGGACATTCCCCTTTATTGGTCTCTGTGTGAAACTGCAGTCAAATCCTCTCCCTGCCTTAGTTTCCCCATCTGAAAATAGCAGGAAAGGACCTTACCTGGAGCCCTCTATCCACCCCCATTTCAGTTTGTTCATCTCAGTAGCGCTCTAAGTGTTCACGGAAGATGCGGGGAAGATGCTCTGTTTCCAGCCTTGGCACAGAGCTTCACTGGTCCAGCACCCACCTGCCCATGTCAGAGCATCCAGGAGGGATGGTAGTGTCAAAGGCAGATGCAACTGAGAGGGAGCTGTGCTTCACTAGCTTGTCATTAGGGTGTTCCTGTGGGAACTGAGAGCGGAGGCAGAAGGCAGGAGATGTGGGAGGGAGGGAGGGAGAGAGGGAGGGAGAAGGAGGGAGGAAGGGAGAGAAATGGAAGAGACGAAGGGGTCCATGCCAGTACCGCATTCATCCCTGTCATGAGGAGAGCTCTATCAAACCAAGGCCAGGCCTATAAATCAGGCCATAATTAGTTGCAAAGAGAAAGCTTTAACATCCTCATCAAATTGATGAATACATCTTGCAGCTCAGGACAGGCTGGCCCTGCCTTGCAAGCTCACCCAGCTAGGTGGGAATGGAGTTGGGAGAAGGGTCAGTTCTAGCTGGGGAGGCACAGAGCTAGCTGAGATCTGTCCCTCTGTTTACGCACTGGAAGGATGCTTGGACAGGAGGTAAGTGTGGTGAGCTCTTGGTCCAGGGTCTGGGGTCTGGAGAATCAAATGAGCATATCGACTTTCCCAGAATTAGCCCTAATATGACTGACAAGTTATTTTCCTTGCCTGTGTCTCAGTTTCCCCATCTGTAAAAGGAACACATTCTCTGAACATTAAGAAGACTTTTAAGAGTAATAAAACATATTCACAGTATACAGAGGGGAATTCCATATCAGACATCATAATATCTATGGGTATAGTGTACACATATCTGTTGGGGGAAGTTGTGACCAAAAGTCTATACAAATTCAGTTTCTGGGACATCTAAGAGAAGATGAAGAGTTTGGTGTAAGCTACATGATTAGTTCTTGCTTTCAGCTTGGGATAACCAATCGCTGCCTAGGTGTCCTTTCCTGACCCCCTCCATCGAGACAACACACACACACACACACACACACACACACACACTTGTAGCAGGTCAATTGGAGTTCATGGCCTGGGTTCATCCGGCTGTGCATTTGGGAAGTTACTTAGCGGCCTCAGTTTCCTTCTTTGCCAGACAGGCATAATGACGTCTGCTTTAGTGGGTCAGTGTGAGGACTTGGTCACCTACGCATAAAGTGTACAACAGCTCAACAGCTCAGAGCCTGGCACACAGTAGGGGTACAGCCAGAAATAACCAGAATTACCATTGTGCACACGGATCTTGATGTCATAGTAACAGTATCTGAATCCCAAGGAGACTGGAAGAGCCAAGCCCAGTGAGCAGGTGACGCCTGATACCTGTGGTGGTGTCCAATTAGTCTCCCAGAATGTGAGTCCCACAGGCAGAAATTTGCTTTACACAGTACTGGGCTTGAACTTGAAAGATGCGTTTCGATCCCACCTTCACAGTTTAATGCGTCATATGACTTTGTCCAAAATCTTCCACCCCTCTGAGACTCTGTTTCTCCAATGAGGAATATTTTCAACATCTAGCTAAGTAATACATAACATAAACGGTTCTTTGCAAATCTAAGGCATTGTTTAAGCACAGTGCGTTTTCTAAACCATTGCACAAACACCTGCTGCTGACTGCCTCTGAAGCACCTTGGTGAGAAAAACAAACAAAACAGGCTCTTTGAAAGGTAGGCTCCATTGTTTGAAGGGATCATGTGTCCTTGTGTCTTCTATGGGTTCAATCTGATTCCGGTTTCATTTATTTTTATATTTTTATGTGTGTAAGTGTTTTGCCTGCAGGTGTGTCTGTGTACCACATGCTTGTCGGCTGCTCACAGAGGCCAGAAGAAGGTGTGAGGTCCCCTGGAACTGGAATCACAGACAGTCGTGTGCTGCTGGATTGGTAGGGAGTGGGAAACAAACCAGGGTCCTCTGCAAGAGCAGCCGGTGCTCATAACTGCGGAGCCATCTCTCCAGCCCCACCACTTGTTAACCACTTAGCGTAAATGAAGGCTTTCTATATGGTAACGTTTGGGTCACATGTAGATTTATGTAACGACATTGTCCAAAACTCCATTCTTGCTTTCTTCTTCGCTGTTAGGGGTGGGGATGTGAGAAAGTTCTTCATAACAAATTTTGTAAACAGAAACGATGTGGTCCTTAAAGAATGAGAATATCTTGTCAATATTTTTTATTTTTCTCGAGACCCAGGAGATACTCTTTCTAGAACTTGCAGACGAAGACCTCACTCTTGAGGATGATGGAGAAGAAAGGCAAGGCAAAGAAAGGGTCCTTGGATGGCAGTATGGTGAGCCCTCGGCCTACCTGAAGTGCTGATTGTTTTGTAAGAAAAAATTACCTTCCATCTTAATTGAGTGTGAGGGTATCTTTTTGTTTGTTTGATTGATTGTTTTTTGAGACAGGGTTTCTCTGTATAGCCCTGGCTCTCCTGGAACTCAGTTTGTAGTTCAGGCTGGCCTTGAACTCATGGAAATCCACCTGCCTCTGCCTTCCGCATGCTGACACCACCACCGCCTGGCTGAGTGTTAGGGTATCTTTGTTAGAAGAATTTATTTATTTAATGAAGCAGCGTTGGGGATTAATAAGGACATTTTAATAGAAGCATAAGCCCCAGGGTTAGGAGAAAGAAAGACACACAGACAGAAGAGTAAGGCAGGCCACAGCATGAGTGTGTGGGTATGAGCTTCCCAAAGAAGAGTCATGGAAAATGAGACATACCAGGAGTGGGCCCAGACGCCTCAAGAGAGAATCACATAGAGGAGTCTAATCCACCATTCTAACTGATTATTTATTTGTTGTGAGTGCCTCTCAAGAGACTAGAAATTTTTGGACTCATTTTTTCTATCTCTCAGCCAGCTGCAATCCATATCAAATGTTCAAGTTGTTCTTTTTGTTTTGTTTTGTTTTTGTTTTTTGAGACAGGGTTTCTCTGTAACTTTGAAGCCTGTCCTGGAACTAGCTCCCGTAGAACAGGTTGACCTCGAACTCACAGAGATCTGCCTGCCTCTGCCTCCTGAGTGCTGGGATTAAAGGTGTGTGCCACCACCGCCCAGCTATGTTCTCTATTTTTGATTACTTATTTTAATTTAATTTTATTGTGTCTCGATATCAAGTCTCACCCTAGAGCCCATGCTGGCCTGAAACTCATATATAGTCCATGCTAACTGTGGCAATCCTCCTGCCTCAGCCTCCCGAGTGCTGGGATTACAGATATGAGACACAATGTCTGGTGACACTATTTCAAAAACAAACAAACACGTTAACAGCTCCAGGTACTCATTTTGGACTTGAAGGCTGGACTTAACATTGATCTTCGAATCATCGTCTCATAGTAATTTTATTAAGAAATTCCCCACGTAGATTCAGACTTACCCCCTCAAATTTCATTTTTTTTTCAGCCTTGTGCCATCACAGTATGTGAAACCCTATTCTAGTTCTAAGAAGGTCGAGGGGAGAAAGAGAGAAGCAAAACAAAAAAGAACTGTATCTAGAGGGACCCACGGAGTTCCACCTCTGACCCTGGGCTGGAGGAAGGGCTAGGGAAGTCTCAGGGTCCATAGGCCTGCAGGAAGGAAGCATGGGTACCCAAATGACTTGTTATGAGCTCCGGGAAGAGGGGGAGTTAAAGTATGGACTCTGCTTCCTTTGGCTTCTGCTTCCCAGGAAAGCTGACCCACTGAGGGTGACCCATTAGCTCCCTTGTGGGTTCACTATCTGGATCAGAAGTTTCCAGTGAGCCTACTGCCTTTAAGCAGCGCCTGTTCCGCTGGTCAGGCTCTCCCTGGAATGCGGTCCTGCGAAGACTCAGAATTGCTCTCTCTTTAGAATGTTTAGCTGAGCAGATGGTTTGGAATGTGAGGACCGAAAGGCTTCCTTGAAGAGCCAAGAGCTCTGGGAATCTAGCAGTCCCGGGATTGGGGGGTGGGGAGGGGAATGAAGCAGGGACATCTTGCCAAGTGGTCACAGGTAGGGAGCCAGAGAAGAGAGGGGGAGTGGCTTCGCTTTGTCCGGGCCAGGACTGGGAGGAAAGCACCAGTTGCGGATGCGCCCACCTCATCTCACAGCTCACCAAGTATTACAGCCTCCCACATAAAAACCAGAGGGCTAAGCTGCCAGGAGTGTTAAACTCAAGGAGCTGTGACCAGAAACAGGCGGTTCCAGGGATGGGATGGGAAGGCTGCAGCAGGACCGGCAGCTCCCACTAGACCCTCTTGGCTTTGAGACGGTGGCTGAGACTGAGCAGCAAACAGTTGTCTGAGCTCACCTCTGCCTCTTGCCTCTTCACAGCGAGAGCGTTTAAAGGAGTCCTGCAACTCCTTCCCAGGAGCCAGGCTGCCTCTGAGCTGGAAATAAATGCCGTCAAGCCACATAAATCAATGAAAATTAGTAGGAGTCAAAGTAAAGACCCATCCTTCACCACTTGGATGTTTGAGCCAAGGTTCTTCTCGGTGATTTAGAGCCGTATAATTGAGTGATCTGATCTCACTTGCGCCACCCCCCTTTCCTTTCCAGACAAAACCCTCTCCCAGGAGGCTGGTTCCCACTGGCCTTTAGCTCCTCTGGCTGGAGCAGGTGTGCGCACCTGTCAGCTTGGCACCCTGATGGATCTTCCTGCTATCTTGGTTGGCCTCCCCCCTGTCTGTCCCTTAATGAATAGTCCGCCCCAGGCTAGGTATGAGTTGTGGGTGGGAGATACCATTCTTCACCCATGCTCTCTCCTGTCCTTGCAGAAGTGGCAAGGTACAGCCGCCAAGGCCCTACCGAAACACCATGTCATCCTGGAATGTGGGCCGAAGAGAACCTTTGACCTCTGAACCGGGGAGAAGATGGATAATGGCATGAAGATTTCCCAGTTTCACAACCTCTGCCAGTCTGAGAACACAATCTACCAGTTGAGTGATGTGTGAGGCAGGATCCAGAGAATTTAGGTGCTTGTTTTCAAACCAAAATATAAAACAAAACAGAGTAAAAAAATAAAAATAAAAAAAAACCAAACCAAACCAAAACCCTCCATAAAAACAAAACAAAACAAAATAAAACCCCACACATAAGAAAAATAAAACAAAATAGAAAAGAAAAACAAAAACTCATGGGGTGTGATGGCATATGTCTTTAATCCCAGCACTCAGGAGGCAGAGGCAACTCTGTGAGTTCAAGGCCAGTCTGGTCTACAGAGTGAGTTTCAAGTCAGAGTTACCTAGTGAGATTCTGTCTGAAAAAAACAAAACAAATAAACTCAAGTGATGTGGGAGTCCCCTATGTGTGTTGCTTGTATTGGTTAATGAATAAAGAAAACTGCTTTCGTCTGATAGGGCAGAACTTAGGTAGGTGGAGAAGACAGAACTGAATTCTGAGAGGAGGAAAGCAGAGGGGAGAGACACCATGGAGCCACCAGAGTCAGTCATGCTGAATCTTTCCCGGTAAGCCACTGCCACATAGCGATGTACAGACTAATAGAAATGGGTTAAATCAAGATATGAGAGTTAGCCAATAAGAGGCTAGAGATAATGGGCCAAGCAGTGATTTAATTAATACAATTTCTGTGTGATTATTTCAGGGCTAAGCTTAGCTGGGTGGCCAGGATGAATAAGCAGCCTTACTCCATTCAACACTCAATTGTTGGGAATACAGCTCAGTGGGAGAATGTTTACCCTGTGTGCTGGTTAGTTTTATGTCAACTTGACACCTGCTGGATTTATCTGAAAGGAGGGAACCTCACCTGAGAAGACCCAGTTGCAGGGCATTTTTTAAATTGGTGATTGGTGGGTAGGGTCTAGTTCACTGTGGGTGGTGCCATCTTTGGGCTGGAGGTTCTGAGTTCTGTAAGAACCCAGGCAGAACCAAGCAGTGGTGGTGCACACTTTTAATCCCAGCACTTGGGAGGCAGAGGTAGGCAGATCTCTGTGAGTTCAAGGCCAGCCTGGTCTACAGAGAAAGTTTTGGGACAGTCAGAGCTACACAGAGAGACCCTGTCTCAAAAAACAAATAAATTAGAAAGAGAGAGAGAGAGAGAGAGAGAGAGAGAGAGAGAGAGAGAGAGAAGAAAACAAGCTGAGCAAGCCCTGACGAGCAAGCCAGTAAGCAGCAAGTCTCTATGGCCTCGCATCAGCTCCTGCCTAGAGGTTCCTGCCCTGTTTGATTTCCTTTGATGATGAACAGTAATTGGAAGTGTAAGCCAAATAAACCTTTTCCTCCCCAAGTTGCTTTGGTCATAGCGTTTCATCACAGCAATAGTAATCCTAAGATACCTTGTATGAACAAGGTATTGGGTTTGATTCCAAGCAATCACACACACACACACACACACACACAGACACACAGACACACAGACACATACACACACACACACACACACACACACACACACACACACACACACCTCTACACAGATACAAAATCCAGAGGGACAATGTGGAATAGAAAAATGGGAGTAGAATTTAGAGTCAGGGAGACACAGATTTGATTCTCATCTTTGTCTCTTATGGTTTGTATGAACTTGTATAAATTTCTTCAGGTCTTTGAGCACTTCAATGTTATTTGAAGCTGAGATAATGATACACTCTCACAGAGATCTAGAGAAGATTAAATAGCATAATTGGTGCTACCTGGCATATGGTTCCTGGAACATAGCTTTTGCTTTGACAGTTTCCTGCTTTTCCAGTCTTGTTCATGGCTTACTACCACTCCTATAATAATAGACCCTTTTATGGTTTTCCCAATTCCTAGCATCTAGTTCAGTCTGCTAAGGGCTCTGAGTGGCTAACTGATAGGCAGAGAAGTTTCTAGAAGAGGAGGAGGAAGAAGAGGAGAAATAATATTAAGAAGAACAGGAAGAAGAGAAGAAGGTAGGGGAAAAGAGGGAAGAAGAAGAGGAGGAGGAAGAAGAAGGGGAAGAGGAAGACTAGATAATGCACCCACTCTGGAGAAGGAAGAGACACAACCATGTGGTGTAGGGCTTGGTACTGGTACCAGCTTTAAGTTCCACTCATCCACTCAGCCACTTATAGGCTCGGATCTTGGGAAATTCCTTGGGCCTTGTTATCCCCCAGCATAAAATGGTTATAATTATAATCCTTGCCACAGGGTGGCTCTGACATTCAAAGGAAACAGTGGATGAGAAACCCCTTTGCAGATCACTGTGTGTGTCTGAAGAAGTGGTAACTATTTTAGGGGGAAAGTTCCTCTTAGGAAGGGAATTTTGCTTAGGAAAATGTGTAGATATGTGCTTATCGTATGAACAACGTCACTAACACTTTAGAGCTGGGCAAATATTGCTTGGTGTGAGAGAGGAAGAGGAAAAGGGAGGGGAGAGAAAGAGAGGAGAGGAGGAGGGGAGAACGGGAGAGGGAAGAGAGGAAGAGTGAGGTGCCAATAGAAGTCAGGAATGGCAAGGAGAGCAATGAATCCCTCTGCTCTTAGACTGACCTGTGGGTATTTTAAGAACAACGGTGCTCCCTGTGCCTGTTAAAGCTGTGTTTTTCTGTAACAGTTCTGTAGCAGGAGAGATGGCTCAGTAGTTAAGACCGCTTGATGCGCTCTTAGAATTGACCTGGGTTCAATTCTTAGCACCCACATGGCAGCTCACAACCATCTGTAACTCCAGTTCCAGGGGATCTGGTGCTCTTTCCTGGCCTCCAGGTATGCATGTTATTCACAGACATACATGCAAACAAACACACAAAAAAATAAATCTTTGCTGGGTAGTGGTTTACCTTTAATTAACACCTTTAATCCCAGCACTTGGGAGGCAGAGTCAGGAGGATCTCTGAGTTAAAGGACAGCCTGGTCTACAGGGGGAGTTCCAGGACAGCCAAGGCTATACAGAAAAACCCTGTCTTGAAATCCACCGCCTCCCTAAGTTCTTCCTCTCATACCGCTTCAACATCCTTGGGTCTGTCCTGTCCTTGAGTCTGTCCCATCCTTGGGTCTATCCCATCCTTGGGTCTCTCTCACCCTTGGGTCTCTCTCACCCTGGGGTCTGTCCCGTCCTTGGGTCTCTCTCACCCTTGGGTCTCTCTCACCCTTGGGTCTGTCCCATCCTTGGGTCTCTCTCACCCTTGGGTCTGTCCCGTCCTTGGGTCTCGCTCACTCTTGGGTCTGTCTATTCAGCTCAGTTTTGGAGAGCACTAACTCTATAATTTGGAGATGGACATGCATTCTTACATTTATTCTCCTCACAACTCTGCATAGCTAAAGAAGCAGAAACGTAGAAAGCTTGGGTAATTTACTCAAGATCTCTAGTATCTGGTGGAGGAGGGGATTCGGTCAAGGCTAGCTCTAGATTCTGTATTGTATCACTGCATCTGGGTCTTAGTTTTTGAGGTGGGAAGGATCTCAGACCTCCCTGGCTCTGGTTTTCTCTCTTTTAGAGGTGTCTCTACTGCATTTCTCTTTGATTTTGATGGATGATGGTAATGATTGTTAAGATGCTTTAAGAACCATTACACAAAAAATCCCAGTACAGAATCTAGCTACTGTGATCACTGCACGCTACATGCAAAAGGCCTGCTCAGTCTGCCCTGCCCTAGGAAACAGAGAAGACCCTCCCTGTTTTGTTTATCCGCTCTAGCTAAGTACCAGCTCTATTCCACTCTGCTGTCTCTCAACTGGTACTGAGCACATGGGGGCACCAATGAGATGGCTCGCTGAAGGGGCATTTTGCTAAGCCTGATGATTTTAATTCAATATCTGGAGCCCACCTAATTCAAAGAGTGAGTTAACTCTTGTAGAAACTGAGTGTATGTGTAGTATCCAAAGTATCCAACTGCAGGGCTTGGAGATGCTAGAATGCTTGCTACATGAGTCTGAGGACCCAGTTCAATCCCCAACACTCACATAAAAACGTGAGGTGTGGAGCTGACAAGACGGTTCAGTGGGTAAATCCCCCTGTTGCCAAGCCTGACAACCTGAGTTCAGTCCCCAGGTCCCACATGGTGGAAGGAGAGAATCAGCTCCTATGAGGTGTCCTCTGACCTCCACATGGGTGCTGAGGCACACATATATCTCCCATAATAAATAAAAATGAACTAAAAATGTCAGGTGTGGTGGTGTGCACCTGTAAACCCGCCCAGTGCTGGGGAAATAGAGATAGATAGATCCTTGAAGGTTGGGGGCCAGTCAGTCTAGCTGAGTTGGTGAGCTTCAAACCGAACTGAAACAAAAAGGTGGAAAAGCAATAAAGGAAGACTGTTGATGTTAACCTCTGCACAACCCCACAGACATAGATGTGCAGGTTTACAGATACACACACACACACACACACACACACACACACAGAGGCACTCATACAGACAGACACACGCATAGATACACACATACGCACACAGATGGGCACACAAACAGACTCTCACATAGTTACACAGAAAGACAGACATATACACATACAGGCACACAGACAGACAGACAGACACACACACAGAGGCACTCATACAGACAGACAGACATTCTTCTATCCAAGTTTGACTGCCATGATCTTCTCAAAGGGATTCCTTCCTTTCACCCAACCCTCCAGCCCCCTCCAAAGATAGGGACTAAGGTACTGTAAAAACGTGCAGTGGCTTTTCAGAATAAAAGTCCCGTCCCCGACTCACAGTGTTTGCCAATTTTCTTGGTGTAAATACTCCTATCATGTCCGATTCCCAGACTTCCTTCACTGAAAACAATCAGAGGGAGACACGAAGTAGCAAGAGTCAAGCATTTTTCCTATACAGACATCACAGACAGAAGCAACCTCCAAAGGTAAGATAACAGTCAGATTTAACAAAATGATTAGGAAGCAACAATATGTCGTATTTATTTTTAATTATGTGTCACTGTGTAGGGGCATGTACGTCAGTGAGGGGGCCTGAAAAGGACTCAGAGTTCCTGAAGCTAGAGTTACAGGTGATTGTGAGCCCCCTGACACGGGTGCTGGGAATCAAATTTGGGTCCTCTAGAATATGTGCTTTTAACTGCTGAGCCATATTCAGTCCTGTAGCATTTTTCTTTCTTTCTTTCTTTCTTTCTTTCTTTCTTTCTTTCTTTCTTTCTTTCTTTCTTTCTTTCCTTTGTTCTTTCTTTCTTCCTTCCTTCTTCCCCTCCCTCCCACCCTCCCTCTCTCCCTTCCTCCCTCCTTTCTTTCTTCTTTTCTTTCTCCCTTTCTTTCTTTCTTTCTTTCTTTCTTTCTTTCTTTCTTTCTTTCTTTCTTTCTTAGATTTTTAAAATTTTATTTGTATGAGTGTCTTGCCCGCATGTATGTATGTGCACTATGTACGTGCTTGGTACCTGAGGAGGTCAGAAGAGGGTTACAGATCCCCTGACATAGGAGTCCCTGGCCCTAGAGTTATAGACAGTTGTGAGCCACCCCATGAGTGCTGGGAATTGAACTTGTGTCCTCTTCAAGAGAAACAGATTCTCTTAATAACTGAGCCAGCCTCCAGCCCATAGTAATTATTTTCAAATACAATTTGATTAGTTTTAACTTTTCACAATCTTAAGTCTGCTAAAAACAACTGTTTCTGTAAAACTCTTGAGCATTTAATATTTGGTATCCACTGGTCAAAATGTGACAGCCCCAGGCCAGCCCTAGTGACCCACACTTGCACATGCAGACAGACAGGCTGTAGCCTGGAAGCTAAGGCATGTGGGGAAAGCTGCCAAATGTCTCTTTGATATATTTTTTTGCTATTCCAGAAACAAGAATTACACAAGATCCAGTACACTGAACTGAAAATGCTTATTTATTTCAATCCCAAGCATCCCTAAACTGGAAATGTGCTTGGAGGCCAGTTCCTTAACCAGAAGCCAGAGGCCGTCTGGGCCTGCTTTTCAGAATGTGGCATTAGTCAGGAGTGTGTTGGGAAATGGATGGCAGACTTGAACAAAATTTGAGATGAGGTTTTTAATTTATTTTATTTTATTGAGACAGTTTTACTGTGTGACCCCTGACTGGTCTGGAATTGGCTTTCTAAATGAAGTTGGCCTTGACCTCCCAGAGATTCATCTGCCTCTACCTCTTTCTCTGGAGTGCCGGAATTAAAGGTATGCACCACCTCCACCTGACTGAGAAGAGTTTAATAAAGTCATATTTACAAAACTACAGGCAGGAATTCAGAGAAATCCTTAGAAAAGGGGAAGTCAGCCAGAGTGGGAACCAATGCCATTCCAGGCCTAAGGGGAAACAGAAGCCACCAGGGAAGAGGCCTGCTCTCCAGGAGCTGTGGTGGTTAGTCAAGGAACACAGACTCTGTCAGTCTGAGGCCTAGCCGGGCAGGAATCTGGGGCATAAAGATCTGAAGCTGAGGTCCCTGAGTCCTTATTATCTGCCAGGGACCTTTTTCATGATGTAAATACACTCTCCAGTCCCTCTCTAGAAACTTCAGGTAAAGCCCCTCTGTTTGTTTGTTTGCTTGCTTGCTTACTTGTTTGTTTTGAAACATGGTCTCACTATGTAGCTCTGGCTGACTGGAAGCTCTCTATGTAGACCAGGCTGGCTTTGAGTTTACAGAGATCTGCCTGCCTTTGATTCCCAGTGCTGTGATTGAAAGTGTGCACCACCATGCCTGGCTTCTCCCTTTCTATTTTGGAGACAGGATTTTACTATGCATCTCAGGATGGACTGGCCTGAAACTTGCTGTGTAGCGAACCCATTGAAGAAATACATGAGACAGTGAGTTTATTGATTTATTTAATATCAAGAGCGAAATGGTTGGGGTAGAAGGATGCTAAGAGCTTCTGGAAGGGCAGAGATATCTTTTAGCTCATTGCAGGTAGTAACTTCCTTCACAGAAAGTCAAGGTAATGCTTCAAAAACAAGTACCTTTTTTTTTTTGAAGGTTTGTAATTATATTTATGTACAGAAAACTCAGCAGTACATTTAACCCAGTTTAGTGGCGAGTTCTTTGGCCTTTGCCTTTTCCAGCTTGGCAACTCAAGCCACAGATTTAGGACCCAGGACGTTGCCTCCCCAGTGGCGGCGGATCTCATCCTATCTGTCGTTGTAATTGGTCCTAATAGCTTCCACCAGCTTGGCCAGAGCACCCTTGTCTTCCGAGTTAACCTGTGTGAAGGCAACAGTTGTGTACGTCTTCCTATGGACCAGCCGCCCCAGCCTGGCCTTTCCCTTGATGATGCAGTAGGGGAACCCCATCTTCCGACACAGGGCAGGCAGGAAGACCACCAGCTCAATGGTGTGTACATTGTGGGCAATCACCACCAGCTGAGCATTCTTGTTCTCTACCAAAGTGGTGACTGTATTGATGCCTGCTTGAAGGACAGGTGGTCTCTTAGTTGGGACATCCCCTTTGCCAGCTGCTTTCTTCTCAGCACGGGCCAGCAGCCTTTACTTCTTCTCCTGCTTTGTCTCTGGCCTGTACTTGTGGGCAAGTTTAAGCAACTGGGTAGCCGTTTGCCGGTTCAGGGCCTGGGAGAACTGGTTAACGGCAGGAGGAACTTTGAGCCGCTTATAGAGGATGGCCCTCTCCCGCTGCAGCCTAATGTAGCGGGGCCATTTGACAAAGCGTGTGAGATCTCTCTTGGGCTGGATGTCCTGCCCAATGCCAAAGTTCTTAGTCCTCTTCTCAAACAAAGGATTCACCACCTTCTTAGCCTCCTGCTTCTTCACGACGGCAGGGGCCGGGGCCACCTTCTTCCCCTTGGCCTTCTTTCCCTTGGGCATCTTGCCGGGCTGGAGGAGAGAGAAAGAAAAAGGGGATTGTGGGTAATATGTCAAAAACAAGTAACTTTTGCATTGGTGAAATGCTCAGAGAATAAATATGGGAGGATAACCTTTCTGTACACTGTGAAGACTGTCTCTGCCAATGTGCCTTCTGATTGGTTCAATAAGGAGCTAAATGGCCAAAAGCTAGGCAGGAGAGGAAGGCAGGACTTCCAGGCAGAGATAGGAACTCTGGAAAGAAAAGAGGCAGAGCAAATCAGACATACAAAATGGAGGAGAGGTAATGAGCCATGTGGCGGAATGTAACATAAACAGGTTAATTTAAGTTATAAGAGCTAGTTCGAGCCAGGGGGTGGTGGTACAAGCCTTTAATCCCAGCACTTGGGAGGCAGAGACAGGAGGATCTCTGTGAGTTCAAGGCCAACCTAATTTACAGAGTGTGTTCTAGGACAGTCTCCAAAGCTCCAGAGAAACCCCATCTCAAAAGAGAGAGAGACAGAGAAGAGACAGAGAGAGAGAGAGAGGGAGGGAGGGAGGGAGGAAGAGAGAGAGAGAGAGAAAGAGAGAGAGAGAGAGAAGGAGGGAGGGAGAGAGAGAGAGAGAGAAAGAGATTAGGGGAAAGGCCAAGCTTTCATAATTAATAAGAAGTTTCCGTATCATTATTTGGGAGCTGGAGGTCTAAAGAAAGTCTGGCCACAAGTACAGACGTTTCCTGCCCAGGCCTGGCATACTATGGTAGGAAAGAACCAATTCTTGCAAGCTGCCTTTTGACCTCCACATGTTTGTTGTGGCTTGTGTGCTTGCTAAATTTTAATAAAGGTAATTTTCCTTCTTCCCTTTTCCTGCCCCTCTGAACCTCCTCCACCCACCTCTCTTTTCTTCCCTCTCTCCTCTTTCTTCCTCCCTTCATCCCTCCATCCCCTTGTCCTTTTCTTTCTTCCTTCTCTTTTTTTATTGTTCTTTCCTGTGAAACCCAACAAACCAGAATTCAGTCCTCTGACTCTCCACCCCCCCGCCCCTGCCCCCACCGCTGCAAGGCCAAGGTGGGTTTGTGGAACACCTGCGCTTGAAGGCAGGTCTCTCCAGAAGAGGAAATCCTTAGGGAATATTCCTGATTCCCTACAACCTCACCTGCATAGGTCTTGTCCTTGTTTCCTTATTCTCATTCCTACATCCAGGATGCTGGAGAAAATCTATTATCTCCCCAAAGGGAGATTGTCCACTAAGCTAGAGGTTGTGACGGGGGTGAGAGAAATGTGCCCGGTCCCCACTGAAATTTTTCTCCATCTGGAATGCCAGGAGCACAGCCCCACTTGCTAGCATCATTATGGACGGGCTCTGGTCACAGCTGGGCTTCTGTCCTATTCCTAACACCTCCGGTCAGTTGTTTGGAAGGCATAGTTGAGGAACTGCTCACAGACCTTGGACATCATGTAAGAGGTGTGTCTGCATGTAGAGGTGATGGTCACAAGGACCAAGGTCATGGCGATGGCTTCACTCAGCTGGTAGTAGGAAGCAGGTTAAGGGAACGCTTAGCTCCTTATAGACTGGACTGGCAGACGCTTAGGAAGCAAACCCAAGGCAGGAGGGAAGCAGCTGTGCCCTTTCCCCCCTGGCTCTTTGGTCCATTGCCTGGTATAATAAGAAAGCCTGACCCTAGGAATGTCTGCACTAATTCTGTACGTGACACCGGTGTGAGCCGGTGCGTGCCTGTGTGACGTATGTGCACTGGGAGACAATGCATGCAGGGAGATGAATCCAGAAGGGCTTAGACACAATTTCTTCACAAGAAGGCTTAGGCACAGGGACCAAAAGAATCTGAAAGACGATGAATTCTGAAACAAAAGTCACTAGACCTTCAGAGACTTCCCTCAGTGCCCGCATCCACACCCCTATGGTGGGGTAGTTTCATATGGACCTCTGGGAAGAAGAGTTGGAATGAGCTGAGAACCTCCTAAGGGTGGTTTGCACATACAAAACAGACTTCTAAAGTCTGAGAGGCCCTCCAAAGACAAATGTTCAGTGGTCAGGGGACTGTCCCTCTTCTCCCTTTCCTGAGAGAAAACAGAAGCCATTTGAGTCTCTGGATCCCTCGCTGGTAATGTCTCACCCCACAGCACTGTGCCGTTCAATGGGCACTTACCATAAACACACGGAGGCTGCGGAGCAACGTATAGCTTCCAATGGGCTCTTCAAATGCATAACCACATTTAATTTTCATAACTAATCTGTGAGATAAAATGAGGCAGGTGTATTACCCCTTTACAAACAAGAAATGAAGTTGAGGGACTGGAGAGATGGCTCAGTGCTTAAGAGCACTGGCCGCTCTTCCAGAGCACATAGGTTCAAGCCCAGCACCCATATGGTGGTTTACAACTGTCTGTAACTCCAGTTCCAGGGGATCTGATGCCCTCACACAGATGTTCATGCAGGCAAACCATCTATGTACATAAAAAAGGAATCAAAAGGGGCTGGAGAGATGGCTCAGCGGTTAAGAGCATTGCCTGCTCTTCCAAAGGTCCTGAGTTCAATTCCCGGCAACCACATGGTGGCTCACAACCATCTGTAATGGGGTCTGGTGCCCTCTTCTGGCCTCCAGGCATACAAGCAGACAGAATGTTGTATACATAATAATGATGATGATGATGATGATGATGATAATAATAATATAATCAAAAGAAATGAAGTTAGAGAAGTTAAGTAAATTGTCTTAGCTCACAGCCATGTTAGACAGAGCAGACAAGACCGGAGTTCAGTCACCCTATCACAATACCCTCTCCTGGTCTGCCCTCGTCTCCAGACACTTGGAGCAGACAATCTATCTGTTTATCTTTAGCTCTCTTTTTTTTCCTTTCTGATTTTGTCTTCATAAGAGCCGGAGAGATGGCTCAGTGGTTAAAAGTGCCGACTGCTTTTTCAGAGGACCATGGTTCAAATCTCAGTACACACATGATGGCTTACAACCATGTGTAATTCCAGTTTCAGGGGATCTGATGCCTTCTTCTGGCCTCCCCAGGTAACAAGCATGCACTGGGCACACATTATATACATTCAGGCAGAACACATACACACATGAAACAAATGCATACATTTTTATAAGTTCAAGGTTTTTGTCTCCTGACAGACATGTGTTCACAGAGCAGAAACTTCGTCTTCATTAACTAGTATTAACAGTGCTTAATGACTTTGTGTTGAACCGGCGAATCAGGGAAGTGGACCGGATGCTACCAGAAGGTGGGGCTCTAACGTGGATTTCTTGGCATCTCTCAGTTAAACAATAGGATAGTAAATGTAACTGGTAAGAAAAAAAAAATACCTAATATCCACTGGGCGTGATGACTCATGACATCAACACCTGCAAGGTAGCATGTCCCAAGGAAAAGGGTCTCCCACATTGCTCCCAGAATTCTCAGGACTGGCTCTATTCTTTGCCCTTCTTGTTACCTTCAACTACCCCCTGAGTCTCAGGGTGAAGACATTTGCCCAGAAGTCCAGCCTGTGTCATTTTGATTTAGGAAGCGGGCCTTCCGGAGTCCCAGAACAATGCCTGTATCTCCTCATGCTCCCACGGCCACCAGAAATCATTAAATGGTTTGTTTCTCTTGGCAGCCTCCACCCAACAGTTCCTCATGTGTGTGTTGCTTTCTCCAATTTTCCCCTCTACAAAATCTGGTCATGTTTAATAACAATAAATCAGAGAAGAGATCACAGCCTGGAAGAAAAGTCTGGGGCAGCCAGTGTTTCCACATCTGGGGCCCATTCGGGTCGAAGCGACGACAATTTCTAATAAATGTTAATGGAGAGCCTCCTCAGATTCATACACGCAAGCCATAATTTACCCTGTCTCCATGCCAGACGACCTTTGAACATCCAGAATACACCAATCACGGTCCCAGCTACGGCCCTGGATTACTTCCTGCATACGAAGTGGGAGGAAACAGGGTTCGTTACTGGGTGCGCATCGTCTTCCCTGCCCTGGCTCTACCTTCACAGGCTCACAAAGCCCCTTCTCCCACACCCAGCTTCTGAGGAGGCCTCCCTGGGTGAGGGGTGTAACTCTGAGGAGGCCTCCGATCTGGACGTCCAAGCTACCCCTCTTTCTTGGCTCCTGGGAGTCTTCCTTGGCTCCTGGGAGCCTCTGTGCATCCTTCTTGTCCTTTGCTTCCCAGCAGCATAGCTGCCCGCACCTCCTTCCTAACTCAGCCATCTGCAAGACTGGCTTTGACCTTTGGCGTCTCTTTTCCTACAACCTTCCATCGGCCTCTTACCGTCTCCCAGCTCCTGCTCCCTCCTCAAGACGCTGTCCCAAGTTTCTAACTGGGGCTGGGCACTTTGATTAGATTCCAACCGGCATCTAGCAATCTACTTGTCCAAATTACCACATTGCCTCTCTCAAACATAACTGGCGTCTTCCACTAATTGTCATATCTTGTAAGATATTCTTCTTCCTCCTCCTCTCTTTCCTTGTTTCTCCTTCTCTATGCTGAGGATAAACCCTGAGCCTTGCATAGACTGGATAAGTGCTCTATCAGTGAGCTACACTATCACTGAGTGTGTGTGTACGTGTGTACGTGTGTGTGTGTACGTGTGTGTGTGTGTGTGTGTGTGTGGTGCCCTCAGAGACAAGAAGAAGGAAATCAGGAAACTTAGAATTGGAATTATGAATGGTTGTAAGCTGCCATGAAGGTGCTGGGAACCAAACTCCCGTCCTCTAGAACAGCAGCAAGTACTCTTAATCTGTGAGCCATCTAACAAGCCCCTGTTGTTCTGAGACAGAATCTAATGTCGTCCAAACTGGCCTGGAACTTGCTATATAGTTGACCAGGATGACCTGGCCCTAAGACAGTGTTCTTTTGTGGGGAGTGGGAGTTGTTTTTTTTTGTTTTGTTTTTGAGACAGGGTCTCCCTATATATTTCTGGCTGGCCTGGAACTTGCTAAGTACACCAGACTGGCCTTGAACTCACAAATGTCTGCTAAGATGCTGGTTTCATTGTGTCTCTGCCTAGCACAAAAGTCTTGAGTGGCCTCTCACTGACATTGTTACTCAATGGTTTTCATAATTAGGTGCCACTTTTGGCAAATCACAGTAAGTGCTGAACATGTGTGTCCACTCAAATCCACACTTTGAAAGCCTAGTCGCTAGGGTAGCAGTATCAGGAGGCAGCCACTTCGTCAGTTGTTCTCAGGCTTTCTCAATGATTTGAATACCCTTGGGAAAGAGGCTCCAGGGAGCTAACTCATCCTTTCCCACTGTGCGGTCACACAGCTAGAAGGAGGGCACCATTTAGGAGGAGGGGTGCCCTCTCCAGACACTGACTTTGCAGGCTCTTGGTCTCAAACATTTCTGCTTATTAGCAACCAAGTCAGTGGTGTGTAGTTGTAGGAGGAAGAACGGACTTCTAAGATCCTATGAGCTCAGGTCACATGGGCTGAAGCTGGATTTGACAGTGTCAAGGCTATCCCTCACCTGGGAAAAACAGATCGGGGAGAAGAGGAGGAGGAGGAGGAGGAGGAGAAGGAGGAGAAGGAGGAAGAGGGGGAGGGGGAGGAGGAGGGGGAGGAGGAGGAGGGGGAAGGGAGGGAGGGAGGGAGGGAGGGGAGGAGGGAGGAAGGAAGGAAGGAAGGAAAGAAGGAAGGAAAGAAGGAAGGAAGGAGGAAATAGGCAAATAGATTAAAGAACAGCAAACTACAGTGAGCGTGAAGGCAGAAAACTAAAGACCAGGAAACTCAACAGTTCTGGAGTCAGGTTCTCAACTCTCACCTTACTTCTTAGGATTTTTCTTTTTTCTTTACACTTTAAAAAATATGTATGCATCTCTCTTCTTCTTCTTCTTCTTCTTCTTCTTCTTCTTCTTCTTCTTCTTCTTCTTCTTCTTCTCCTTCTCCTTCTCCTCCTCCTCCTCCTCCTCCTCCTTCTCCTCCTCCTCTTCTTCCTCTCTCTCTCTCTCTCTCTCTCTCTCTCTCTCTCTCTCTCTCTCTCTCTCTGTATCTGCCATGTGTGTGCAAGTGATCTAGAAGGCTGGAAGATGCCGTCAGATCCCCTGGACCTGGAGTTACAGGTGGTTGTGAGCCACCCACTATGAGTGCTAGGAACCAAAACTGCCGTCTCCACTGCCCCAACTGCTTGCTACTTTTCTAATTATATTAGAACCTATATTCTAATAGACCCAAAGGAAGAGTTAATGACACTTTGTAGCAAACATTTCCCTGAGAGTATCTCTGTTCTATTGACCCAAATAGCAAATACATCTGGTATATTTTTTGGACGTTTCCTTTAAAAAATACTCGAGACAGGATCTCTAACATAGTGGGGCCTCCGATTCCACATGTAGCAGCAGCTGATCTTGAACTTCATATTCTCCTGTCTCCACCGCCCATGTGCCGAGATCACGGGTGTGCACCACTACACCAGGTTTTATAGAACCCAGGGTTTTGTGTGTACTAGGCAAACACTGTGCTAATTGAGCTATATTCCCAGGCACCCGTGGATGTTCAGGACTAGGCATTCAATCTAGTGACCCTCCCCCTAAACCACAGATTAAATGATGCATGCTTTAGGTTAGGCACAGTACATAACTCCCCAGCAAAAGGTCAGTAGAACAGGTGTCTGAGAAAGTGGATTAGTCAACTTTAGTACATTTAAGGCCGCATAACAAGTATCCCAAACTCGAAGAGTCTTACAACATTTATCTTTCGGTCACACATTTGTGGACTGGTCGCAGCAAATTCTCGCCGCGTTGTGGGTCTTGTCTGTGACTGTCCCATGTAGTTCCTCATTCTGGGACTCGGGATGAAGGGAGAGGCAGGAGCAGGCTCTTCTTTGTCCTGACAAAGGGAAGAATGCAAGATGACAAACCAAGCCAAGCCTTTAGAGTCAAAACCTCTGCTTATATTCCATTGGTCGGAGGAAGTCACACGGCCAGGTCTAGCATCAGTGGAGTGTGGACACTCATTTCTCCCATGGAGGGGCACAGAAGCGAGTGGATGCTTGCTGAACGACAGATTCCGCCACCGGGAGCTGATGGAGTCTCCTTCACAAGCGGCCTTTACAAATAGAAGAGGTTGTTACCTATCAGGGTTCCTCTGGGTGCCGTATCACCTGAAGGAGGACCAGAAGATATGCCTTCTTAAAGATGTCTATTTTGGTACAAGGGCCATGTAATTTGTGTTTGATATCTGGTTGCCACCGAAGTCCCTTTTTCCTTTTCCACCAGAGCTGTGCCAGGGGGGTGATTTCCTAGCTGGGGCTTAATATCAGAGTCTCTGTGTGATTGTATACAAGTGACAGTCACACAGCAAACATAAATACGGAAGAGGCTCTGATACCATCAGGGAACAGTATTCCTGCCGTCGGGCCAGCTTCGTCTGCCACCGCAGTGCCGTTAACTCCAGAATGAAATTGGAAAGCTAACTGACGGTCAGAGGGGACTGGGAAGATCTTCATTTGTAACGGAGACAGGCAGGGCACAGCGGAAGGTAAGGGAACATACAGGTTTTGCCACCGACGAGACATATGTGAATGCCTTTAGATTTGAATGTCCTCAGATGGAGAGACGCCAGGTACATGGGTGAATTCATACCTCAGTTGGTTTGATTCCAAGGTTTCATGTGCTGCTGTACCCTTTCACCCCCCTGTAATAACTTCCCCCATTCATCTACTCTAGGGTACTACCCACCCCCCACCCCATGTCTGCCATCCAAAACTCTTTGGTGGATGCCATTTAAAATGGAGTCTGCAGACTAGAGTGGCTGGTCTCAGGTGATACACAATGTTGAGAAATACATAGCTCCTTCTCCACTCTGGTTGAGCCCAAATCCCTGGCGAAGACATGAGGACAATTGCCCAGGGTCACTCTTTGCATACGTCTGGCAGGGTGTAATTTGTGCACATACGCAGCAGTTGGAGAACCTTGTGATTCTGACTCAGTGGGCCACGGGGAGTGGAGCCTGTGACTTGTACCTTGAACATGTGACGACAATGAAGCTGTTCCCTGTGGACCACACTGGGAGCTGCACGGCTTTAGAAACCCAGTCCTGTACCCAGGAAGTGATGGTTTGTAGTTCAAAAGCTTAATAGTGTTTGCATAGGATTCAAGTCTTAGAGAAAGGCGTGAGTCACCGACGGTGGAAACTCAGGCAAGCGCCATCAGGTTTTTGCGTTTTGTTTTTCGCAGTATATTTGGTCAGAGAGCGGGCCTGAAGGCCCCGAATCCACACGATCTCAGCTATGGAAGATGAAAGAGGGGGTGTGGTGTGGAGAGAAAGGCAGGGGACTGGGGGTGGGAGCTAGATTTGGGTTCTAGTGATCGTTCTTGCTCTGACACCAAGATTATGTTCAAGACTCAGGCCCTTATTTCTCCGTGATCTACAAACTGATGATGCTAGCTATTCAGTCTCTTGACGTGTTGTCCTCTCTACAAATTAAATGAGATTATACTTACTTTAGCAGCAATTTTCTTTTTTTTTCAATTTTTTAATTTATTTATTTATTAAAAAATTTCACCTCCTCCCCTCCTCCCAATTCCCTCCCACTCCCCCCACTCCCTCTCCCCCTCCCTCTCCAGTCCTAAGAGCAGTCAGGGTTCCTGCCCTGTGGGAAGTCCAAGGTCCTCCCCCCTCCCTCCAGGTCTAAGAAGGTGAGCATCCAAACAGACTAGGCTCCCACAAGGCCAATACATGCAGTAGAATAAAAACTTGGCTCTAGAGGGGTTCCCAGGTGTCCAAGGGGATTTCTCCAACTAGTTCCGTGGGCAGCAGAGGAGAGGGTGCCTGAACTGGCCTTATCCTATAGCCACAGTGATGAACATCTTGCATATCACCATAGAACCTTCATCCAGCGATGGATGGAGATAGAGACAGAGACCCACATTGGAGCACTGGACTGAGCTCCCAAGGTCCAAATGAGGAGCAGAAGGAGGGAGAACATGAGCAAGGAAGTCAGGACTGCGAGGGGTGCATCCACCCACTGAGACAATGGGACTGATCTAATGGGAGCTCACCAAGGCCAGCTGGACTGGGACTGATGGGGCATGTGATCAAACTGGACTCTCTGAACGTAGCTGACAATGAGGGCTGACTGAGAAGCCAAGGACAATAGTAGCAATGTTCTGATCGGCTAGTAAGGAAGTCTTAGAAACACGGGAACCCCAAGCTGCAGACCTGAGGGCCCATGAACTGAGTACTTAGCCCACAGGTCCCTTGTGAACCATGGGCGGGGCTAGGCCCAACTCTTTCCATCCTGCCACACACTTCCTAAGATGTTGCTTTTAGGATTCCAGATCTGAACCAAGTCTCAGGGCTGGAATCTCCACCTCCCACTTCCCAATGGTGTGACTTTGGGCAAGTTATTCTCTGGAACTGTAATCTTTATGTACTAAAAATGAAATGACGATAAAAAACCTATCTAATAAGGTTACTGGGGAGTTTAAAAGATTTAATATATGTCAAGCTCTTAGGGAGGTGCTTGGGGCGACGAAAGCATGGGATCAATGTTTAGGGCTGTCACCTGGAGGAGGCGCAACCTCAGATGCCACAGTAGAGCGCAGATGGCAAATCTTCCTCTCTCCTGTAGGTGGCGCCTCCCCTTGTTGAGCTTACTACCTGCGTAAGGCAAGTCTGGGCAAATGGAGAAGTTTCTTTACGTCTCTTGCTCTGCCTAGGATTGCCCGAACCGACTCCCTATAGTCCCTCGAAGCTTGTGTCCAGGACAGTCAAACTTTGGGATGCCGACTTCCTAAAATGATGTGGCCTCCCTTCCCTGCTCCCAGGCACGTGGCACCCTAGTAGGACTGGCCCTAGGAGGGTTCTCCAACCAGCCCTTGAGGTAGGGAGTTTCCTTCCTGCTCCGTTAAAATGACAAATTGGTACATGAGCGGTTAATGAAAGATGCTGGAAACGTCCGTGGAGATCAGAAAAATCGCCCCTCGGAGCTGACAGCCAGGCCATCTGCATTCCCGCATTTCTATTAATTCCTTAACAATGAACGACAGGAGCGCCTAGAGGGTTAACAGCTTAATTTAATCTCAGAGATTCTTTCCTGGAGCATCGAGAATTAGAAAGGCATTTTACTAAACGTTGTACGCACACCTGGTTTTTCCCTACTTGACGCGTGCACTGGATGTCTCTTCCGGACTACGGAACACGCAGACCCTTCTCACACAGAGGCTCCTCCGAATACTTCCCACAAATCGCCCTTAGGCTCACGGAATCACCAGCGTGGTGGTTTAACCTGGTGGTTTAACCTGGTGGTTCAACCTTTGGTGTCTTACTTGCAGTCACCCTAAATGTTGGTTTACACCATTTCCCTGGTGGTTTTCCCTATTGGGAGTGAATATCTTTTCCTAAACAGGAAAAGCAGGAGCTTTAATTTTTATTTATTGATTATTCTCTGTGTGTGTGTGTGCATGCTATGCCTGTCATGGCGTGTGTGTGGAGGTCACTACTTTGTGAGGGCAGTTCTTGACTTCTGCTTTACATGGATTCTGGGCATGGAAGTCAGGTCCCTAGGTTGTTATGGCAAACACCTTTATCAAATGAGGCATCTGACCATCAATTTTGAGTCCCCAGCCAAGCATGATATTATTTGAAGACATTATTTCTAATGTCAATCCTTTCATTTGAAGAAGAACAAGGCCTGCAACTGTTTAGTTGCTTGTAAGTCTGTCTAAACAACTAACATCAAAGCCCCAACTAGAACTCAGGTCTTCTCACGCCTGGATAAATACTTGTTTGTTCTGTAATAGGGTTGGCCAACAAGCTCATCTCCTGTCTTGTATCTTTCAAGATTTATCTCCCATCAGTGGCTGGTAGGGATTGCCTGGGGTCCCGTGGGCTTCTTAGGCTGGGGCCTGGCTTAGTGAGGAAGCTTCAGGGTCCATTTGGAGATTTTTTCAGGCAGAAGGAAAGAGCAAGGCGTTTGCTGTTCCTGCTGTTTTCACTGGGGTTCCTTTGAGTTAGAGCATTTAAAGACTATTAAAATGTAAATGTAATACATTAAACCATTTTCTGTCATGAACACCTTGGCATGAACTATTTAAGATTAGTTTGCTGGCTATCCAGCAGGTTCCTTAGGGAGCAACTCTGGTTGGGGATAGAGGCCTAGGGAAAGGTCCAGGGTCTTGTTCCGGAGAAGTACAGTGTTTGTAGGGAATGAGCAAAAGTGCCGGTTATTTCTGTCCTTGTATCCTATAGAGCATTCTAGAGTCAATCATTATACTATCTAGTCCTAACAGATCAGGTATGGTGCAGGAGAATTGTCTGTATTTTGTCAATCATATTTTAAATAAATGCTAATTGGCCAGGCAGGAAGTATAGGCGGGGAAACTAGACAGGAAGTAGAGGTAGAGCAAAGAGAACAGGAGTATTCTGGGAAGCAGGAAGCTCCCTCCACCATTCCTGCACAGATCACCAAAGAAGCAACATGTGAGCTGACAGCTGAAAAATGTACCAAGCCATATGGCTAACGTAGGTGAGAATGATGGGTTAATATAAGCTATAAGAGTTAACAAGAAGCCTGAGCTAATGGGCCAATCAGTTTATAACTTATGGAGATCTCTGTGTGATTTTCTTTGAGACTTACTGGCTTGTTGGGGTACTGGGCAGGACAGAAACCCCAGCAAGCCGGCCTTTCATGATACACAGGTATACTTATAATCCCAAGTTCTTGTATAAATATTGTTTTCTTACCATTTTTTAAAATATATCAAAGTACAGAGGTAGTTAAGAGAATACTTAAAGCCTCAACAAACATTGCATATAAAGCAAGGGGTGTAGAGGTTCTATTTTGAGTCCTCAGTTCAAAACTGAGGACCAGGCTTATGTGTTTCTTCTTTTGTATTTTGCTGGTTGGTTTCTGTTTTCCTTGGTGCTGGCTTTAAGCCTTTAGGTTTGTTGCTGCGTGGTTGCCATTGTTGAAGTTTTTTTTTTTTTAAAAAAAAAAACAAACATTTTTTTTCTAATTGTTTTATAGACAGTCTCCCTCTGTACCCTGGGCTGGCCTGGAACTCACGATCTTTCTGTCTCCGCTCCCCAAATGATGGCAACACAGGTGTGCACCACCACATCAGATTGAAGCCACTTCCTATGCAACTGTGTCCATAGACATAGAAGAAAGAGTAGGAACCTCCTGCATATTTATCCCTTTGACTAGAAGGACCACCAGTACCTCAGTGGCCAGAACCAAATCATGTGACCACCTCTAGTTGCAGAGAGCCTGGTAAAGCAAGATTCTAGTATTTGCTGTCTCCATGGGAGGTGCATTTGACAGTCTGATAAGGCGTAGAACACCAAACAGCTAAGGACTCAAATGCAGCTGCTCCTTTATACACTGCTTCCTTTATCAGCCTGAGCCGTTTGCTTCATACCTGTGGTTCTAGCTCCTGAAACCACATCCTCTCAACGAGGCAGGAAATATAAGTGAAGATCAGGGCCTTTGAGAGGTGTTTTGTTAACTTGTCCCGTGACTGTAGATGTCTTTGCAAACAGCGCACTGTTTGTCTGGGTTCTAATTTCTCCACTCTAACCATGTTAGCCAACCACATGACTTATTAGCCTTCATCAGACCCTGAACAAGAGGGACCTCCCATTCTCCAGCACCTGTCTTCACCTCCCAGGCCCCGAGGCTGCAGGTGTTTGTGTTTGTCCTCTCAGAGAGCTCTGGTGACCCTGTGTCCCCGACAGACAGACTGGGCTCTGCTGCTGGAAGGGCGGGGGATGGGAAGCACGAATAGAGTCAGAATAGGAGTGGAAAACCCCAGTCACATAGGCACTGAGGGTCTGCCCAATGATAAAGGAACCATTGGCTAAGTTAATCATATCAGGGTTGAATCCTGGCAAAATTTGGCATTAAAAAGTAGCCTTTGGTTAATGAGTTGATACTGTTAATACAAGATCTAAAGGAAATGTAAAAAAAACATAAATCTTCCCAAAAAGGAATTGGGGAAGAATAAAACAAGTGAAGAAATAAAAGTATATTAGGACATATAAAAAGGCCAGTAGAAGACTGGAGAGGTGACTTCATGGTTAAGAGCACTGAATGTTCTTCCAGAGGACCTGCGTTCAATTCCCAGAACCCATATGACAGCTCATAACTGTTTGTAATTCCAGTATCTGACACCCTCACACAGACATACATGTAGACAAAACACGAATACATACAAAATAAAAAATAAAATAAAAGACAAGTAGATGCATTAAAAAACATATTCTTAACAAAAATCAAGCAAATATTAATTAAAACAATATACCATTTCTGTTAAGTTGACAAGATTTCAGTAGGTTCTGAAAAATAATATCTAATGCTTTCGAGAAGATCCCTTAGTAATTGATCCCTTTTCACTACCTTATTTTATGTGTATGCTTGTTTTGCCTGCATGTATATCTATACACAACCTGTGTGCCTGGTACCCACAGAGACCATACAAGGGTATTGAATCCCCTGGAACTAGACTTACAGATGGTTGTGAACCACCATGTGAGTGCTGGGAATTGAACACAAGTCTTCTGAAAGAATGGCCAGTTTTTTCTTCTTCTTTCTTCTCCTCTTCCTCCTCTTTCTCCTTTTCTTCCTCCTCCTTATTCTTTCTCTTCTTTCTCCTCCTTTTCTC
This sequence comes from Myodes glareolus, assembly GCF_982192425.1. NCBI lineage: Eukaryota > Metazoa > Chordata > Mammalia > Rodentia > Cricetidae > Myodes > Myodes glareolus. The sequence continues at coordinate 26,286,694 of NC_142034.1, read as the reverse complement.
CTTCTTCTTCTCCTTCTCCCCCCTTCCCTTCTAGTTTATCTAGACAGGGTTTCTCTGTGTAGCCTGATTGTCCTGGCACTCACTTTGTAGACCAGGATGGCCTTGAACTCACAGAGATGCACCTGCCTCTGCCTCCTGAGTGCTTGGATTAAAGGTATGCGCCACCACCACCAGGAGCCAGTGGTTTTAATGGATGAATCACCTCTCCAGCCCTCACCACCTAGCTATATCTTATATGATTTTCTGTACTGCAGGGACTGAGCAGTTAAATTCTATGTTTCCAGCCTTCTGTGTAGCCAGGATTCTGAATATAAATTGGGGTCTAATAATTAAGTTCCCTTTCTTGAGATTTAATGACATTGCTGCTATCTAGAAGCCTTAGCCACGGTCTTTGCAGTCTGAGCTCTGTGGCAAACAGTGGGTTCCACAATAACTTCTGGGGTGATTTGAAAAGGTCAAAGTCAGGGTCCCATCTACTGGCTCTGGGGGATGAAGCATTTTTGTTCCATCTTTGATTCTGGCTTCATGGCCTTGGACAACAGTCACCCAGGCCTTTGAACATCAGCTTCCTCATCTAGTGAATAAGACAATTTATCTGATGATAATCCTTCCATTTCCAATGGATTAGTTCCATACTAATCAAATACAGCATTGGCTCTTCTATAGGAGAGTCTGTCAGCAGGAGAGCCCAAACTCCTCTGACCCCAAACTTTGGATGTAGGGATTGCAGAGGCCATGGAAGAACACCTTTTACTGACTTGCTCCTCATGGACTGCTCAGTCTGCTTTGTTTGTTTTGGTTTTGGCTTTTGTTTTTGTTTTTGGAGATCTGGTTTCTCTGTAGCTTTGGAGCCTGTCCTAGAACTAGCTCTTGTAGACCAGGCTGGCCTTGAGCTCACAAAGATCCTCCTGCCTCTGCCTTCTGAGTGCTGGGATTAAAGGTGTGCGCCACCACGGCCCCGGCTTCTGCCTGCTTTCTTATACAACTCAGAACAAATGCCCAGGGGTGACACCGCCCACAGTGAGCTGGGTCCTCCCACATAAAAAAAGCTTGGCTAATTCACTGGATCATGCTAGAGAGCACACACTCAGTGCCAGCCGTGGCTGTTGTTTTCCTCAGGGTTAGGGATGGAGCCCAAGACCTTGCATATGACATACTAGGGCTTACCTGCCATAGAACAGCACCTTTCTCGGCCCTCAGTGTCACCGTCTAAATGCTTTGCAATTTCAGCTCTGTGATTTTTATATATGCCCGTGGGTGATATCATTTCAGAAGTCCTCAGTTCGAGGTCCTTAAATTTCTCCCGCCTGCCACTTCCCAAGCCCTACCTACTCTGAATGCCCACATAATGTGGTCACTATTTAAAAATGGCTCTATTAAGCCAAGGAACTGTTTCTTATTCAAGAGAAAAGCCATTGTTAAAATAATCACATCATTGTATTAACCCTGGCTGACCTCATTATTGCTCACAAGGTTACTACCTAGGGATGATCAGTTTGAAGAAAGAGCAAACGTGGAGAAGAAAGAGAGCCTAGGACTGACAAAATTCGACCGGAAGAGAGTTCCCAAAAAAAGATAAGACCAGCTGAGGTGCCAAGGTAGAGCCCAGCAGCAAACTTGGAAGTAGCATTCCAGCATTCCTTCCTTCCTTCCTTCCTTCCTTCTTTCCTTCCTTCCTTCCTTCCTTCCAACAACAACAAGCATTCACCAAGCCTATGTAATAGGATAGGCACTATGTTGCATATTATGGATACAGAGGAGAATAACAGTTTTGGCTCTTAAAGCTGATATGATGTTATTGGGGAGGGAGAGGACTACATGAAACATTGCCAAGAAAGTAACATCATGGATACATATTGTAGATACACAGACAGAGACATGTACACACATGCATACACACACATCTTCAATATCTGAACACAAGAAGGGGTGGTCGATTCCTCCCAGAGATGTCAGAACAAGCTCCATGGAGACGGTATTATTTTCTTTCCTGGGGAAAGGGGGAGCTGCTATGGCAGGACACGGAATGAACACAAGGCAGCTAAATCACGGTCTTTATCTAGGATCAGACTTAGAGGAAGGGGGCTGGGAAATGGCTTAATTATTTTTTTAACTTAAATTAAAAAAAAAACAGTATCGCATGTGTGCATGTTGTGCCTGTGAGCACGTGCACACCGCTGTGCACATGAGGAGGTGAAAGGGCAACTCTGTGGAGCGTTTCTCTTCTTCCTCCACTATCCACATAGATAGAAGCTGAGCGCAGGTTCTCAGGCTGGAGTGCAGGTTCTCAGGCTGGAGCGCAGGTTCTCAGGCTGGAGCGCAGGTTCTCAGGCTGGAGCGCAGGTTCTCAGGCTGGAGCGCAGGTTCTCAGGATTGAGCGCAGGTTCTCAGGCTGGAGCGCAGGTTCTCAGGCTGGAGTGCAGGTTCTCAGGCTGGAGCGCAGGTTCTCAGGCTGGAGCGCAGGTTCTCAGGATTGAGCGCAGGTTCTCAGGCTGGAGCGCAGGTTCTCTGGATTGAGCGCAGGTTCTCCGGATTGAGCGCAGGTTCTCAGGCCGGAGAGCAGGTTCTCAGGCCGGAGCACAGGTTCTCAGGCCGGAGCGCAGGTTCTCAGGATTGAGCGCAGGTTCTCAGGCTGGAGTGCAGGTTCTCAGGCTGGAGCGCAGCGCTTTATCTCCCGAGCCATTGCACTTTTAGAAAGATTTATTTATTTATTTCATGTGTATGAGTGTTTGCCTGCGTGCACGTCTGTGTTTCACACGCATGCCTGGGGACCACGGAGGTCAGAGAAGTGTATCAGATGCCTTGGAAGTGGAGTCACAAATGACTGGGAGCCATTGTTGAATGGGTGCTGGGTACCGAACCTGGATCCTCTACAAGAACAGAGAGTTCTATCAACCACGTCTGACTCTCATTTCATGGTAAGAGGTAGAAAATACAGTTTTTGGGATTGGATAGTGAGACAAAATAAATTTATACAGGAACTAGGGGCAGAGTCCCATTTAACTCCAGCCATTGGCAGACAAGTTGCCTACCCAGCAGTCTGGACACAGCAGCACCGTTTGGTAGAGCTGAACTTGGATCTTGCGGTCACAATCTGCGGATTCGGATCCTGGCTCTGCACTTTGGGGAAAGTACAGGCATGGCTGGTCTTAGCTTTCTTAATTGCAGAGTGGGGATGGTCATCTCCAGCTGAAGGGTGAACTGAAAACGCCTAGAAAGCTCTTAGCAGTTGTAACAGTTGCTCTGCATTTTCTAAGATGGGTTCCATGAAACAGAGACTGTCAGTTTGGGGGTTGAGCCCAGGAATTCCAGCTCTAGGTCAGTCTTTTACTGCAGTGACTAAACTGGCAGTTTCTCCATGGTATTCCAGAAATCTTGCAAACCTTTTTTTTTCATTATTATTATTATTATTATCTCTTTGCCTGCCTTGTGTTCCTGGTCAGTTCTTTTGTGGTCAGGTCCCATGCTCAGAACATCCAGGAGGAAAATCTGAGTGTGTCACATAACTGTTCCTAATAATCCTTATCCACATTGCAAATTAATTGTGTTTTAAAGGAGAGTCAGCTTTTATGACGTTCATTTCCTGTGTACGTGCAAAATGGAATGTAGGATGTGAAAGCTTTACACACGTCTCAGAGACATGGGATTATGTAGATGGAGAAGACCCGAGCCAAGTTCTGCTGTAGCAGCCTCATTGCTGTAAAAGTCTTAGATTGCTAAGATACCTGATACAAACGAAAGGAGATTCACTCCAATTAAGCCAGGGACGGAGAAGGGGACCGCTCACCCTTTTGTCTCTTTGTCCCGCCCCTGAGTAGTTCTGAGTCCCTTCAGGAATGCTGAGGCTTCTAGGAACATAAATCTGAGTCCTACTGATCCCCTCAACAATCTCATTTTGCGCATTTCTTTTTGTAAAACTTGGCACTTCATATTTCTATTGATTTAGCTGTCTTATTTTCTTTTTTAAATTATAGGTTTCTCGAGGGCAGGAACTTTTTTGTTTAAATAAAAAAATTTTTAGTGAACTTTCTCTGCCTGTGAGTATTTAAGGCCTTGTTAAAATCCTCCTGTTATTGCCAGAAATGATCAGGGACTTTAATTATATATAAACATCCTTTATTGAATCTCTGAAAACCGACTTCATAGAACCATGGAATTCTCATCTTGAAGGGACCTTGGAGAACATATGCTTTCACACTCTAATTTCCTGGTTGTGGAAACCAGGGCCCAGATAAGTGATTAGGTTGATGTCATGTACGAAGTTAATGGTGGCACTGGGACAAGGCACTGGATGCCTGATTCCCAGCTTAGGGCCATTCCAACTTCAGACAGGAGGCTGTACGTATGCTGTTAGGGTACTGTGGGTTTATATTTCTGAGAACACACTTCAGCTGCCCATAAATCTCCTTCTCTCTCTCCCATCATTACACGAGGGTTGTTATTGGAACCCAGGACCTCTGTTTTATTAGATGTTATTTTTTAAATTATAAAATTAAAAGGTACTGACACGAGGAGGTGTCCACAATACATAAATGAAATACAGCTGTTACTCACTCAAAGCTTTGGGCAATTCCCCGAGGGCTAGCGGGGCATGTTTTTCTATGATCACACTTGATTTATTTGTCTCAGGAACGCCCAAGTCCTTCATGATGTGATAATCACATGTAATTCATACAAGATGACGCTAACATTCCACAGCATTGCTTGAAGAGTTTTAGATATATATTCTCCTGTTCTTTTTAACTACTGCACACCATTACAAAGTAGAAATAAATCATCATTTATTTGCCCAGACCTTTATTGACAGGATTAGTGTTATCTCCAACTTCTTAAAAAAAAAAACTCCTCACTCTTTCTTCCTTTCATATCAAAGTGATCATTTTTGTGAGATGATTTCCTAGAAGTGCCATTTCCGGACCAAATTTCGAGATAATTTATGAAATCCCTCTTCAAATTTTTTTTTTCTGTTGCTGAAACCGAAATGAATTAATGCAAACATCTGTACATAACTGTATCTTCTGTTAAGTTTTTCTAATATAAATGAGGTTATTTTAAAGGATCATTTATTTTTATTATATGTGCACACATGAATGTGAGCTCTACGTGTCTGCTGGCCTTGGAAACCAGAAGAAGGTATTGGCTCTCCTGGAACTAGGGTTATAGTCAGTTGTGAGCCTCCATGTGGGTGCCGGGAACTGAACTCGGGTCCTCTGCTAGAGCTGCAAGTGCTCTAAACCATGGAGCCAACTTCCAAAAAAAAAAAAAACCCAAAACAAAACAACAAAAAAACACAACAAACTTTTTAGCTATTCTGTGAGACTTAGATAAGTCAGTGTGTTTGTTCAAGTTCTATGGCTAGGGAAGGTGGGTACAGTTTTCTCATTCCAGTGTGGGGTTACAAATCCCCAGTAAGCATGCCTTTAACCCCAGCACTTGGGAGGCAGCGGCTGGTCAATCTCTGGGAGTTCGAGGACAGACCTGGTCTATAGAGCGAGTGCAAGTTCCAGGACAGCCAAGGCTACATGGAAACCCTGTCTCAAAATAAATAAATAAGTAAATAAAAACAAACAAACAAACAAACAAAAAGTCCCCAGTAAAAGGGCTGGAGCAACGGCTCACTGATTAAATGCACTCACTGCCCTGGCAGAGGACCCAGGTTTGACTCCCAGCGCTCACATCAGGTAACTCACAACCTTGAACTCCAGCTCCAGGGGATCCAACACCCTGTACTGACCGACCTGCATGGTCCCATAAACATGTGTGCATGTGGTGTGCATAAGCTCACGCAGCCTCACATACACATATGCACACACACAAATCATTTTTAAAGCCCCCAGTTGAAACACATGAGTAAAGTACTTACAAACGGGACAGGACCATAACTACAGCAGAGATGGCTACTTTGGGCTGGAGCTGACGGAGCAGAAACAGCTGGCCCTCGTCCTGACGTCTGCTGGAGAGAACACCAGGTTTCCTGTTGGAAGCCATCTCCACACCCATGGGCCCTTCCTTCTCACACTGCTCCCAGGGAAAATGTATGTCCCTTTTGAGATGGGATACCCTTGGGGACACTTCCAGATAGAGGTAGAGAGCACCTAGGAGCGCAAGCAAGTTTTTGGTTTTTTTTTTTTTAAATCTTCCTGAGATGGTTTGCTTGTATCTCTGGGGGGGGGGGGGGGGGGGAGACTGTGCCATTGTTTGCCTTAGGGAAGAGGGAAGGATGCTGGAACAACTATCTATCCGAGCTGTAGATGTGGGCCTTTAGGTGCAGTTAAACTGGGTGGAAAGACACAAAGCAGAAGGCACTTTCTGCTTCTGAAGACAGAGGTTGCGGTCCGCTCTGCCCTCAGGAGTCATTTCCGGTCTGGAATGTGTTGGGGGAGTGGCTGGTGACAGGCAGTAGTTTCCTGGGTCACAGTCCTTTTCCCTCTCTGCACACCAAAGTCTTGTCCGTGCTCATTTGTTTCCACTTTTTCAAAGTAATCACGGGTGCGTTGGCAAACATCACATCTTATTTGTCTTTATGGTCATTTGTTGGGCACCTACTACATGAATGGGGGGCCCTGAGGACAGGAAGCTAACCAATACACTCTTCTCTGCAGAAAGTCATGGGTTCCTTGGGAAGCGGCTTCATCCTTTGCTACCCAACCCTTCCCAACCGCAGGCTCTTGGGAGCAGTAGCTGGCGGTGTGTGCAGTTAGCAGATGCCTGGCATGTCACACTGTTTCCATGGGCTGGTGGCTCCAAAGGGCCCTCAGAAAGCTTTGGGGCCTGGGTTATGTTTGGCTTCAGCCTTGTGAGACCTCATTTCTAGACTGTGTATTATGTTAGTGAGACCCAGAGAGATTTATTTTCGTGACCTTTCCGGATGTGGAAACCAAGCACGGGGGAGGGCGAAAATCAGCTCCGAAGCGGTTAATTTTACTAGCTCCTAAATTGATAAGCGGTGGGACGTCAGTCTGAAATGAACTCGCCTTGTTCGACGGGGTTCTAAGACAGCGGAACTCAATCAGCAGCGGGCCGCACGGTTCAAGGCTGCAATTCATCCCGCCGTGCCTCTGAAAAATGGGAGGTGACAGTTCATTTTGCCAGTGACAGTCTGTCGGTCTCGCTCGCTGCTTCTCCTGTCGATTGCCTGGCTGAGGTGAAGCTCAGCTTCGAGACACCCTCGTTTGGTATTCCACTCAGCTGAGCAGGACAATCCCGGGACCCAAGGTGTGCAAATCTTTCCGCCCCAAAGCTCATCTCCTTGCCTTCTCCGAAGCCCCGAACCGCTCATGCCTGATCGTGGGTCCCAGGAGACATCTTCCCACTTCCTGTACCTTGGTTCCCCCTCTAACTTCCATTTCCGGTGGGTCAGGCCGCCTCTCTTCTCTGAGACCCTGTGAAACAAAGCTTAGATTACCCTCCCGACAGAGGTTAGTGGGCCAAGGAGAGATAAAGGCACAGGTGCCAGATGCTGGGGAAGGGGCCGTCCTGGGATGGAGCCCAGAGCCTTGCCCATGCTCAGCAAACATTCAGCCCCCAAGCTCTACAGCCCCAAGGTTTGAGAAAAGCCTCAAGATGTGAGAGCCCAGGGAGATAGAACGGAGGGATGACTCTGTGTGTGTACTTCACCCCTAACTCCCCTCCCTCCCCACTACTGTCTATGTCTCCAATAACAGTATACTTGGAATTAGGCATGTTTTTATTAAAGTTCTTTGCTTTAATAAATTTGAGTGCAGACATTGTTAGGAAATACTTCTAAAGTTTTAATGGGGAAAGGAGCTACTTGTAAGTTATTCTTGAAAGATTCAGGGAAATTATACATATATACATACACATATATACTAAATATACATATACATTTTATATACATATATATAAATAATAAACATGGCAGAAATTAGTGATGAATGGATCCAATTAGTGATATACAAGAGGCCTATGTGTTATAGAAACCTTTTGGTAGGTTTGAAAGTATTTAAAAATAACCAATTAAAAAAATCTTAACAGACTAACCTTGCAATACTCACTCAATAAACATTTTTAAAATTACTTATTTTGAGGGCTGGAGAGACGGCTCAGCAGTTAAGATCACGGGTTGCCCTTCCAGAGAACCTGAGTTCCATTCCTAGCACGCGTTTGTCAGCTCACAAGGTCTGTAATTCTAGTTCCAGGGGTCAGTTGTCATCTTCCGGCATTTGCAGGCACCAGGCATGTGAGTGGTGCACAGACACACATGCAGGCAAAGCATCTACACACATAAAATAAAATTATTTTTATTTCCCAGCTATGTGTGTGTGTGCATGCATGTAAACGTGGGCACATCCACATCCGCACATGTGTGGAAGCCTAAGGGTGATGTCCAGCATCATCCTCAATTGCTCTTCCTTTATGAGGCAGTGGCTCTCAACCAAAGCCAGAACTGCACTCTTTCTGGTTGGCTTGCCCTGGGGATCCCCAGTCTCTATCTTCCTAGGCTGGAATTACAGACACACTACCACACCTGCCTGGACTTTATGTGGGCTCTGGGTATCTGAACTCTTGCTTGCATGGGATTTTAACTATTGAGCTGGCTCCTCAGTTCAGTGAGCATTTATTGGAGACCTCCTATGAGTGTTGGATATAAAATGACAAATAACATAGGAAAGATCTTGCAGTTGGGGAAGACAAGAGGTAGGCAGACATGCAGTTATGGATAGACTATGAGTTTTAGCTGACAGGTTTGGCAGGAACAGACAAGAGGTGTAACATGAGGGCCGGTTTGTTAGGGTTTCTGTCCTGCCTGGTATCCCAGCCGGCAAGTCCCAAAGAAATCTATATTAATGATGAACTGATTGGCCCATTAGCTCAGGCTTCTTATTAACTCTTGTAGCTTATATTAACCCATTATTCTTATCTATGTTAGCCACATACCTTTTTCAGAGGGGCAGGTCACATCCTGCTTCTTCAATGATCTAGACTGGACTGCGGAAAGGGAGCTTCCTGCTTCCCAGAATTCTCCTGTTCTCACCCTGCCTCTACTTCCTGTCTGGTTGACCTGCCTATACTTCCTGCCTGGCCAATCAGCATTTATTTAAAACATGGTTGACAGAATACAGACAATTTTCCGGCACCAGAGAGGTTTAAAATGCAGCTTTGGCAGAAGTGATGTTTTAAACTGTGACTTGAAGTGTCGTTAGCTGAGTGATGGATGGGGGACAGTGTTGCAGATGGAGGGAACATACTATGAAAAGTAAGAGTGAGGGTCTGCATGTATGCATGTATGATATGTGCGCTTGGAGGTGCCTGCAGAGAGGGAGGTGCCAGGTTTCCCTGAGGGTCGCAAACAATCCAAATGGGTGCTGAGAATTAAACTCAGGTCCTCTGGAAGAGCAGTCAGTGCTTTTGCCCCATGAACCATCTTCCTAGCCTCTCCCCCCTTCTAAAGGAGATCTTTGGATACAGGAGAGAAAACGGGTTTGCAGAAGCATAGCTGCTTTTCATATCGTTGTGACCAAACACCTGACCGAAACCAAACCAACATGACAGCAACAAAATCCCGCAAAAACCCAAAATAAAAAAAAAAAAAAACAAATTAAGGCTTGATTTGGCTCAGAGTTCAGAGGACACAGTTCACCATAGCGGAAAAGGCACAGTGCCAGGGCCATCTTGGTCTGTGGTACCAACTAGGAGACAGAGGACGGGAATGAGTGCTAGAACTCAGCTGGGTTTTCCCCTTTCCCCTTTTAATGCAGTCTAGGACTCTAGCCCATGGGATGAAGTTGTCTACACTCATGGTGGCACTTTCCCCCTTTATTAAACATCTCTAGAAACACCTTTAAAGACACACCCGAAGATGTGCGTCATTAATACCCTAGCATGAGTGTTTCTTAATTTAACCAAGCTGACAATCAAAATTCACCATTACCACGCAGCCTAAGATGAGAAGGGTACAGGCAAGAGAAAGTGTTGGCATGGACCAGGATGGTGGCAATGGGGCTAGACAGTAGCAGACAGTGTGGAGGTACTTGGCTAGCATCAGTGAATGAGGGAGGAAGAGGAGTGGCGGACAGCACTGGTTGCCCAGACTGGACTGTTGGGTACCCCTGGTACTGGCTTTGGGAAGATGTAAGAAGGAAGAAGGCATTGGTCAAGAACGAGGTAAAATTTCATTTCTGTGGAATCTGGGTCCACCCTGAATACACCGTCAACAATGTTGCAAAGAGCATAACACTGTGTAGCAGAATTCCATGAAGGCTGACGGCAAACCTCTAGTGAATGGAATAAGGATTAATTACCCTCTTATCCGGTCACACCTTCATTTTTTGAGGCCAAAAAGTCATGTGAAGGAAATAGATTTTAAAGATAAAAAAATTACACATCTCTGCATGAGTTTACGGGTACCATATGTTTTTAGGTATGCACGGGAGCCAGGAGATGGTTTCAGATCTCCTGGAACTGAAGTTACAGGGGCTGTGAGCTGCCCAAAGTGAGTGCTGGGAACAAATCTGGGTCCTCTGCAAGACCGACAAGGACTCTGAGCCATCCCCCAGCTCCCATGAGCAAGAAAACATTAGTGTCTCCTGCAGTGATTCTGGAATATCCCGGGATATAGGAAGAGTAAGGGGATGTGATGGGTAGGTAGCATTTTCTTTTTCTTTGTAAAAAGACTCATTATATATACACACACACGTGTATATGTATGTGTGTGTGCGCGCACATGAGTGCATGTGTCTGTGCGTGTGTGGAGTCCACAAGAGAGCCTTGGATTCCTCAGCACCGGAGCTGCAGTTGTTTGTGGAATGCCCCGGGGTTACAGCTGTTTGTGGGATACCTGGCTTCTTATATGCATGCTGGGATCTAAACCCCTGTACTCATGATTGAGCCACAGGTACTCTTAACCATTGAGCCATCTCTCCAGCCCAGACTGCATGTTCTGGTCATCCAACCCACCCACTTTGAAAAGAAAAAAGAATTAGCCATCTGTGGGATCTAGTATTCTTTTTCTCTGTACCCATCATACCTAACTGACTTTGGTGGGAGCTGTATGTTCCTACACAACACTGCTCTCGCGGCTTCAGCAGAGCAGGTGGGATCAATGAGAGTTTGAGCTGGGGTCTAGGAAAATATCTAACCTAGAGACTTAAAACCAGCTGTCTTTAAGGCCTAGATATATTCCTGCCCTTTCATGTTCAAGGAGTCAGTTCTTCCTTAGCATCTTGGTGACAACTTCCCCTTTCTCCCCAAGGCTATTTGATTTGGGCTTTATCTCTTGAAATCGAGAGTCTTGACAAGGAGCCCTTAAGGAAGGCAGGCTGTTGGAGAGATAATGAGACTCTGACAGGGAAATCACAGGGGTAAGGATGGAGCCTGCAGATGGACCAGACTGGGGGGTGGGGTGGGCGAATGGAAGGTAGGATGTGGCTATTCCTGAGTCCTCCTAACCCAGCAGCTTTGTGATGGAATCTCTCCATCCGCGAAAGTCAGCAGGGCCACACCGCGAGGGCGGGATGGCGGAGCTGAGAACAAACAAACTCCAAATGGGTCAGTGAAGGCAGAAGCAGAGGCACAAATCGGTGCAATAACACTGGAAACCTCAGAAAGACATGAGAAAGGGTTGAGATAATTGCACTTGACAGCTGAGGCTGTTTGACCCAGTGGACTTAAAGTAAATTGTTGAAATGATCTTGCCTGGTAGCACCTGAGAGACAACAGAGACCACATTAGAACTTTTATTAGCACAAGAAAAAGCTGCGAAAGAAAGCCAAGGCTGAGCCAGGATCTTGTAAGGTTGGCCAAAGATAGGGAGGTTCCAGAGGACAGTGAGCAGAGCGCCTAGGTGTAAACACAGCAGAGGCTGGGGGGGGATAAGCCAGCCGGTGAAGTGTTTACTTTGCAAGCATGAGTTCTTTAGTTCGATACCCAGCAGCCATGCGAAAAGCTAGCTACAGAAACAGTGGTGTGTCTGTAGTCCATCTCTGGGGAGAAACAGGAGAATCCCTGTCCTTAGTGGGCAACAAATGTTGTCAAATTGTGACCTGTATGTTTCATTCTATGTAAGATCCTGTCTCAAAAAAAAATAAATAAAAATAAGATAGAAATTGAGGAAGATGCTCAATGTTACCTCTGACCTCCATAGGCATGTGTATGTACATGCACACACACACACACACACACACACACACAGAGAGAGAGAGAGAGAGAGAGAGAGAGAGAGAGAGAGAGAGAGAGAAACGAACTTTGCTCCCAATCATTTGTTTTCCATACTTCCTTGGTACCCAGTTCTTGGATGAATTTTAACATTTACCCGGGCCTGAATTCTCCCGTGTAATGCTCAGTGTCCTGGACATTTCCTCCTTTCATGTCTTATCAAAATTTGCCTGCCTGTGTCCTCTCTCAGTTCCTCGGGACAGAGACTAATCTGATAAACTGACACACGCTAATGGGATAAGGAGTGTGACTACAGTGACATGTGAGACCTCCAGGTAATTCATGTCTTATTTATTTATGAATTCTTACCTTCTGACATTGTTCCTGGCACATGCCAAGTATTCAGCCAACGTCTGCCGAAGTGAAATAGATGGAGTGCTCTCCTTTGCAGCCAGACGTTGGGAGTCAATGCCTTACTCTGGCCGAGGCTCTGGTTAGTAGCACACTTGTTTGTAGGCTGGATGAACCGTGGTTTGCGTCTCACAGCTACATGAATCATGAACTGAACATTTCCTTTGAGAAATTCTGTTTATTCTAAACATCTCTGGGCACTATGTTAATAATAAGGCTATTAATTAGACACATATTTCTGTCTTTAAAGAGAATCGTGTTGTCATATGACGTAAGGAAGTCCTTAGTGAGTGTGTAGTGTTGCATATGACATAAGGAAGTTCTTAGTGAGTGTGTAGTGGTGACATGAGTATGCCATGTCAAGGACCCCACTCCTCAGAGCCGTGGGAGTGGCAAAGCCTTCCCCGGGAGAGGCACAGAGGAGTGGGAGGTTTCTCCACCCCAGCATTGCCATAGCTAGGTTTCCAGGACCAAACCAAGCGGGATTTGGTGATCGCTATAGCCTTATAGCCTGGGTCCAATATAAGAAGGAGAACTTGCACAAACTGCCAGGTTGAACTTTAAGAAAATATATTTATCTTGGTGTTGGAGATATGACTCAGTGGTTAAGAGCGCTGGCTACTCTTGCAGAGGACCTGGGTTAAGTTCCCGGCACCCACATGGTGGCCTGTAACTCCAGTTCCAGGCCTCTTGCAAGAAACTGACCTCTTCATGACAAGGCATGGAGATGGTGCACACATGCACATGCAGGCAAAATATCTATACATATAAAAATAAACCTAAAAATATATGCTTGTTTTTGTTTTATGTGGATGGATGGTTTGCCTGCATGATGAATGTCTGCATTACCTGTATGCAATGCCAAGACAATCCAGAAGAGGGCGGCATATACCCTGGAACTGGAGGTACAGATGCTTGCGAGCCTCCTGAGATGGGTGCTGGGAACTGAATCCAGGTCCTCCAGAAGAACAGCGGAGAACTCTTAGCCCCTGAGCTATCTATCGCTCCAGTTTCCAGATTGTACACTTTTTGAGAGTATTGTATTGTCTGTAGATGTTTGTGTCCTAGTGTTCTGAACACAATATTGGTTCGATAAATGCTGGAAGAATGAGGAGGGAAGGGAAGGAGGGATGGAGGGATGGAGAGAGGGAGGGAGAAAGGAAGGAAGGGAGGAAGGCAGGCAGGCAGGCAAGCAGGCAAGCAAGCACACCAGTGTTTTTTTGTTCTGTTTTTGACTACAGGAATGCTCTGGTTTATCTTGGAATTTGGCTAACAAAAATTCCAAGGAACAGAAATGTTTTGTTTTGCTTCCTTTTCTTGCAAGAAACTGAAGGGTCCACTGAGGACCTGTATGTAACTAAACCTGTATGTAACCTTGACTACAAATGGCAGAATTGGCCTTTCCTGAGCTATCCTGTGAGCTAGTTAACATCTAGGGTTGGCATGAATAAAACATAGCTGGCTTTCTCGTCCTCCGAAAGAGCTTCGCTGCTTCTGGGCTGGAGTCCGTGCTAGCCCTTGGGAGTTGGACACACTCCTGGTGCTTGCCACAGTGATACTGTTACCTCTGGAGCAAGGAGAACATGCACTGCCTTCAAGACACATGTTACTCCTCGCATTATCAAACACTTTACAGGGTGAATGACTAGGATCTTTCTACTCTTAGAGATTATAGAATTCTGGCCCATTAAAACTGGAAGGATGCTCATTTATTCATTTACAATTTAGCAGTTGGGCCCTTTAATATTAAAGAAAGACAACCCAATAGCCTGCCTTTGATGGTTTGATTACTCAGCAACCAAGAGATGCGATGTCAGGCTGTTGTGGTACCATAAACTCCATTATTCTTTGACTTCATGATTCTGTGCTGGACATCAAACAATAAAACCTCTGAGCGGTTAGGTCCACCCTCTCCTCTATGGCTCAAAAGACAGAGTATGGCTGGCAGGGAACAACTGTGTGGAAGCTCACAGTCTTGTCACTGTTTTCTAGAGCTTTCTTTCCTTTGGCATCGGCTGCCACAGGAAGCGGTAAAGCCATTATCTACAGACTCAGCCAAATCACCGTTTCCTGATTCTAATGTATCAGCAACCACTTTTGAATCTTCCCCCACTTCCCTTCTATTTCAGCTTAAGGTTCAAAGGCACTCAGGAGGCACATTGCCACTTAGCTGAGCAGAGTGGGTCCCCGATGCCTCTGTAGTTCCACCACCAGCTTGCTGTAACCTAGGCACACATTTCTCTTGTTTGGACCTTGGGTTTTCTCCTAGGGGGTTTCTCAGATTCCTTCCAGATCTGAAACTATGAGTTTCTGAAGGGGAATCTACAGGTCAGCTGCTCTTGAGAGGGAAAACCTGCCAACTAGCACTATGGATCTCTCCCTAGTCTGTACTGCCGTGTGTGTGTGCGTGTGTGTGTGTGTGCGTGCGTGCGTGTTACAGTGAAAGACTCAGAGAAGCAGGTTGACTGGTAATTGAAGTTGGCCAGCATCTCATGTGATGCACAAACAGAAGCAGAGGATGCTGGTCTTCAGGCAGAAGCAAACTCATCACTGAGCCCAAATGGGGTTTAAAGAAAGAGGCTTCGTGGTCTCCTTGGATGCTGCTTAGACCTTGATATCTTGTCAGTTTAGTGAGAAGCTAGCTTCCTACTTTGGGCATCCCAGGGCTGCATCTTGGCCTTGTTTGCAGATGAGGAGAGGGGTGAGGAAGGCCTACTGAGGTCTGAGGCTCCCATCTCTACCCCTGCACTCCCACATTGCATGGGCAGTGCTGATATCAGTGATGCGGAAATTTCACTTCTTAGATCAGGGCTCGAGCAGGGGTAGCAGAGTTCCCCTGCTAAGCATGTCTGGGTACTGTCTTCTCCTGGGTCTACAGAGGTCTCCCACCTTCCCTTGCCAGGGAGTCTTCTCTCTTAAGGTGAAGATGTTGGAAGCACAGGTTTAGACCACGCTGTGGTGTTAGATCAGGAATGAAAATCTTGGCTGGCCTTTTGCGTTCTCTGTCCGGCTTTTGTATTGTAATTGTTTCTCGTTTAAGGGACAGCCTGACCTCCTGAGAACACTGGGTACGGATGCCAGGTGTTGCTATGACTGCTGTTTCAAACCTGAGCAACATTTTACATCTTGAAGCCTGCTCAGGCAGAGTAGAAATCAGCTCTGGGGCAGGGGGATTGCCATATGCAGAACTTCCCTGGTGAGGACAGCAGGCTGTCAATGTATAAAACCTACGCATGGCCTGGACCACAGAGATTCCACTGGAGGAGAAATTAAACCTGTCTCACACACCAATCCCAGTGCTCTGATTACATTTACAGAGGTCATGGCCTGCATTCTGTCACCATGGAAACCTCTCAGGCTGCCGTGGTGTTGTCTGTGTGTGGGGTGGATATTTAAAGGCAAAGTCGGGCCTTTGCTCTCCATCGGCCTGTGTGAGATGAGATGAAGAAACGCACCTCTAAGAGGGAGGTCTTTGTAGTAGAGCCAGGTTAGCAGAGAGGACGGCCCAGATGCCCGATAGCAGGCTCGGGGTGCAATCCCGAAAGGACTCTACCTTTGCGTCTCCTGACAAAACATGGGCCCGCACATTGAGCGCTATTCTTACCGATTCCTTTTCTCATTTGTCAGAGGAACCAGATAGAGCCCGGGAAGCCCCGTTTGCCTGAATGCCCTCGGCGGTTTAGGCTTTGCACATCTGGGGGCGGTGTGAATGGTGCTGATAACAATACCATTTATTTAGGGTCCCTAGTTCTTCCAAAGACCCCACAGCACTGTCCTGGAAAAGCACTACCAGGGGAGTGACTTATCAGGAGTCCCAGGTGCTGGAGGAGGTAAATAACACCTGATTCAAGGCGGGAGAAGAGAACGGAAGTGCTGACTCGGCTCGTGGCCATCAATTGTTCCCTGTAGTCTGAAGACAATTATTTCCACACCATTGAATGGAGTGTGGATAACAGACACCTTAATAGGCTGGGAGCAGAGGCTGTTTAGAGGCGATTTTAAGCACCGTGAGCATAAAATGAACGGGAATATTTGGCAATATGCATCTTACAACTTGTCTTTAAGTGGATGGCCTCAGTGATGGGCCGCAGCAGTCTTTGATTGGGATATTGAGTTTGGGAAAAGGAAATTCTGCATCAATAGTCCCGCCATGCGGAATATCACATATTACTCAATAAGACATGTCATCGTGTGAAGAGTGTGCCGGCTAAAAAGTACAGCAGCAGATCAAATCAGCTGGAGCCCTTTCCTTCAGGGGTTCATGGTTACTCTCTGAAGCTTTTCAAAGTCCTCGGGGATGCAAGTTGTTAGATTTTGAAATTGCAGCTTAGGAAATGAAATGAATCTACTTCTAATCCTCCAAACTGTGGAGACCTTTTCCTTTTTATTTACTTATTTTTTTTTAAAAGTTTCTCCACGTCCTTATGTGTTTTCTCCAGAATCTCATTCTCCTCTTTCCCTAGCCTTGGGCTTGGGCCACGGCCCTTCCCTGCCATGCCACGCCTCACTCCTCCCTGCTGCACCTTTGGTAGGGTTTTGCCCTGCCAGCAGCCTACTCAGGACATAATCTGCCTTCTGATTGGTTTTTTACAGTCTACGTTTGTGGTGGAAGCAAGGTTCCTGCCACAGTGAGTGGAAGGGGAAGCTACTGTCCCATGTCTTCCAGATCAGGGGTTTCTCTTTGGAGGGTACCACCCACGTTCTAGGAATAGATAGGCAGAGAGGAAGTCTCTGGAGGTGGGCAGGGAAATCTCATCACTCTGATTCGCTAGGGCCTGATGCTAGGGGAATCACATTCGCCCCATCTCCTTAAAAACAAACTCATTTCCTAAGAAGGGAGACTCTTATCCTTGGGGACTAACACCACCGATATCTTGGAATCACTCCTTAGATACCTCTCTAGTGAGAAAGTGGGGTCAAGTGAGGGAGTGTGATGGTGTGGCTAACACGGATGCAGCAACTACCATGATGTAGCCTACTGTAAACTATATACAGTATAAACTACATATACCATAAACTGTAAACTATACATACTATAAACTGTAAACTATATATACTATAAACTATATATACCACAAACTGTAAACTATACATACTATAAACTATATATACTATAAATTGTAAACTATATACACTATAAAACATATATACTATAAACTATATATACTATAAACTGTAAACTATATATACTATAAGCTGTAAACTATATATACTATAAACTACATATACTATAAACTGTAAACTGTATTTACTATAAACTATATATACTATAAACTGTAAACTATATTTACTATGAACTATATATACCGGACCTTTATACCAACTTCAAAACGCTGTAATTAGCATCATCATGCATGATGGGGAAACTTAAGCACAGTGAACAATTAGCAACTTGTCCAAGTAGCAGATCTGAGAACAAGGCCGTCTGAAATAGAAACAGAGACAGTTTGTTTGTTTGTTTGTTTGATTTTTGACAGGGTCTCACTCTCTGTAGTCTTGACTGGCCTGCAACTTGCTATGTAACCCAGGCTGGCCTTGAACTCACAGAGAGCTGCCTGTCTCTGCTTCCTGAGTGCTAGGATTAAAGACCTGTGCCACCACAGCCGGTGAGACAGATTAAGGAAGGGAAAGCACTCGTGAGAATGGGAGTGGGTCAGTGAGCTGAGAGAAAGTCCCCAAAGCTGAAAGAGGAAGATGTGACAGAAGGGGATAGGGACAGGAAAGGGGGAGAAGAAAAGCCGAGCTGGGGAGGGTTGTGAGTCAGAAGGAAGCCTTTCCGTTTTGTTTCTACAGATAGAGGGCAAGATGGAAGAGAAGAGGAAATGGTGAGATTGAAGATATGGACGGTGGTGCGATGGGGGGGGCAGTTTCTTCTGTAGAAGGAAAGAGGAATCAGGAGCAGCAAACGGCGCAGCCTGAGAGTGTCATACGTACAGATGCTGCCACGTGGGAAGTCCACAGTGTTTGAAAACAGAGATTTAAAGCTGGGCTTGGTGACATATGTCTGTAATTCCAGCACTCAGAAGGCTAAGGCAGGAGGATTGCCTTGGGTTCGAGGCCAGCTTGGTCTACATAGTATGTACTATCCAGCTGAAGCAAGACCCCTTCTCTTAAAGTCATATAAATATTATATATATGCAGATCCTCCCTTTCTATATATAGTACACACAGACACACACAGAGTTAGGTCATATCGAGTGGCCGAGCAGTGGTGGTGGTGCACGCCTTTAATCCTAGCACTCAGTAGGCAGATCTCTGTGTATTCAAGGCCATACTGGTCTACAGAATGAGTTCCAGGACAGCCAGGACTGTTTCACAGAGAAACCCTGTCTCAAAAAACAAAACAAAACAAAAATCATATTGAGGACCTAAAGGTCATTCCAGTGCCAGGCTTTTTACTTACTTACCACTGCTGCTATTACTACTACTACTACTATTATTATTTGTGTGTGTGTGTGTGCGCGCGCGTGTGTGTGTGTGTGTGTGTGTGTGTGTGTGCGCACGCGCATGTGCATGCATGTGCATGCATGTGCAGGTGTTTGGATGTCACAGAGCACATGAGGAGAACAACCTTTGGAAATTGGTTCTCTCTTCCCTCTGTGGGTTCTGGGAATGGAACCCAGGTTGTCAAGTTTGCATTGCAAGTGCCTTTACCTGCCGAGCCATCTCATCAGCCTAGAGATAATTCCCTTTTAAATGATTATTACAGCGTGCAACGCCATTCTAGGTGACAGCCACTGGGAAAGGGGTTCTCCCCTGTGTTCTTGTATTGAGATAGTCATCTTGGCTATTTTCCTCTCTGAGAGCTCCTGTAGAGCCCCGGTAGTGCTCCTGATGATGTTTGCAAGTATGGTGACCCTGGTCAGGTGATGCCGGTTCCTCCAGAGCGCTGTGCAACACTAGCCAGACTTTCCTACCAGATTCTAAACAATCACTTGTTCACACCTTGGGTTTCACCGGCCCGATTCTAAAGTCTAAGACCTGTGGTAAACCGAGGAAGAAGAGAGGGTGGAAGAAGGGGAGGACTTTAGGAAATGATTTTTAAAAATCCTTTAAAATGACGGATGAAAGGAAACCGAAGGAAGCCTGTTGTGCTCCCCTGTTATCCCTTGCAAGTGTCTTAATCACTACCAGCCTCCACCAAGAGATGATTACTCTTCATCTTGTTTTCCAAAGCTATCATGCCTGCTACTATCCAGCCCACAAAAATCGACCTCGGCTCCTGTCATGTAGGTTAAGCTCATATAGACTGCCTGCCTACACGTCTAACTCAGAGAGCCCAGCCTCATCTGGGGAGTCCCTCCGAAGCCCTCTCCAGATTCCCAAGAGAACCAACCAAAGGCAGAAAGTCAGGGTCAGCATCCTCTTTGGCCTCCGGGTCCTCTGCTGGGCTCATCTTGGCCCAAGCTGGGGCGTGTCTACCGTGGTCTCGGGGATAGGTGAAGCAGAGTCTAAGGCAATTGGGGGAGTGTGAGGGAATGGCAACAATAGAGAGGTCGGACAAGGAATTTTGTTACTGTTTAAATGGACCAATAGTAACTGTTTCCCAGAACCACCCCCAGGTGGTGACTATCTATCTTAGGTATTGTTCGGATCCATCAGAACTTTACTCCAGTGCCAGGATTCTAATGTCAGCACAGTTTCTGGATGGGAGCCCTGGGCAGAGCATGGAGTCTGAGCCTCATCCTGACCTTGATCCCCATAAAGGTTCTTTTTAGCTGTTTGCGTGCGTGTGCACATGTGTGTGTGTGTGTGTGTGTGTGTGTGTGTGCGCACGCACACACACAAGCACTTATATATACACACATGTAGAGGCCAGAGGTCAACCTTGGGTGTCGTTCCTCTTTAGCAGTACTCCACTTTGGTTTTTGAGGCAGAATCTCTCACTAGAGCCTGAGGTTCACTGATAGGCTAGGCTTGGTGTCCGTCAAGTCGTAGGATCTGCCTGTGCCCACCGTCCCAGCTCTGGGATTACGAGAGCATGCCACTATGCCCAGCTTCCTGTGTGGGTGCTGAGGATCAAACTCGAGTCCTCCCCTTGTGCTACAAATCCTGGATTCACTAAGCTACCTCCCCGCCACTTCTTTCTTTTGGTCTAGTGTATCATGGTGTATACCTGATGGCCTGGCACTAACTGTGTAACTTAGGCTGGCCTTGAACTTTTGGCACTCCTTCTGCCTTAGCTTTCTGAATGTTGGGATTACAATGTGTACCACCATGTTCAGCCCTCTAGAATTTTAATTGTCCCTCATATATTCTCAGCCTGGACCTCCGTGAGAACCTGCCATGGGACTGTGCGCTGATCTATTGCAGTAACCTGCCTTCCTTGCTGTTTCCAATAGCAGATGATTTAGGAGTGTGATCTGGAAAGGGGGGTAGCTGAAAGTGCGTGTGTGAGAGTGTGTATGTACTCGTGCCCTCCTAAGTTGAAGAGTTAGCTAATTAGAAATAGTAAGGCTTCTGATGGAAGCCCTGCACTCTAAGGCTACAGAGGAGATGGAAGTGATGTGCCCCCGTTACCATGTTTGCTTCCTCCACCTTCAAGGAGCCATGCTATGTGTTGGTTTCTGGGGCCTTAGAACGTACAAAGCGAGCCCAGGTTTTGGCACTGTCTGTATATACCATCTCTCCTTCTACACCCCTTAATGAAGTGTGCAGCTCTTGTCCTCATTAGGCCTCTGCATTGTTGACAAGAGAGTCAATAAGCCTGGCTGGTGGGGTTGGGGTGGAGAGGCTGAGGTGCAGCACAGCCCATCCACGGGGCGACATCAGCTCTGCCGTGTGTAGTGACCCGGTGTTCAGGGATCAATACCAGGCTGAGGATGAAGCCTCAGAGCCTGCCCTCTGTTGTCTCCTCCCCAAACCCACTGAGGCCAGGGTGGGGCAGTGCCAGCCAGTTCCAGCTTTGCCTGCTGTTTGCGACCCCGTGGCACTTTAGGTGCCAGATGCTTTTGTGTTTTGTTTTTATTTGTTGTTCTTCTGCTTGTTTTTCTGATGGAACCCTTTGGACATCCCGTGGATGCATATTTAGTGAGTGCCCACCTGGCAAGAGGACCTGCAGACGGCATCTCCAAGTAGCCCAGAGGCCAGCATGGGTTCCATTCTCTGCATCTTCTGTCTGCTGACAGCGTGGGAGGAGCCCCAGCAGACAGGGCGCATATTCTGCGTGCTGTGTGGCTGGACTCCGTTTCTGACTGTTCTGCCTCTCACTAGATACCCTTATCTTATCTAATTACAAGGAATTTCAGATTAATTTTGCAGCCTCTGCTCCCTAGGACCTCTTATCTGTGAGGGCCTTGCATTTTAACCTTGTCATTCTTTTGTTGTTTGCCTTTAAGGGGTGATGGCTAGAAGGGGGGGTAATGTTGGAATTGGGGTGGGGGAGGGGAGGAAGAAGAAGGCAGAGATCTGGACCGCTGCCTGTGCGCGGAGACAGCTGGCTGCTCTCTTCCATGACAGCCACATGGTACCCAGCCACACAGACAGGACCCGGGCAGGGACTCGCCTGCTGCCAACCCCTCCAGATCTCTCTGATATTTCCGACAGAGCAGTAAAGGACTCTTGACTATCATGGTTTTCTTTTCCTTTTTTTTTTTTTTTTTTTTCTTGCTCTGCCTCTTTCCGCCTCCTGGAAGACTCCTCTATGTCGTTTCCATGGCTACCCCCAATCAGATTTGGCTTCCTGCGAAATTGGATTTCAAAGAAGGACAAGGCTTCAAAGGAATTTGTCCATTTAACAGAATGTCATTAGGAGTGAGGCTGGCTGCTGAGACGGGGTCCTCAGATGATTAAGGAGGGGCAGCATTCATGTGTGGAGGCGGGCTTCTGTCTGCAACAAGGAGCCTTGATGTAACATGACAATAGCGTATTGGAAGCTGCCAGTTATCACCACCCGTACCTGACTTACACCCCCTCTGCTCCATGTCTTTAAAACCCAGAGATCCACGGAGGCTGGGCTGGGGGGGATGCATGAGGAACACCTACCCTGTGAATTTCTGCTTCTCCCTAGGTGGGAGCGCGCTATGACAGGGGGCGAGGCCTGGGGTTCTGCCCATTGTCAAACAACTCATGAGCTCCTGGCCTACTGGACAGTGTTGCCCAGGGAACTTAAATAAGAGGGGACACTCTGGGCCCCCTTCAGATCCTAGAAATCCTCCGCCTTTTACTAAAGAGAGAGGGAGGGCTTGTCCTCCCTTTCCATTGTTGAAAGAGAAATTGAGGAAGAGTCCATGTGACAGAGGGAAGGCTGCAGCCTCCCCTCCTGAAGAACAGTTTTACGTTTACAAGGAGGATGAGAATAGCTCAGAGGATGCACACAGAGCCTCCACTTCTAAACACACATGTACCCCCAAATAGTTCCAGAGCAGTTTCGGTTTTATCAGGGATACAGCAAGGTAGGGAAAAATGCCCCAGAGGCAGCTGTTACCCGATCTGGAAGAGACGGCCAATCCTGCTGCTATAGTCTCCCCAAGAGCAGCACCAAGGAGCCTGTCTCCCTGACGACTGGACCAGTCTCTATCCCTTCAGTTCAGCTTCTTGCAGCTTTCGGATGGGTCATGAGGTCCTGAAACCAAGGTATTTGCTTCTTTTCAGGGTATCAGGATATGATTAAAAACAAACAAGCAAAACCACCGAATGCCTTAAAAGTGAAGCCCCTAACCTTGAGGCTGCATTTGGCCTTGGGCCCAGTTTCTTCTTTCTGCTCTGGCTTCTTTTGCATTGAAATGAGCATCACCCTCACCCCCAAGACTGAAGCACAAGCCATTTTACCTTTCTCCCTATGTCCTCTGTTACCATTCCCAACCCTCCTCCCTCTTCCTCTTTCTCCTCCCTCCCTCCCCCCACCCCTCGATGGTAGAAGTGAAGGAAGATGTAGAGGCCACAGATAGATCATTTTCACCTGCGAAGTCCTCCCATCCTTTCAAAGTCTGGTCTGGTATTTGGAGACCACGTCAAAGGGCACGTACCCCTCTAAGTGTCCTCCCCCCACCCCTTCCATCTTTTCCTTGCATTCACGCTGTTTCTTATATCATCCACGCCACTCCATTTTCTTCATGGCCCATTGTACTTAACAAAACCAAACCAACCAAACAACTAATCTTGGAGTAATTGTGAACTCACAGACAGCTGGAAGAAATACCACACACATGAGGGTCTCGTGCACCTTTGCCCAAGTTCGCGCTTGTAGAAACATCTTCAGTACCTACCTGCAATCCAGACTTGGGCACTGACTGTGCTTTGAGAGGGGGAGGGCACAGCCCTGCGACCTTATTGATCAATCGCTTTTTCTTCTCCTCTGAAAGAGAGCTGTTTCCCAACTCTCTTCTCACAGATCCTCACTTGAGGAGGGGCACTTTGACTCTGTGTGTGTGCTGCCCTCTGATTCTGACAGATGTTGGGGAGCTGTATCATCACCGAGATCTCTGATTAACCAACACAGCTTCTGCCTGGACAGCGAGTTGGATCAAAATTGAGGCACTATGTATGCCCTTAACAGGGCCCAAGTTCTTTCTTGAACTCTGCCTCTGAACCCCAGTTCAGGAACCACTAAGGACTTTTAAACCTGATGCCCCAAGGCCAGTGCTTAGATGTTCCTCCAAGACCGCTGTTTCTTTGGAGTCTAGGCAATCCTTTGGTGCGGGATGCAAAGGGCCACGCCTTTGACCTTGCGTGCTACCCCAGTTAGGGCGCGAGCCCTTGCGTGCACCTGCGCCCAGGGTCTCCGCGCCCGCAGCCCGCTGCGCGCGCCGCTTCCTGAGCGCGGCCGGCGGACCCGCCCTGCTGCTGGGCCCCAGGCGACAGCTGAGGTACAGGTGCCCCGGGTGCAACTCGCCTCCCCTCTGCTTGCCGCCGCCATCGGAGCAGGCCTTGCGTCCCTTGTCCCGCCTTCCGCTGCCGCCGTCTTCCCGCCCGCGCCAAATGCAGGCTGTCGCCCTCCCCGAGGAGATCCGTTGGCTCCTGGAAGGTAACTCCTGGCACAGTGCCAGACCTCTGTTCTGACCCCTCAGGGAGGTCCCTTCAGCTCTGGGCTGAAGGCGAGAAAGGAGACACTAGGGCACTAGCCCTTCAGCCCTATCACTCACCTAATATAAGCTCCACTCTTCCAGAGTCCTCCATACCACCCTTGTCCCCAAAGCCAGTCTCCCATCCTCCTACCTCAGGGTCCCTACCACTCCCCCAGACACACACTTTCTGCTCCGTTTAGGCGTCTACATCACTGGGCATCGCTTCTAGGTTTCTAAGGTCTTGCCGGCCAGGTTCATGGTGTCCCCTGACACCTTGCCTGGTCTTGAACCTGTCTCCCAGGGAATCCCTAAGGCCCCCAATCCTGACTCCTCACCTCACAGAAGACCCAGGCCTATCTGGGTAGAAATCTCCTTAGACATACAATGGGACTCTGTGGAATTTTACCAGTCTTTGGGCCAAACCTGGTGATTAGGAGACTTCTTACAGGTATGGAAACCCAGGGCCTCCTTTACCAGCCTTGTGAACTTCAAAGGGTGTCATCTGACCCAAGGAAAGCCTCCTTCCCTTTCTAGAAGGGTCCCATTGTGATGACTTCACCTTCAAACTATGGTGTCCTTCAGAGTTAAGGTCACACTCTGACACTTGATTCATACTCCTGGCACTCCAAAGAGCCTCCCCTGGTAGGCAAGATCGCCTGCTTGGCTCATAGTTTTCCTATGAGTGACCTTCCTGGGAGGACGGAGGCCTGGAATCTGCAGTTGCATAAGGGTCTCAAGAGGGAACTGCTCAGAATTAAGCCTTTTGGCATCCAGGCGACATATTTGACACATAGTTAACAGATGGCCTGCTTTGGGCAGGTCATGATTTTGGCAAGCTGCATTCTTTTCAGTTTCTCTCAATTTAATTGGTTTTATATCTCCATTACCTTGTTATCTTGGTATAAATGCCCCCTAATCAAGAGTTTGGCAAATGCTTTTGGTTTCTGTTTGTAGCACTGTTTTTATTCTGGATTGTTTCTCTGTAAGAGCTGTCATTTCGGCTTTTCTTTTGAGGTGATGCTTCAGAAAAATCTATTTAGAAAAAGCTTTTTGTTTCGTGAGTGTGTGTTTGTGGGTGTGCACATGCCACACTGCATTTGTGGAGTTCCAATGGCAGCTGTTTCGATCCTACCACCCTCTGGGTGCTGGAGATCAAACTCAGGCCTTCGGGCTTGGTGGCAAGCCCCTCTACCCACTGAGCCATCCTATGGGGGAGGGGAAAGGGGTGTTGAACACAGGACCTTCTCAAATGCTTGTCAAATGGTCTACTACTTTCTCCCAACCATCTCAGATCCGCTTAGCTTGTGAACCACGTGAAGTCTAAACTGTGGGAATCAAAAGTGATTGGAGGATAGAAGAAATCACCCGGGCATCTAAAGAGAGGCCGTTGGTTTACAGTATTAGATACAGTAAAGGAATGCTGCCATTGTCTTTGGTTTCTAGAGACGGAACTGTGGCCACGAGGTTAACTCTACCCTTGGATTTAAAGACAGAGCGTTTCTTTTTATCAGCGTCCGTCATTTTTTGAGACGAAATCCATTTTACAAGCTTGTTCAGCGATGCTTCAGTGTCGAGCTCAGCCTTGGTAGAAAATCCCCTCTGGTTTCCAGAGGCTTGCGACGCTCGCAGTCCACTCCTTTGACGGGTTTGACGTGCGGTTCTTTACTGTTCAAAACTGACACTTTGGTAAACAACTCATTTTTGCACCTGCCACCTTCCTTTAGCTCAGATTATTTTCTTGTTAGCTGACCGTTTTTAATTGAAGTCTTCAGATCTCCTTCTAAAGCAGAATCTTTGTTTGCTGACAAGCAGAGCAGCCTATGAATGGAGATTAATTGCACGTCACACACTTCTGTATCAAACTTGCTGTCTTAACAGCCCCTGATAGTGCTGGGCTCTTCAGGATGTATGGAGGAGTCTGAGGTTACATTCTGAGGAGCTTCGCTGGTTAACTCTTTCTTTGAAGCCATTTTACCTTTTATCTATTTATTTTTTTTAAGCTTGTAATTATCGTCTTGAATCTGGAGTGGGGGAAAATGTGAAGTGGGATCCAACCAAGGAAAAATGATCAAAGGGTATGTTTTTGAAAGGTTTGCATGAGAATAGCAACATATTGGTTAGAGATTGGTTTATTTATTAATTTTTTAATGGGATGCGGTCTCTGGTGCAAACCAGCAAAATGATTTGTTCTGTTACCAACAATTTGTGGCTATTAGAAATCCAAGATGGCCATCAATTTGCTGTCTGTGGCTGGTTACACATCTCCTCCCACCACCCACCTTTTAAGGTTAACTGTTAACAATTAGAAAATATGTAGGTCCTGATCTCTGTGTAGTCGCTCAGTGGGAGGGAGTCACAGGATATGAGAGCGGAGACTGCCGCGGCCACGCAGCATGGGAGGTGGAGTTTCCACAGTGAATTACTGCTTTCATAAACCAAGCCATAAGCATTTGCACAGTGATTTAATGCCGGCCATCACGGCCATAACTTAAACATTTATTTATTTCTAACAACAGGAGCATAAAGTGACAGGGACATTTTTGATCTAATGTGGGTGCTTTAAAAAATAAAATATGCAAAGCACTGAGAAAGGTTTATACCAAAAATTTTGCATAATGAGCGTTTAAAATTAATTTTAAATATAAAAGTTTAAGTATTTGAAGATGTCTCATTTGACATGAAAACCCTACTTCTAGGACTCTGTTATAGAAATTAAAGACATAGAATAGATGTACAAAAGTTGATCCCGGATGCCAGTGAGGTGGGGAGAGCAGGTGACGGTTGAATGACTCATTGGACATCCGTCTTAGACAGACACATAGACAGATCTCCTGCATTCTTTGGAATGGATACAAACTGTCATCTGTCTATCTTAGTTTGCAACATGTCCATTTCATGTTTTTAAGACTAAAAAGGTGAAATACACATTAGTACAGATCAGCCCATTTTCACTTGGAAACAATAAGCCAAAAAAAGTTCTGTACATTATGTGTGTTTGGATAAGCTTCAGAAAAAGTGCAGATGAGGGTGTCCCAGGCTCTTAACAGTTTCCTTTTAGGGACAGTGAGTGTTGTGGGAGTTAGTGATTTTTATTTCAGAAGTCTTCATATTGTTTGGATTGTGGCAAAGGTCATGTATTACTTTTGTAATCAGGAAAGAATCGTCAGTCAGGTTATGAAAAAAAAAAAAAGGAAAGAAAGACAAACAGAAGCCCCAAGAAGTGAGGGATTTAAAGGGCTGTTGACTATACGTGTGATTGTTTTTTCCTGTTTAGCCATGGGAGGATGTGTGCAGTTTCTGGCAAAAGACAAAGTGCAGAGAAGCCTCTAGTAACCCAGAAGCATCCTCTTCCAATCTGCCCTATCGAGCCACAGGGACAGAAACTGGTCCCATATCAGTGAATCAGTGAATAGAACATGCACAGATAAGGAAACTGGGCATCTTCTGCCTTATTGAAAGAGAGGAAATATTCAGGTCTGTTTTCAAGTGTCAGGCTTCAGATGCAGAAGTTATCTTTCTGCTTTTGTGTTGTGATAACCGTGCTGAAAACAAAAACAATGGAAGGCTGGCAGTTTGCTAATCTTTGTTGTACGGATGCAAACATATTATCCTCCTTCTGCTCTTCCTAGCGCTGCCCCCCCACCCCACCCGGGGTGTGTGTGTGTGTGTGTGTGTGTGTGTGTGTGTGTCTGTCTGTGTCTCTCATTTTAAGCGTGAAGGAGGTGCAACAGATGCTCCCTTGGTTCATAATACAACCTGCTGACCTCACCCTAATAGCTGACCTCACCACTTGCCTAGCCAGGGCTAGGAATGTGGACTGAAGGTCACTGCCTGCTGCAGCAGTGAGTGCTCCCTAGCACCAACCCTCACATCCCAGTGGTTACCTCCTGTTCAACTCCGGCCGTCATTAGCCATCGCCTCCCAGATAGTTCTCCAGATCTGCGGTGGTAGACATAGACGAAACTGTAAAAACCCTGCCAGTGCAGCAGAGCTCCGACTCTGAGGAAATTGAAGCAGCGAGTTGCTCCAGTTGGCAAAGGTTCTCTTAAACCGTCTTACTTACAAACACTCTTGATCAATTCTCTTAAAGATAATTATGAACTTACCCCATTTCCAATGAATCTCTTTGAAATACGTTTAAACCCAGCATTATGATAGTGAAACTGTTATTGGTTGTTCCTGGGTTGGCTGGTGACAGCCCATGTCTGATGTGTTAGTTTATATGGAGCTGGGGACGGAACCCACGGCTTCATACGTGCTAGCCCAGGATCTGTCTCCGAGCCATACTCCGCTCCGCTTTGTGCTCTTTGCTCCTGTCGTTTACCACTCACTTAGTGACACTGAGGCCTGTCCCTATTCAGTTGACTGATCTGTGCCTTCAGTGTTTCTGGATAATCATTAGATAATCGAATATTTTGGGGTTATGTGTAAAAGTGTGTATAAAGGGCATCTTTGGTCTGGAGATGTGGTTCACTGGTATAGGACTTAGCTGATATTCCAAAGGTCTTGGTTCTATTTCCAGTTGTGTGTGTGTGTGAGAGAGAGAGAGAGAAAGGTTATGTGCTGGAGTGAGAAGTTTCTCCCTGTGGCTTCCAGTGACTGAAGTTAGGCCATAAGCCTTGACGGCAAGCACCTTTTACTCTCTGGGCCATCTTGACAGCCCAAAGTGGCTCTCTCAGTAAACAAGTACCTAGGCTCTCAGGCATGGACTTTGTGATGTGTTTGGTTGCTTTCCTTTTTCCTTTTTTTGTTAACTTTTGATCCTGGTGTCCTCACAGACAGGTGAGTTATGGCACACCTGAATCCTAAGTTCTAAGATGTGAGCTTAGTTGTGCTTAATGTTATTTTCACTATCGAAACTTCAGAAAACATTAAGTAGACAATCCCCTGTAGCAGGTAATTCTTAAATTTCCGTGCATCCCATGTATTTTCATGGGATGATATCATGGGAGAGATAACATTGTTTCCATAATAAAATACCTAAGTGAACATTAGGAAATAGTCTCTTTTATTTTATTGAGACAGTGTCTCTCTGTATATCCGTAGCTGGCCTTGGACTCATTAGGTAGATCAGTCTGGCTTCCAGCTCACAGAGATCCTCCTGCCTTTGTCTCCGCCTCCCAACTGCTGAGATTAAATGTGTGTCCAATAATACTTGGCTCAATAATTTAATTATTGATTTAAAAATAATTCTAGGCATAGAATGCTAGTTCAGCCTCAGCCTCATTTTCTCTTACGCTTTCACTGATAGCCAACTTTTTCCCTCTAATTAAAGTGAACATGCTTCGTTTATGCTGTAGATTTGTTACTTGGAACACCGTGAAGCAGCTATAAAGCCTTCGAGGGGGATGTTGCCCCTCCAGGAGGAGAACCTGTGAGATGAGAGAGGATAGGGAAAGTTTGCATGGATCGTGGAGAGGAAAGAAAGCCAAGGGGCAGAAGGACTTTCCAGGAGCCCATCTCAGGCCATCTGGCTGATGGTGCTGGACACAAGTTAGTGACTTAAGTGTGTCATGAGTGAGCACCCATGTAGCCTTCTCAACTCGTCATGCCCGGCAAATCACACCACCCAAACCACAGCAATCCCCACTAGAACACAGTGGCAACACTGGATTCCAGGTTACTGGTATTCTGTACATTTAAGAAAATCTCAGAACCGTCCCTTTAAGTCATAGAAGGGTCCAGTGGTGCAAGCTTTCAGGATGGCCTTTGGTAGAAACCAAGGAGGGATTCCTGGTTCCTCCTTACAGGTGGGTAGGAGTTACCAGCCCAGTAGGAGGAGTACTGCAGTCACCTTTAAAGACCCCAGGAAAACCAAACCTCCAAGACTTTAGTGATGCATTTCCCACCCTTCACTGGCAGTTTCCTTGGAAACCTCATCTTGTCCATTTATGGGTCAATTAAATCAAGGCTCCATCGTTGGGAAAAATGATTGGACAGGATTTCTTCGTGTAACCCTGTCTATCCTTAGACTCACGCTATAGACCAGGCTGGCCCCAAACGCAGAGATTTGCCTGCCTCTGCCTCTGCCTCTGCCTTCCAGGTGCTGGGGTTAAAGGCGTGTGCTACCCCTGCTGGCAGTGCTCACTTTGTTAAGAACTCATTTTTAAAGTTAATATTATATTTTTGATTTGACAACTAGTTGTCATTCTCCTCGTTTGAGACAGGGTCTCATTACACAGTCTTGGCTGACTGAGAACTTGCTGTGTACGTAGACCAGGCTGGCCAAGTTACCGAGATCCATCTGCCTCTGTCTCCTGATTGTCAATTTAAATTTTTTTTAATGAAGTTTATTCATTTAATTTTAGATTTAAATGTTTTCCTGCATATATGTTTGTGCACCATGGCATGCTTGGTAGCCATGGAGGTCAGAAGATGGTGTTGGATCTCCTGAAAGTAGAGTTATATACAAATGGCTGTTAAGAGCATGCTGGGAAGCAAACTTGGGTCCTTTGAAAGAGGAACAAGTTTTGTTTTCCACTGAGCCAACTCTCCAGCTCCTTACTGGTCTTTTAAAAACACATTATGACCTTTAATTAACAAGTGAAACTTGACAGGAAGTCTAAGATCACACCTACCAACACTGTTTTCCCTTTCAGGGAATTGCCACTCCACAGTAGAGCACACTGAGGCTGCAGGTAGTTAGGCCTGACGGTTGTTTCTGCCCGATGACCCTAAAGCCATGCGATGCTTATGTTTCTAATTTTCCTTCTGTTTATTGTAGATGGGACAATGAAAATGCCTACATACTTACAACACAGAGAAAGCACAAACCCAGAACTAAGGCGTAGCAACAAGGACTTTAGGTTAAGCTTTATTTAACCGGTGGCCAACTTTGACACCCCGTGTTAATGCTTTCCCTTTGGAAATAACCTAGCCATGGAAATATTCACATATATACAGGGCAATGGGCAGATGGGGACCGTCTCTGCAGCACTGTGAAAATAGAAAAATAAAATAGAAATAACACAAGCATCCACCAACAGGGGAGCAAAATGTGAGCTATTGTACAGCATTTTAAACACATACACAGTGTGTACACACACACTGATAGGGAGGGAGATGAGACTGATGTGGAAAGGTTGCTAACTCTGTTATGTTAAAAAGTCAAAGACTGAGCTGGCAAGGTGGCTCAGTGGGCCGAAGTGCTTGCTGCCTACGCCTGATGACCTGAGTGCCACCCCCAGAACTGAGAGTGGAAGGAGAGACCCGACTCCTGAAAGTCATTCTCTGAGCTCCACACTCATGCCGTGGTGTGTGCGCCCCACACACAATAAAAAACAAATAAGATTGAAAGAGTTCCATACTCCCCTACGTCATGGGAATAGCGTATAATGGGGTATATCTCTCAGTTACTTTTCTAGTGCTTCTGATAGCAGCGTTAGGAAGCTATGAGGCAGATGATGTTCTTAGGCACTGCGTAGGTCCTGTCACTTTGGAACAGTATTTGGAACTGAGTATTTGCATTCCTATCCAATGTTGAATAATTCCACCCTTAGAAATTTACCGAAGAGCAATGAGTGTTTAGCCTCATAGCACAAGTGTCTTGTCTTTGTCACTGATCTATTGCTGTGGAGAGACACCATGGCTGTGACAACTCTTACAAGAGAGAGCATTTCATTGGGGTTTGCTACAGCTTCAGAGGCTTAGTCCATTACCATCACGGTGGGAAACATGCAGCACACAGACAGGTGCTGGAGCAGAAGCTGAGAGCTCCATCTTGATCTGAAGAGAGAGAGAGAGAGAGAGACCTTGGGCCTGACCCTTGAAGCCCTGCCCCAGTGACACACTTCCTCCCACAGGGCCACACCTTCTAATCCTTTCAGTCTTTTTGGAGCTTGTCCCTACTTGGGTGACTAAGCATTTGAACATACGACCTTATTGGGGCCATTCTCATTCAAACCCCCTTGCCCAGAGCTGAAAACAGCTCATGATCTAGCAGTGAAGGCACAGATGCTGGGCAACTTACACAAACAGTGGAATACTACAGAGCAGAAAGTGCCACATCTGGCCACCAGTGTAAATAAATCCCAAACCCAGTCTGTTGAGTAGAGACACTCAAGTGCGTTTGCAATTTTAGATCCTTTTAGGAGAGAAGTAAGAATGAGGGTTAACTTTGTGGAGGGGCACTGACTGATAAGGAAGATTCCAGAAGGGTGGAAGCTTTCCTATGTTGAGCCACGTAAGTGGCCACATAGGTGCATGGATGTGAAAGTCAAGATTCGTGCTCTTGGGCTGACAGTGTAGCTTGGTGCTGTACTAGCACCTAGATAAGTCCTGGCAATCAGTGGGAGGCCCTTGGTTTGACCTCAGTACTGCAACAACAGCAAAACAACCTAGTTTATTTTATGTATATGAATTATAAATCAATAATAAAGTACTAGTAAGAAAGACAAATGCAAGGAAAGAAAGGTGGGCGGAATGGGAGGAGGAGTAGGAATTTATGATGGTGGGTAAAGAGGCACACAAGAAAGCTATCAGAAAGGAAGAATGTTTTAATAGATGTATAATTCTAAGCAAGTTTATTCAAGTTCAATCAGGAGACTGGGGAGATGGTTCAGCTGCCCTGCAAGCCTGGTGACCAACTGGATTTGATCCTAGGAACTCACATTAAAAGCAAGCCAGAGGCAAAGGCTCACATCTGCAAGCCCAGCACTCCTACCACAGGAGACGGCAGGCAGAGATAGGAAAGTCACCTGGAATCTCAGGGGCAGCTAGCATCTAACACACAGCACAGCAGAAACAACAGAAAACCTTCCTAAACAGGGTAAAATGTGCGGGTAGGTGTTGCTTTTTGAGGGACCCACCACCCAGTTCCCAAATAAATCACTTACAGAGGCTTACTCTTAGTTATGAATGCCTGGCCTTAGCTTGACTTGTTTCTTGCCAGTTTTTTTTTTTTTTTAACTTAAATTATCCCGACTACTTTTTGTCTCTGGGCTTTTCCCTTTCCTTACTTCTGTATATCTTTAGTTCTTACTCCGTGACTGACTGGGTGGCTGGGTGGCCAGGTGGCCCCGTGGCCGGCCCCTGACATCCTTCTCCCCTTGTTCTCTCATTGCCCCTCCTTCCTCATTTCTCCTTCTGTTTATCCGCTCTGCCTGCCAGTCCCGCCTATCCTTGCTTCTGCCTTGCTATTGGCCATTTAGCACTTTATTAGGACTATCAGGTGTGTTAGACAGGCAACGAGTTAAACAAATGCAGCACAAAGAAAAGTAACACACCTTAAGACAATATTCCCCAACAGCTAGGGACCCAGGGACGTAGCTCAGTGGTAGAGAAAGTGTCTGGCAAATAAAATCACCAGGACCAGAAAAAAAAATTAACCAACAAATAGAGTTAAATATATTATTTATTTATATGTGGTTTTTCAAGACAGGGTTAGTAGCTTTGGAGCCTGTCCTGGAACTAGCTCTTGCAGACCAGGCTGGTCTCGAACTCACAAAGATCGGCCTGTCTCTGTCTCCCAAGTGTTGGGATTAAAGATGTGTGTCATCACTGCCCGGCTCAGTTAAATATATTTTTAAATTTTTTTTTTTTATTTTTAAAACAATCTTATTTTACATACCCGATCCCAGTTCTCTCTCTCTCCAAGTTAAATGTATTTTTAGTAGTGTGGGGTGTGTGTGTGTGTGTAAGGGGTATGTGTACGTGAGTGTAAGTACCACAGAGGCCAGAAGAGTGTGCTGGATCACCCGGAATGTTGAAAGCCAACTTTAACAAAACTCGTACGTTCCAGGGTAGGAGCATGAGGACTAGAATTTTTAGGCAAAAGGAACAGAGATATAGGAGAAATAAGAGACAGAAACATAGGACGGCATTGGGAAGGACATCAGTGGACATCCGTCCCATTTATTCTTCCACATGCTTATATACTTCTCTGCGAAAAGGGAGCGGGAGGCAACAGACCTCATTAACATGGCACAAGGAATAGACTTGGATTCTCTGACCTGTGGTCCAGGTGGAGAGGATTCACCACTACATCCAAAACACGAATTAGCCACTCCCTAGGTCAGAATCGCTCGTCTGTAGTCACACCTGTTGTCAACAACTTTGAGAGCGTGAAAATGAGCTCACTCTGACCTCCAGTGAAGCTGGAACAGGCTCACAGCTAAGGCCCCCACGCTGGAACTGGAGTTCTAGGCAGCTGTGAGCCTCCCAGCCTGGGTGCTGAGAACTGAGTGTGGATCCACTGCAAGAGCAATGTGAACTCTTGACTACTGAGCCATCTCTCCAGCTGGAGATGTTTTCTGTGGTTAGTTAGGTGTTTAAGATCATATTTCTCACACCTGAGTTATAGAATATGTAGTTGCTTAATTGATTCAAATGCTTACACAGTTCAACTAGGTATAAATACAATTGTCCACTATCAAGTGTGTTTTAGTAAAACTCCTATTATGCGATTTAACACCTTAATTTTTCCATAACATACTAATATTAGATGTCAACAATGTTAGGAAAACATCCTAGATGAGAAGTGTGTGTGTGTGTGTGTGTGTGTGTGTGCGCGCGCGCGCGCGCGCGCGCGCGCACCACTTATGTATCCGGTGTGTCTGCAGAGACTAGAGAAAATGTTGAGTGCTCCGCTGTCACTCTCCACTTTATTCCTATGAGGCAGAGTCTCTCGCTGAGCTTGGAACTAGGCTGGGGACCAGGAAGTCCCAGTAATCCATTTGTTCTCTCCTCCCCCGTCCTAGGGCCGATGTTACAAATGTGTATGCATGACCACATCAAGCTTTTGTTCTTTTCATGTCAGTGCTGGGATTTGAACTCGTAGCCTCATGCTTGTGCAGCCAGCATGTGCACTCTTACCCACTGAGCCACTCCCTCAGCTCCTTGAGATAAGAATTTACACATTTCATAAATTATCCTATCAAAGTCATTGATCTTCAGGAAGACTTGCGGTTTGGGTGCTAAGACTAATCTGTTCCCGAGCTCAGTCTGTCCCATGTCTTATAGACAAGCTGAACAGGAAGATTAAACCGTGGAACTGAGAGACTCCAGCTCCCAACAGCCAGCTGCTCTAGTCACCGAGCCTCTGGTGCATCACTGACAGACCAGAAGAAGCAATGAACGTGGAAATACAAGGGAAATAAATATGAACAAGTGTTGCAGAAATGATAAGATTTCTGTAGGGTGTAACGGCTTATAGCATGAAAAAAGTTAGATCTATGGTGGCTATGTCAGCATAGTAAGATCCTCAGGTAACGGTAAGATCAAAATGCATCTTCTCTTTCCTATATTTAAAGTGATTAAAAACTGCTTTCGTACAATACTTAATGAAATTAGTTTAAAAATATCATCTTAATAGCTAGTTCTAGACTCTCTCTTTGGAAATGAGCTTTCATTGTTGAGGCAATACCATCATTGCTATTATTATTACCATAATCATTAGTGTTATTAGGGACAGTGTCTCACTATGTAGACCAGGCTGGCCTTGAACTTGTCCCTGCCTCCTGAATGCTGGGATTTAAGGTGCGAGTCTCTACCCCACATCCCCTCATCCCCACTGGACAAACACTTCTATTATGTGGGGAATGCTGTTGAAGACTGAAACAGCCAAGTTAGGCTGCAGGAACAAAACGCCTTTCAATTTTGTCCTGCACAGAAGAAAGGGAGAAAATGGTAAGAAGGTGAAAGTCTCGGAACTAAGTCAGACAGTGGGCAAGACGGTGTGTACTCTGCTAACCGGGGTGCAAGGTGCTTAGGAATGAGGAAGTCCTTTTAATGACCACTGTGTAACCCCTCCTCACTTTCCCTGCGCCGCCAGCATCCCCAGCCAGCAGTTTCTTCTGAATCCGCAGGCCTGTCTGGTGAATACTGTTTCGGGGAAACTGAGGAAGAAGCTAGGTCTAAATCAGGGTTTCTTGAAACTACTGACGGTTTCAGCTGGAAAAGTCTTGCGGTTGGGGCTGTCCGGTGTATTCTGGAAAATTCAGCAGCGTTCTCACTTCGACTCATTAGGTGCCAGTAACAATCTCACCAGGGGTGCCAATCAAAGGTTCCCAGGCACTGTCAAAATCTCCTGAAGGATCCTGATTGGCATCAAGCGTTTTAAGCCAAGATAACCAGGACAGTGTGTGTGTATAGAAGCGTGGGGTCTGTGAGGAGTGAGACTCTGAGAACCCTGCTCCCTGAAAATGACCTGGAACTGGAGGAGAGCTGTGTCTTCCCCCAGGAGGAAGTTCTCAGAAGACTTCAGAGGCCTGAGTAGTCCTGATGTCTACCGTCTACTGTGTTCTCACAGTGAAGTTCAAATCACACATCACACCCCCACCCTGCCCCCAGCTTCCTCACCACATGAAAATCTGAAAGCGTGCCTTCTTTGCATAAATTTTTGGTCCATCCCTGCTTTTCTGCAGGAGGGGAGACTTGTAAGGACTCTGTCAAGGTCCCCATTCATCATTTGGAGCAGCGGCTCTCAACTTCCCTAATGCTGGGGCCCTTTAATATGGTCCTTTGTGCTGACCCCAGCCGTAAAGTTATTTCGTTGATACTTCGTAACTATAGTTTTGCTACTGTTATAGATTGCAATATAAATATCTGATATGCAGCTTGGGAATCCATAGAAAGGGTTGTTTGAAAACCCAAAGGAGTCTCGACCCCCCCCCCCCCCCCCGCCCGAGTTGAGAACCTCTGCTTTAGAGCCTATGGATGATTTCTCTGAGAAACTTTATGAAGAAGGGAAGTTTGCCTTCTTTGTCTTCCTCATTACCTAGCCTGCAGTTTGCTGTCCCACACCTCTTTAGATTCCCGAATATACAATTTTCCTATTCTGATATTTCAACTGAAATTTGGCTTTGTAGAATTTTCGAGGTGGCGTTGAAGAACTTCTGTATTAATCTGTTCTTGTATGATTATAAAAGGGAGGGCTGTGCTAACCTTGCGACAGAGAGATTTGTTTCATGTATGTGCTTATATGTGTCTAAAAATAGCATTTTCCTTTTATTTATTTGGTTTTGGTTTTTTCCTTTCTTGGGGGGGGCAGAGTTTCACTGTGTTGTGTAGCCCTGGCTGTCCTGAATCTTTCTCTGTAGACCAGGCTGGCCTCAAACTCAGATCCTGAGTGCTGGATTAAAGGCAAGTGCCACCATACCTGGCTAAAAATAGTATTTTCTAATTAATTCTAAGTTTTAAAAATGAAAAGTTATTTTCCCCTCTCTTTTGAGAGTGGGAGAAAAAGTTCCAGATTATTTTTTTCATAATTTGAATTACCAGGCATGCATCTGATGCTTTATACATTCTACATATTGTTTAACTCATTTTCAAATATCTACTGTTGAATCTTCAAGTCATTCTGTGAGACAAGTATTATTAATATCTTCCTTTTATGGGTGAGGAAACAGACGCAAGGTAAAGCAGGCAGTAAGAAAATGACTGTCATGACTGGAGTGTGGACAAAGTGGGCCCAGGATGCAACAACGCATGACATACAAGACCCACGAGAAAATACTAAAGTTCAAAAAGACATGCCCTGCAGCATGACAGCCCGTGCCGCCTCCTGACCTAGAACAGACGCTGAGGTGTGTTCTCACTCAGATTCTCTATGATATCCCCAAAGTTAGTGATTTCATATATGAGGCGGGACGTCATGGAACGGGGAGTGGTGAGGAAGGAAGACCTGGAAATTGGACATAGAACCGTGATGAGCACGGGAGGGGCCAACGGGAATCAGGACAACACCCCCACCCCGCTCTTCCCCCGCCCCCAGCATGACAAGATAAACCAGGCAGGGTGTGGTCAACCTACCAGAGTCTCCCTCCCCTTGCTGCCATCACCTCCCAGTAGCTCCTCAGCCGGGGTGGAGCCCTGTGAGCACCTCCTCCAGCCAGGGCAGAGTTTTGACTGGCTTGAACTATATATAGCCCCTGTGAGTTTGTGGTCCATCTGTTGCTTCACATCCAGGAGACATTGTTTCCTAACACTTCTCCCAGCCCTGGGCACAAAGAAAGATAGTCTGTCAGCCAAACCTTGACTGACACTGTCTGAGTGTTAGGATTATAGACGTGTGCCATCACACCCCCGTTTATACAGTGCTTGGGACCAAACCCAGTGCTTCTGGCATGCTAGGTGAGCACTCTACCAACTGAGCTACATTCCCAACCCAAAGAAATCTAACTTCTGTTTCTAGAGGTAGGTGATGGTGGTGCACACCTTCAATCCCAGCACTCGGGAGGCAGAGGCAGGCTGATTTCTGTGAGTTCAAGACCAGCCTGGCCCCACTATATAGCTGAGGCTGGCCTTGGGCCCCCTTCATCCTTCTGTCTCTACCCCCTGGATTCTAGGATTAAAGGAAGGTTCCACCACAACCAGCTTGTTTTATTTTATTCTAACTTACATCTAAATAGCCACATGTAGTTAGTAGCTACTATATTAAACAGCACACTTTAAATATCTGAGACAGAATAAAGAGCCCAAGAAAGAAACCCATGATCTAAAAAGAAAGCAATCAACAAGGGAGGCAGGAAGAATATTATTATAACTATGATTTTGAAATGCTATATAAATATACACATGTCAAATTCCTAAGACATGATGTACATAATAAAGCATTGATAATTTTCGTGGTTAGAAATCTTTACTTTGACAGAAAAAGCCAAAAGATACCAACTCATTAATGTTGTTAACTTGAGGGACGAAATTCCATTTCTCTTTGAGTCATAAGGGTAAAGCTATAGACTACAAATAAAATGCCGAAATGTGGAGCTGGCAGTGGTGGCGCACGCCTTTAGTCCCAGCGCTGGGGAGGCAGAGGCAGGCGAATCTTTGTGAGTTGGAGGCCAGCCTGGTCTGCAAGAGCTGGTTCTAGGACAGTCAGAACTGTTACACAGAGAAACCTTGTCTCAAAAAAACAAACAGACAAAAAAAAAAAAAAAGCTAAAATGTGTAACATTTAAGCTCGTTGAAGGCAGGGGAAACAACATTTAATAATCGTCTTAAGCACTTTGGATTGCACTAACAAAATGCTACAAACAGTTTATAAGCAACAAAGGTTTACTTTTCCTAGTTTTATAGACCAGGAAGTTAAGACCAAGATACAGGCAGATTTGATGTCTCATGAGGGTCTGTTTGATGTTTTAGACATGACGTTTTCTGTGTCCTTGCATTGTAAAAGAGACAAGTCATGACCCCGGGGCCTCCTTTTTTAAAGGCTCTGACCTCCATCGCCTTTCAAAGGTCCCACCTTTTAATACCACCACGCTGATGAGCATGTGCCGGCATGTGGATCTGGGGGAGACACAGGCATTTGGGCTATAGTGGTGACCCACCCAAATGCTCACAGACAACAGCAAGTGAAAAACTGGAAGCAGAAACAGTATATTAAACTGTCCCCACAGTGTGCCTGACTAATAAAGTATGTACGGGCCATAAAGACTAATAAAGTATGTACGGGCCATAAAGACAGAAAGCTGTGGAGCTGTGGCCATAGAGGCAGAGGCTGGGGAAGTGGCTGGGCATGATGGCAGAAATCAGCAGATGGTTGTTGAAGTAAAACAGGGATTAACTCAATACAAGTAGAAAAGCCAGGCATTTCTGTGGTCGTGCCTGGCGAGGTCAGCCATTTATGCTTAAATAGTATATACAGATAATTTGGGAACTGTCAGAACAAAAGAAACTGGATTACTACCCAATAAGTCCACGAATTAATTCAATTGATTAATTAAAATCAACATTTTAACCTATGTTAATCCTTTTGCCCACAAACCAAAACAAACAAATAAAAATCTCAACTATTTCCTTGGGTGCAATGCCAGTTACAGGCAGAAATGTATCCATTCTTCTTCTCAGGAATGTGAGTTCTGCTTTAGCGGTTCAAATACTGTCGCACAATATCCCCTCTAGGAACACTTTTATTGGTATTTGGTTGGCGGAATTGTTTTCAGCCAACAATTTTCAGCAGCACTGGGTCATCCATCTTGCCTCCGAATAAAAGGTTGATTGAAGCAAACTTTTGAGTTTTGGAAACATACATCAACAAAACACATTTGCAACTGTTAACAGCCCCGACGTAAGTATTTTCGCCCCAGTGTGTCCGGAACATTATCGAGAAAACAGAAAGAAGCCACAATTTATCTTCAGTCGTTAGGAAAAAAAATGTGACCCTTAAGATGTCATTCGTCTCCAAATAAACAAAACAGTGACCTTGTAAAGGGACAAAGTCAGAGAATTGGGGGAAAACATCAAACACTCTTACTAGCCATGAACTGGGAGGCCCAGGCCCCTCCTAGCAGGCAGCCTTTGCACAGAGGTGGGTACTTGCTATGTGACAATGGTCTTGTGCCTCCAGTGTTGTGCGTGCCTTCTAGTCACCTGCCCCAGTCTTTTTTCTTTCTTTCTTTCTTTTTTTCTTTCCTGTTCCGACTTCCTAGCACAGATGTCTGAAACCCGAGGGCATTTTCCTCTAAGGGCAGGTGTGAATTTTAATGGGAACCATGCGTCTTTGCCAAATTGTGCTTCCCTTTTAAATATGAGATTTCAAGTTATTGTGTGTTACTTTTAGGACAAAATACTGTGTATTTATGAGTGTGCCTTCTACATGAACGTCGCCACCTCTTTTCCCTCCCGACCTTGTTGAGCTCTCCGACTTGAATCTTCTCATTCCCTGTAACTCACTTGTGGTCCCTGACCTCCAGAGATGTTTGTGAAAGGCGCTCACACACCCGTCACCTCCTTTTCGGTAGCTCCTGGTGTAATTCTGATTGGGCCTCTGAGCATCTATCTATCCTTTGCTAGACCCATCCTGCCCATGTTCTCAATGCTCATTGAATACGAGATGAAGAATAGGTGCATTTGGGTGTGGTATTCTTTATGGCAGGTGCCTGGCATCTTTTCCATGTATGGACTTGAACGTCACATAGGATTGCTCACTCCTTAGCCGAAGGCAACTGTGGATCCCCTATGAGGGCCTCATCCTCCTTTTTGATGTTGAATATTGCAATTACAGGAACCCCAAGGCATCTTGATCTGACAGAAAATAATGTCTGTAAAGGAAGAGGGCTTGTTTTTGTTTTGTTTTGCTTTTTTGGTGCCAAATATCAAATCCAGGCCCTTGAGTATATACCAAGCACGCATTCAGCCCTGAGCCACATTCCCCACAAAGAGCTCATATTAGCAAATCTGTTGTCTACTTAGTGGGGAAAAACCACTAACAGTGTGGTGACTGGAGAGAGGTGGGGTGCCGCAGGGTGGCTTGCGATCGCATGCCTGTTTGGCGTATTCAAGCAGGCTTGCTCAGGCCCTTTGGGTTCTCACCATGAGAAACTCCACCTTCTCAATTGAAGAACAAATGTAGTTTCTTTAATTTCTCTTCTTACTGTTTTCATATCAGGATTACGCTGGAGAATGAATGCAATATCAAAAACACAAGCCCACATGTAGCCCCGCCTTCTGACTTCGTGCTTTCTTGGCTATGTATTTCATCTAGAAAGCTTGGGGGTGTATCTGTAGAGCAGAGTCTAAATGAACAATGGGATAGACGGAAGAGGTCATCTCTGTGTCTTTTTACTCCTCCGAGAAGATGCTGATTGCAGGTAAAGAAACAGTCACTTCATTCCTGAAGTATCAGAAGGAAAGGCCTTCACATAATTAACCTGAAGGAAAACTGAAACAGGACAGATTTTAAAAAAAGTTTCAACTCCTCCTTAGCAGCCTCACTGGGGCCATAATTACAACCCGCTGGCACGTTTCAAAATACAGAGTATGCAGTCATTTTACTTACAGGAATTTAGTAAGAGTGGCTGTCAACTGCATCTCAATAAAGCTGGGTGGAGTAAGAATTCAATGGTAGTGTGTGTGTGTGTGTGTGTGTGTGTGTGTGTGTGTGTGTGTGTGTATACGAGTGCAAGTTCAGGTGTATTCTACAAGAAGAAAGTGAACAGTTTAACTTACCACATCACATTTCTTTCATCATCATCATCATCATCATCATCTTCTTCATCTCCATCATCATCGTTGCACTACTGGGGATTGAACCCAGGCCTGGGCATGGTAGGTCAGTGCCCGATCATTGAGGAATATCCCCGTGCCTTTTGTATTTTTGAGACAGAGCATCACTGATTTGCAATGGCTGGCCCTCCACTTTCCATCCTCCTGGTCCTGTTTCCTGAGTCGCTGGAATCACAGGCCTGTGCTATCAGATCTCAGTCACAGAATCATCTCTACTGCCCTCTTCCTGTATCTACCTACCCATTGGGATCTGTCCCTGTTAAAGACTGTGAGAAAGCCAGCAAGGCTCTCTACCACAGAATGAATCCAGGGTAGAGAATGGAAAGTAAAGTGTCTCCAAACGGTGAGCACCTCAGGGTTCACACTGATTTTTATTTTGCTTATTTCTTCTAATTCGGAAACACATAACGAGAAATATATATATAATACGAAGATGGTAAGACTAGCTGCCATTCCACCACCCGGTGGTGACCTCCGTTGATGTGCTAACCCTTATCCCAGGGCAACCCGGCCTGTGGCAATGACTCTAAAAGGAGTGCATTTAACCCAGTATCTCAATGTAACTTTCTAGTTGCTGTGTGTGTGGAAAACTTGCAGGAGTTGATTCTCTCCTTCCACCATGAGGGAACTAGGAACTGAACTCCGGTCTTCAGGCTTGGAAACTAGGGTTTTTACCAGTCCTGTTAGCCCTATTTTGGTTTTTAAAATCCATCAGATTTAAAAACATTCAGATTATATGGCGTATTGCTTTTATTAATTGATTTTTTTTTGTAGAAATTTTCGGTTCACACAGTTACTGAGCAGATGACGCAGAGTTCCCTTAACCCTTCTCTTTCCTCCGGCTACCCTTCGTTAGAATATTTTACACCAGTGTGGTGCTGTATTAGTTAGGGTTCTCTGGAAGAACAGAACTGGTAGAATGGATGTATTTATAGGAAAAGGGAGTGTTTAGGATGGTTTACACGCTCTGATCTGGCTAGTCCAACAGAAGGGCCAAGAATCCAGTAGTTGTTCAGATTGTGACGCTAGATATGCTCTGTGTTGAATGAAATGCTGAAGAAGTAGGTTCTAATACCAGTGAAGGAATCCCCCAGCTGTTGGATAGACGAACTTACCAGTGAGAATGAGGGCAAGTAGGCAAAAACCAAAAGCTTCCTTCTTCCATGTCCTCTTGTGTGGATTGCCACCAGCAGGTGTGGCCCAGATTTAGGGTAGGTCTTCCCACCCCTAATGATGAGATCAAGACAGTCCCTCACAGTTTTAGTTTATTCCAGATGTAGTAACCAAGATCAGCCATGGCAGGTACTGCAGTTACGACTTAAGAACCGGCATCATCCCACGCCACCTAAAACCCACCGTTCATTCAGGTTTCCTAGTATTACCTAATGCCCCTTTTCCATCTCAAGAGCCTATCCAGGATGCAGTGGAGTCTTCTCGGTGCCTCTCAGCTGTGACTGTCTCCCACACGCCTTTGTTTCTGATGATGCAACCCTTCGGAGGAGTGCTAGTCTGGTATATGACAGAATGACCCTCTGTTAGAATGTGTCTAGCGTTCTTCTCATGTTTAGACTGGGGTTCTGCACTGGAGGGAGGAAGGGTCACAAAGTAGCATTTCCATCACACTACACCAAGGGTCCACATTGTGGGCGTGATTTATGGTGGCTGATGTTGAACCAGGAACACCTGGCTGGTGTCAGGTTTCTCGGCTGTGGAGTCCCTCTGTTTCCCCTTTCCATTCCACAGCCTTTGGAAAGAAAGTGGCTGTGTCGACTGAGAGGCCTGTTTCCTTTATTTTGGGGTAGAATAGCTCCGTAAATGACTTTGTATTCTACACTAGAGACATGTTTCTTATCTCCCATTTGTTAATTAATTTATTTATATTATTTATGAATTTAAGGATTTTTTTTATAATTTGGGTTATAACTCAAGACTATTTTGTTGTGTTCAGATTTTTTTTTTTTTTGAGACAAAGTCTTACCTTGTATCCCTGACTGGCTTGAGTTCTGTCTCTAGCATACATGTGAGCATGCACTACACACACACACACACACACACACACACACACACACACACAGAGAGAGAGAGAGAGAGAGAGAGAGCACGTGCGAGAACGAGAGTGCAACAATGAAACCAAGATGCTGGTTGTCAGCTGCGGATGGTCATTTTACTGACTCCTCATTTCCGCATCTACTTATGTCAACACCTTTCTTCCCTTCCTTCCAGTGAGGTTATTCCATCCATCTGTAGGATAACGGGGTTATGTCATGACAGCCTACATTTGAGATCTCTCAACTTAATGGATATTTGATGTTTGTAGACAGTGCTGGCTAGGGCCATTGAATAGGAGGGAATC
Source organism: Myodes glareolus (assembly GCF_982192425.1). Lineage (NCBI taxonomy): Eukaryota > Metazoa > Chordata > Mammalia > Rodentia > Cricetidae > Myodes > Myodes glareolus. Next base: position 26,241,865 of record NC_142034.1, on the reverse strand, counting down.
TCAATTGAGAAAATGCCTCTGTAAAATCCAGCTGTGGGTTATTTTCTTACTTAGTGATTGATGTGGGGAGGGTCCAACCCATTGTGGGTGGGGCCACCCTATCTAGTGGTCCTGGGTTCTGTAAGAAAGCAGGCTGAGCCGGGCGGTGGTGGTGCACACTTTTAATCCTAGCACTTGGGAGGCAGAGGCAGGCGGATCTCTGTAAATTTGAGGCCAGCCTGGTCTACAAGACCAGTTCCAGGTCAGGCTCCAAAGCTACAGAGAAACATGTCTTAAAAAAGGGAGGGGGGAGCGGAGGATGAAAGCAGATTGAGAAAGCCATGGCGAGCAAGCCAGTGAGCAGCACCTCTCCATGGCCTCTGCTTCAGCTCCTGTCCTGCAGGCTCCTGCCTTGTTTGAGTTCCTGCTACACCCCGTTCAACGTCATGTCCTCTTAACCAAGTCCAATTTGTGTTGCCCGTTCACTCATGGTATGGGACCATCCTCTGGATCCTGATTAATCTACCAGGGGGACCACACCTCTAACTGACTCTTCCTTCCCCAGAAGCCATCAGCTATGGGTGGGTGCTGGGCTGCCCTTTCCATCCATGCTGGAATGTTGGCAGTCTTGATCTCGTGCAGGTGTTGTGAGTTCCCAGGGCAAGGGTCTTGCCATGTTCAGAAGACACTGTTTCAGGCTGTGACTCATACAGTCTTTTGTCCTTTGTCCCACAATGTTTCTCAGCATTGAGGGGAGGGCAGTGTGATACAAATGGCTTTTTCAGTTTTTACTTGAGCACTCCACAGACAACTGTTCTCTGTACCTTGACCAGTTGTGAGTCTCTGCATGAACGGCTGTTGTCTGTACTAAAAAGCTTCTCTGGTGAGGTCTGAGAGCTGCACTCATCTATGGCTATAATGGCATATTTACAAAGCGTATGTCCATTTAGTTCAGTTGTAGTAGATTCATCCCTAGGGCCTAGGAAGCTCCCTCATCATAGGTTTTGGCTGATTTTTGTATCAGGCATGAGTTTTCTCCTGTGGAGCAGGCCTTAAATCCAATCAAAAAGTGATTGATCCTCCTATAACATCCATGCCATTATTACGCCACAAACTGTCTTGCCAGGCTGGTCATCATTAGCTCTCAGCCTTCACAGCTCATAAAGCTTCTGGTACTGTGAAAACTGGCCAGCAAACAGGATGCTTCCAGGACAGCACCAGCTTAATTTCTCCAGACCATGTGATGCATTCGGCAGTAGGGCCTTACTGTCAAGTTTTGATAGGCAACTTAGAGCAGTGGTAGCCGGCTGCACAGTTTTGAGGGTCTCTGGGAACCCCATCACCACCAGTAGCTTGATGGGAGGTAATCCACACCTGGCACTGGAACATCCTCCTCCCATGTAGGCTAACACCATATTCTGCCCCCACCAAGTGTGCGTCTCTTTTAAAGGAAGCTTGCAAAATAGTAGGTTTCCGTAGGCTTTCCTGAACATTCTGACTGTTAGCTGTCTCCCTCTGCTTTTAGGGAGGTGGATCTGTTTGTCATTTTCCTCTGTTATCACAGGTAGAGCCACCTTTATTTTATTACTCATTTTCTAGTTGCCGTGGTTTGGTCACACTTGCCTGTACAATCTTAATCGAATGCTTTTGGGCATTCTCTTTCATCTCTGTTGTTTTAAAAAGAAAAACCTGAGCCCCCTGGTTTGACTTGGTAGGGCAGCTGCAGTGACTCCATTTGGTGGTTTAACTCACGGCGATCTGCGGAGAGTTAATATTTTTCGTTTACTGTTTTCCCGGCCCTCTGTGCTGTTGTGACGCTGTTTCTGAGACCTATGTTTGCGTGCATGTATGTAATAAACTGCATTGTTGCAGCCTGTGCTTGATACCGCCAATAGTCTTTCGAGAAAATCAAGCATGGGGACGTTTCAAACGGAGCCGTATTTTTAGCATTTTTGGCCCCTTGGCACTCCTGCAGGGCCGTTTCTCGGGTGTCACCTGTCTTCAGCAAGGTGAACTCCCGTTAGGTTTCCTTTCATGCAGCTTTCCTAGCAAAACATTTCCCGGTTTTCATTGACCTCAAAATTGCCTCGATTCCGCCTTCATCTTGTGATGGCCGCTGTCCCTGGGTGCAGAATTTGGAGTTGACCAGGCCTTTTATCTTTTCTTTTCCCTTCCAGCTCTCTCGGGTGTCATTCCCATGTCTCCTTACCTCTGTTATTTCTGATGAAAATTCAAGTCTCATTCTTATCATGGCTCTACTGTATGTGATGGGTCATTTTCTCTGGCTGCTTTGAAGATTTTCTCTTTATCGTTGCTTTTCAGCAGCGTGACCGTAATGTCCCTAGATTTACTTTTCTTTGTACTATCCTGTCCCGAGGATTGAACTCAGGGTCTTATGTATGCTGAGCACACATTCTTCCATTGAGCCATACGGTGGCCTGGGAATTTATTTACTTTTTTTCTTTTCAGTGACTGTCTCATTGAGATTTTCAGATTTATTTGCATGGCATTTTGTTTTACTTACACAGAACCCATTTTTGAAAATAGCATTTTAAAAGGGTAAGCACAAATGAAAAAAATCAGAAGTACTCGAAACCCACTTTGTAAAGTATCTCATTACAGAATTGGAGTTATCGCTGTGTTTAAGAACACACACTGCTCTTTCAAAAGACTGAATGAAGTTCCCACAGCGGCAGTGAGTGGCTCGTAAGGACCCGTGCCTCCAGGTCCAGGGAGAGCTGACACTCTGGGCACGTGTACGCATGTGCACATACACAGCACATGATTAAAGAGAGTAAAAAGGTTTAAAAATATTTCTTTGTCTCTTAAAATTGTGCCACCCCACCACACCCCAACAAGGTCTCGGTGCTCTGGAGAGCACCGATTTGGATAGCCTGGCGGCCAGCAAGTCCCAGGGAGCGTCTTGTTTTCACCTCCCCAGCACTGCACATACAAGTCCAGGACATCACACTCAGCTTTTTCACACTGGCTCTGGGGATCAAACTCAGGTCCTCCTGCTTGTGTGACAAGCATTTTACCTACTGAACTATCTCTCTGGTCTTGGCAAACCTGGCAAACTTAATCTTTTTGGGGGCACGCTTATTCTTAAGAAATTATTTAAAATTATGTCTTCAGAGTTTCTTAACTTTATTTTGGATTGTTCGTGACTGATACAATTGTCACTAGTGCTGGGGCTCAAGGATAGAGAACTTGCCTGGCACAGGCAAACCCCTGGGTTTGATCCCAAGCACAGAAAAAGGAACATTCCAAAAGTCAATGTCAAAACACAGCTCATTCTTCTACACTGGCTTTATGCCTTATAAATGTGTTGATTCTAATGGATTTTCAGCGAACCTCAGGGTTTTTGGCATAGAAGATCACACCAGAGGCAAATGGAGATGGTTTTACTCCATTTCTTCCCAATCTGGATGTTTAAACTTCATTTTCTTGTCTAATTGCCCTGGCTAGTATCGCTAAGACGATGCTGACGATAAGTGGTGACAGCCCCCATTGTTGTTTGTGATCTTTAGAACTGGGAGGGAAGCGTCCAGTCTCTCACAATAAAGTACAAGGTTAGCTGTGGTCTTGGGTCTCACACATGCTTAGCGGGCCAGGCTGGGGAACTATACCTCCAGCCCCTAGTAGCTGGGTTTATGGAGAAGCTGTTTCTTGGCCGGAGGAAGTTTCTGTCCTTACATAGTTAGTTGAGTGTGTTTATAATGAGACACCACTGGATTTTGTCAAATGATTTTTCTGTTGCTCTTGAGATGATTGTGTGTTTTTGTCCTTCTATTAATATGACGTATTGCATTAAAATGGAGTCTCAGATGCCTCCATTTTGGTATTTTGTTTTGTTTTTGTCTGTTAATTCAACTTCTCATTTTCTTGTTCTTTAGCATTCAAAGCCCCCTGGAGGAACCCATTAAATGACATCTACAGTCGATGTGATCCAGGGCTTAGATGCTCATGGTGATTCTTTATGAGGATTTCAATCTCCGGGGCTTTGTATCTCATCAGAAGTCCTGGTGATGGTTATAAGACTTTTCTGTTTGCTGTTATTGAGTAGCTGAGTGTAAAACAAATGCACAGATGTACTTACATAATCCAACTGCATAAGTACATCAAATTAGTCTAGTGGTGTATGTGATACAGTTTCATATTGTGGCTACAATTATTTTTTGGAGGCATCGGATTTAACTCTATTATTTATATGCTTTTTAGGGATGATAAACATGTGATGGGGAGTAAAGTGTGTAGCTCGTATTTCTGGCAATTGTAATTGCTATCGATGTATTTTGTCTCTGAAAATTTGTGTACCTTCAGATTTCCTCCTTCACCATAACAAGATTTGTTTTGTAGTGTGCATTTCCATCATGTTCTTATTTTATAATGTGCATTCACATTAATTGCAATTTCCCTCTCTCGGCTGCATTTTTCTTTTCCGTGTGGGCTCCTTCACTTGGCCACACTGTCATTTTCATTGATGATGTATCTGCTAATTAATGTGTCTCCTCCGAACGCCTGCCCTTTTTTCTTGTTCTTGATTCGCAGTTCAGCTCTATTTTTTATTTCATCTGCAATTACCGGGACTTCTCTTCGACTCTTATTGGTCTGTGACCTTCTGTGACTTATTTATAATATTTACATGTTTGTGAAATTGACAATCCATCCTCTGCCATCAGTGGCCATCAAGTATGTAAGCATCACTTTTAAAAAATGGTTTCAAAAACCAGTTATCTCCTGTGGTTAATGTATGCAGCAGCTTTCGAGATCCCCAGCAAGGTCTTGGATTGTTAGCACGTGTCATTGACGGAGACGTACAGAATCTTGGTTGTTCTTTATGATGGCGAACTACACCTAATAGGAATTTAGCATCTGGGCCGCTATTAAGTAGATGACGCCTTTGGTCTGTTAGTGCTCACATTGTTCAGCCATCAAGGCTTACTCAGGGAGCAGCATTCATTTCCTAATCGCTCAGCTTCTCTTTCCTCCCCCCTCCCCCCTCTTCCTCTGATCACCTGTTCTTTCCCTTTAGATGCCGAAGACTTCCTGGCAGAGGGCTTGCGGAACGAGAACCTCAGTGCCGGTGCGCAGGACCAGAGAGACCACATCCTCCGGGGCTTCCAGCAAATCAGATCCAGGTTTGTACCAGCCCGCCTCGGTCAGCTTCTTCAGGAAAAATCTCCTTCGCCACAGGATAAGTTAACAGTAGCGTGCACCTGCCACAGGTTTTTGTACTTGGCAGAGATTTACAAATCGATTTGGAGGTAGCTGAGCATATTGAAGTTTACCAGCACAAACACGTTTTGGTGGTTGTCGTAAAATAGTCAGGCTGATTTTGGCTTTGTATTTTATGTTAGCATTTATGGAACAAACACCTTTGTGTCTGACAGCGGCAGAAGCCTAGTGGTGAAATCGGGACATTTCTGCTTGTTCAGATCACTAAAGAGAGAGTGGCAGAGAAGAGACTTCTCGTGGTTTGGGGGCCGACTTTACTTTCACATCCCCTCTGCAACAGAAAAGTTCCAATCGGGCCTGGTTAGTCGATTTTTTGATCGCACTGATGTGTATTAGTTCCAGACTGGGTTGGAACAAGTGCTCATTAAAATAAGAAGCTCTGATCCCATTTGCTCATCTTAGAGTGTGGGCAGCTAATAGATGCTGGAAACATAGACTTCCTTAGGGGAGGAAGAAATCAAAATTTCCTTTACAGTCCATTTCCTGGCTGACTTTTCTCGGAAGGCAGCAGCTAAAGGCGGCGGGATGGTGCCTCCTCTGTCCTCTGCTACCTGGGTGATGCTGTGATTCCGAACCTGGGAGCTGAACATTCTGAGAGCGCAGGGTTAGGGTTGGGATCTGATTTGCATAGCTTCGACTTTCAACACCGGTGGAAACTTCCATCCTTGGGAAGGGCACAGTCAGAATCTATTCCCTGCAGGAGTGTGAGAGACCCTCACGAGGTGCCCTGCTGGATCTTAATCGACCTTTCCTGCTGGCTAATTAAGCATCACTTTTACTCAGCAACTGGGGACTGTGTAATTATCAGCCTGGGTTGCCCTGAATAATTGAAAGAGGCAGAATGCTGAAGATGGGTACTTTTTTTTTTTTTTTGAAGTGGGGCTATCTAATTTTTGGTAGGCTGCGAAGTGTTGAAATTAAACTCCTCCATAGCATTACTTCATTAGTAGATAAGTTTAGGCTTAGTTATGCACATGGAGGCTTAGTTAATGATCCATAGATTTTCTTTATTTTCATGAGTTCGCCTTTGTATTATCATAAGGATTGTATAAAGAATAAAAGTGGAATTTAAATTCTATTACAGAGAGAGGGAAGCCCTGAATATAATAGGGACTGTAGCTGTTATGTTGTTGTAAAATATGTGATATGGAATGCAAATATAATGTTGTTGATTTGTATAGACAAATATACATATATTTTCGTATTTACGTCACAACATTAGGACAGGTCTAAACTTCAACATTAAATGGGCAGTGGACAGACAGTTTGTGGTCATCCTACTGTCAATATCGTATTACTTCCTTTTAAAAGAAAGTATTTTCTGCATGTGCAGATTTGCCTGTGTGTCTGTGGACCACATGCTTGCCTGGTGCCCACAGCAGTCAGAAGGCACTGGGTTCCCTGAAACTGGGAGTTACAGACAGTCATGAGCTGTTATGTGAATGCTGGGCACCAAACCTGGGTCTCCCAGAAGGACAGCCGGTGCTCTCGATCTATGGGCCACCTCTTCAGCCCCCCTCACGTTACTCTTTAATCTTCTTTTGAAACACACACACACACCACACACAGGCGCGCGTGCACACACACACAGCCTCAGCCCTTGTGGAAGAAAGGCTTCTGAAGAGCAGCCCATATGGTCTGTGGGTTACACAACTTGCAAATGATCCGCAGGCGCTTTAGGGAACATCTGTAAGTTGATGAGGGCTTTTCTGCTCATTGATTTGTTGCTGGAAAGATGACACTTTATTTAGAGTTTCATAATTATCCGATGACTGAGGAAATGAGAACCCGGAGATTAGATACCACACAAGAAACTGGAGAAAGGAAGCTCTCCTCTCACCCGCTGTTGGAGGCCGCCTTCTCCCCACCTCTTCAATCACAGTGTCGCTAATGGAACCCTTGCTTTCCGGAATCTTCTTCAGCCACGTCACTTCGTCTGACCCACTTGTGGCTGACCAGTGTTAGTCATTTATGTGTGTTGATACCAGTTGCTTTCAAAATACTGAAAATCTGCAAAACTGCCAGTCACATTTACTCATGTGGCATGGCAGCTGCATCTACCCCCTCCCCCACAAAAGTGAGATGTGAAAAAAAAATTTAAAAATCATCAAATCTGAGAGTTAATTATACACGAGAAATCCTGGGGCAGCAGAAGAATTGCTGGAGGCCATTTTCAAAAAATGTGTCATCTTTAGCCACAGTACAGCAGCAATGCTTCAGGAGTTTGGCAGATTGGTGTGTATGTGTGTATGTATGTATGTGTTATAGTTTGTGTGATTCACATGTATTCCTGCTCTATTGTTTTGTAGCTTAGGTTTTTTTTAATTAATTTATTTATTATGTATACAATGTTCTGTACGTCTGCAGGCCAGAAGAGTGACCAGGTCTCATAGATGGTTGTGAGCCACCACGTGGTTGCTGGGAATTGAACTCAGGACCTTTGGAAAAGCAGCCAGTGCTCTTAACCTCTGAGCCATCTCTCCAGCCCCTAGCTTAGGTTCTTTTAACTCTTCAGTATTCCACTGCAGGGGAGCAAGACTGGTGAAGGGAAGCAAAAACTGTTCCTTCGGGTGAGACTTGGTCAACACTGGGGCCTTGGCTCCGGTTTTTTATTCCTGGCTCAGAAATCAGTGGCATTTGCCATGGTGGTGGAGTTGCTTGAATCGGAGTGTTGAACTCTATGGCTACCTGTGGGATGGGCCATTTTTCCACCTTTGTGTGGTCCAGGATGACTGGCCACAGAAAATGATAATTGTGTTGAGTCGGCAGCGTCCTTGGCTGACTCATCAGTACGCCAGTATTGCTATCATAGCTCTTACAGCCAACAATGGGATAAGATTTCTGTATCTACAGCTACATTTACTGTGCCTGAAAGAGCCCAAGGAAGGATAGCATTCTAGCATTCTCCACCTATGACTAAGCAAATATGGACAGACGTTTCTACGATCCCGGGGAAACGAAGCCCGGTCATGACATTGATGTCCTGAGCTATGGCTTTCGTTGCCGCTCCTCAGACTGCCTCCTCGCCTCCGAAAGACTAACAGCTTTCACATTCCAAGGCCAGGCTCTTATTGAGTGTTTTGCAGCAAGACTGGGAGGAAAGTCGGCAAAGACTCCTCCCCGCTTTATAGTGGTGGTCACCCCAGGATTAGTTCCAGATGTGAGACACCTGGGATGAAACAGGCATGATCTACGCTCAGAAGCTCGATGACGTACCTACGCATTTGGAGAAACAGTAGGGCTTTTCTTCTGTGTTTGATCCAGCGGAGGCCATCTGCCAGCACTAACACACCGAGTGAGGGTAGGGATGAAGGAGCAGAAGATTTTTATCACTGCGATACATATTAATCCTCTCTCGGGCCCTTCTGGGGACTCCTAGCCCACATGCTCACTGTTGGAAGTCAAGGCTAGAGCCAATGGAAACAAACACGGTGTATTATTTCCTTTTGTGAAACTTAATAATACCAGAGGAGTTCCAACAGGAGACAGGTGGGTTTACAAGATGTTTAAATGGAAAAAAAAATAAAGAAATAACTTTGTGTAACAGGTTTATGGCCCAAACTCCACAAACCCCAGGACATTTAGAATATAGACAGAAAACCTATCTGTAACAGGTTTCCTTGTGGGTGGCTAGCCATTGGCTCTGCATGAAACAGGATACACTATTCTCAAGAAAATCCCATAAAAAGAATTCTGATTTTCTTTGAGAATCTTAGGTTTTGTTTTTTGCTTAACATGAGTTTAGTTTGAAAATCAGATTAAATATGACAATATCTACGACTCTGATATCTTTGTTGTCTTAAAAATAAACACAAGTTAGTCTGGTAAAACTCTTGAGAACCAGCGCAGCTTTAAAGTAGGGCACTATAAATATCGTTACCATTAAGGGCATAGATTTAATTTTCTTACGTTGATTGTTGAGCTTACAAATTCCCCAAGCAAAACACATTCAAATGAAGGGTTTTTTGTTTTGTTTTCTTTTGTCTTGTTTTAATCAAGAACACTAATGTCTAATATGTTATTTGGATATTTGTGTATTTACAAGTTTAAAGATTTGCTTGTATCTCTCTACCCTTAATCTCTTTCTGTCTCTCTGTCTCTCTGTCTCTCTCTCGTGTGTGTGTGTGTGTGTGTGTGTGTGTGTGTGTGTGTGTGTGTGTGTGTTGCCTGCATGTGTATCTGTAGACCAGAAGATGGCATCAGATCCTCTGGAACTGGAATTACAGATAGTTGTGAGCTATCATGTGGATGCTGGGAATTGAACCTGGGTCCTCTGGAAGAACAGCCAGTGCTCTTAACCACTGAGCCACCTCTTGCAGTCCCTAATTCTGCTCTTCATCCTGGAGTTTGAGCGCGAGTACAGAAAAACACAGGTGCAAGACGCTTGAATGATCTGTCAAGTGTAGACGTCTCTGAAAGGCACGGGAGCCACAGCGTTCCCTGGACCAGTGCCTCTGTTGGTTAGCTGGGTGCGGTGGCCTGCAATAGTAGTTCCAGCACTCCGAGGCCCAGCACAGACTTGCCATGAACGAGGCCAGCTGGGGCTCCAGAGTGAGACTCTCTAAATAAAAAATAATACATAGACAAGTAAAACCCAAAACAAACACATCCACCGCTAGAAGTAAAAAAGAATGTCTTCATTTTTCCATCCCTCTTCTTCCCTTCTACTTAGGAGGGAAGAAGCAATGACCGGCTGGGACAACGTCGTGGGTGAAGGTGCTTTGCCCCAAGCCAGACAACCTGAGTTCACTCCCTGGGAACCTATATAGTGGGAGGAAAAGTAGTGACTCAAATGCTGTCCTGTGGCCTCGACATGGCACGTGATAGACGCTTGCACAAAGTAAACATATAAATAAATATGTTCTAAGAAAATTTGAAAGAAAGGAAGGAAGGTGGGCGGGGGGGGGGGGGCCGGGAATACAGCTTAGTAATAGGTCCTGGCCGAGCTTTCGTGAGGCTCTGGGTTTTGTCACTGACACCACAGATAGACGCACAAAAGGAAAAACCTACGGCAACTTCAGGCTAGTTGTGTGTCAAGTGTCTGTGTTAGCGCTCGTCACTGAGTGAGTGCGTGTGGAGACGGCACAGTGGTGCTGAGATTTTGGGGGGCTCTCCTTCTGGGGGACTGAGGGGTTATTGATCCCCCAGTCTGAAATGCCCCACAGGTGAGGCTGATGCTTCCCGTTAGTTTCTTGGCTTACCGCGAAGGAGGGTGACCCGAGGCCCGTGTTCCTGCATGGAAAGCTTTGTCCTTTCAGAGAAACCTCGATGAGTATGAACCTCCCTTGAACTTCATAATAATGTTTATTTTATTTATTCCTTCATTTGTGGGAGGTATTTGGGACCAGTTCCAAGATTAAATCGCCCGTTTCTTCTCTTTTCCATAGGGCTCCTGCGATGGTATCTGCAAGTAGAAACTGTCCCCTTTGGGCATCTCATGGAATACATATTTCATATGAGTGATTCAGAGATATAATAATATCTTCATATTTTTCCCGCTAAGTAACAAGAGTATAACAGTGTAGATAAAGAAATCTATTTCTTTTTTATTAAATAATTTATGTATGTGTGTGTTTGTGTGTGTATTTGTGTGCATGTGTGTATGTGTGTGTGAGCACGCACACGAGTATGTTTGTGTGTGTGCATGTGTGCCTGGAAGTGTCCCGTTGTGCCATGGTGTGCATGTGGTGGTCAGAGGACACTTTGTGGAGTAGATTCTCTCCTTCTATCATGTGACTCCCAGCAATCAATCTCAAATAACCAGTCTTGCTTTTTAAAGAAAACATCTTCCTTCGTTCCTGCCTTCCTTCTTTCCTTTTTTCCCTCCTTCCTTCCTTCCTTCCTTCCTTCCTTCCTTCCTTCCTTCCTTCCTTCTTCTCCTTTAAGGTTGGTGCCCTTCGTGAATTTTATTCTAATTTTAGTATATGTGCTGTTGGGCTTGCCCATATGATGATGATAATGATTTTGAGACAGGGTCACATGTAGCCTAGACTGACCTTAAAGTTGCTATGTATTTGAGGACGACCTTGAACATCTGATCCTTCTGCATCTACCTCCCATGTGCTAGAATTACAGGCATAGGCCACAATATCTGGTTTGATTTGGTTTTGATACTTGAACCCATTTCCTGCATGTTAGGTCAGCACTCTTACAGACTGAGCTATCACATCCCCAGATCAAAGCCTTTCTTTTTAAACTTTCAACTGGAAAGACAGAAATTTTTTTTAGACAAAACTTTTAGAGGTAATAACGAACAGAGCCCTTAGTGGCTCTGAATAAATACTCAGTAATAAAATTTTACTTACAATCTTTTAATTTTGTATCTTTAAGATTTTAGGTTGAAGTTCAAGAAAATGTACTTCTAGTTTTCCTCAGCTGAGCTCCTTAGACAGAAAAATGTGTTCTATCCAAGAATAAAAAGGGACTGGTTGAGGTGGTGCATGCTTTAATCCCAGCATAGTACTTGGGAGGAAGAGGCAGGCAGATCTCTGTGAGGCCAATCTGGTCTACAGAGTGAGTTCCAGGACAGCCAGGGCACTTACAGAGAAACCCTGCCTTGAAAAACCAAACCTAACCCAACCAAATCAAACAAGAAAAAAAAGAGGGGGGGAAAAGGATGTAAAAGTATGAAGGGGAGAAGAAAAACAGGGGTTCATTGAGAGTGCATTAAAGATTTATGGTGGTAGCGTTGGGGGAATACGATCAAAGTAAATCCATGTGTAAATTTATGAAATAAAAAAGAAAAGAATAAAAAGGTGCTGGCTGGGTGGGAGCATGCCTGTACTCCAAGTCCTGGGGAGACAGAGGCAGGAAGACAGCCACAGTTCAAGGTCAACCTGGGCTACCTAGTGATTCCCAGGCCATTGAGGGCTAGGATACAGCCATGTATGCCTTGGAATCTCAGCTTCTCTCAGGAAGCTGAAGCAGGAAGATAGCTCGAACCCGGTTTACATCATGAAATCCTATCTCAAAAAGAGAAAGGTGGAGGAGAGGGGATGGGAGAGGATGGGAGGAAAAGGGAAAGGATTTTGCAATGTGCTGCAGACAGCAGGCAGGCGATGCTTGTTCCCGTCAGGTAGGCTAAGCCATTAGAATATCTTCAATAAGCTGAACAGTGCCTTTTAGCTAATGAGTTAGGTCCCCAAGATTTGCTTCCCTCCTCTTAGAATCGGAGTCTTCATTATCACTCAGGCACATTCCTATTATCTGCTCGGCGTGGATTTGTCTTTGTCTCGGAAAATCCTCAGTGTCAAATTCTTAATGCATGGAGCTTTCCTATTGTCTGTAAGTGGAGATGCTTAATCCGTACATTGTGTGAAAAGATCATTTGTGTGAAAGCACTGTCTTCATTTCACGACCGTTTGCTTTGCCCTTGATTTAAGTCTCATTAGGTCCCCAGCTAGTCTTTTGTCCCAGAGCTCGGCTGTGTTTTTCTGCTTATCAAAGGCCAGTGGGGGGAAATGCTTCTCTACTGCTCATCTGGTTGTGGGTTTCCAGGAACCTTGTGGGTTGGAGCCTTCCTGGTTGTGGTTTTCTCTCATTTGCATGCTTCCCTTATTTCTGGTACAGACCCACCCTGCAGTGAAACTGGAGCAGAGGGAGGAAGCTACGGAGAGCTCAGGTCAGCTGACAGGAGCCGGGCTCTTTGTTCTAATGTTATTTCTATAACCTTGACCGAATCTCTTGAAGGCTCTAATGATGATCTTAGCTTCCTTTCTAGATTGCCTGTCGGATTTTTTTTTTTATGAAAACAAATGCCATCAAAATGCAAGTGTGATTGTCGGAGAAATGATTGCTGATGGTGTGTTTAAAAGCAAAGCAAGCATTGCTAACCAAACCTTGAAGTCTCTGTTTGATTTCCTTTATGATGTCACTGTGTTTTTGTTGTTTTCAGTTTGAAAAAAAAAAAGATTCAGGAACTTCATTTCTTGGGATTTCATTTGGTTTCAAGAGTCTGTTGAAAATGAGTCGAGCTTAACGTGGGGTTTTGTCATAGCATTACGCGAATCATTTCTTCTTTGTGGATCCGTTCCCCCACTGTGTAGCCTCATCTTGTCTCCCGGAGTGCAGCGCTAGCAAGGCTGATAATGAACCCTGGTCCTTATCACACTCAGCAAAGGGTTCAGAGAAGACGGGAAAAATCAATCCCACAGGAGCCTCTGCACGCTCACATCCATATTTAACCCCGTGCATTTAGAATGGAAATGAGCTATCTCAGGGATTCAGTTTTTTGATTTACACAAGATGTCACCACCTCCTTGGCAATGAGGATGTTTTACAGACCAACTGCTGACCCATTTGTGAAGATCTCGGCCTGTCGCCCAAGGCCTGGTGTTGGTTCTTCATATGTCTTTCAAATGCTCAGCACTGTCTTGCAATAGCTTTGATTTTCTGGACTTCAAAGGGTACCCCTTTCAAGGCCAAACTTCTGAAGGGGGAAAAAAAATCAGTTTAAGAGAACAGCCTAGGCAGGAACAACTACCCTTGTCTGCAATTGGTGCAATCTGGTGGTTAATAGGGAATTGGCAAGCCAGTGGAACTATGGGCTTGCAAACTCCAATATGATGTCGTTCTATGTGTGATATGGAATCTGCACTTGGAGTGACCTAGTCGACCCAGTTTCCAATAGCTTTACTGGAAAGACTCTGTGGCCAGCATAAGATTAATAATTAAACTCTCAAACTCAAGCTCCCCCTTGACTTTGTGAGCCTTGTGAAGGTTTTCGCTATATTTTACCCCAAAAAACCATTTTTGCTTGCATGCCCTCCAATTAGCTATTTCTCTAATTAACGGATGACTCATTTGTGAATCCTGCCCTAACCACAAGGCCCATTTTTACATTTTGTGAATTGGGACTTATCTACCAAGTGCTTTGTGTTTTTGTTGATGAGAGAATGGATGCCCAAGACATTACTCAAAGTAGCGGAATTAATAAAAGATTAAGATGTAGAATTCAGGATGTCTAATTGGTTAATTTATTCAGCTAAATCATTAAAAATGAAATGGCATCCTTCAAAAAATTATTGGTTCAAAAGAATTATTGATAATTGCTGTAGTCTAGTTAATTATCGGCATACAGAGCATTTGTGGATGGAATATACCCAGGCTTATGCCAGTTTGATACGGATGGGTGGACACTATGAAACCAAGCAAACATAACAAGCCATGAATCAGGAGTCTAGGTTGTGGCTAGATATGGGGCTTATTTCAACTTTTATGCACATTTGAAAGTTTCTATAACAGACTATTATAAAAATTTGCAGTTGGTTTGACTTAGCAATTTAAAAACCATTGACTTTATCCACCGTGGTCTTGAGCAATCACAGATTTCCTTAATTTGAAATGTAATAACACATATTTGAGGTTTTTAAGAGCGATGGCGTTCTAGGAGTAGCCTAATTATTCTGGGTTGCTCTTGAGCTCAGGGATAGCCCTCTAGTTTGTTGTCACCGATGTGAGTAACAGGAAGTGGTTAACTTTCACGCTTCTTTAAAACTTCTAGGCCAGCAATTATTGGAGCTGAGATTCAATTTTTAACATTCTGCCCAGGAGATCTTGAAATTTTGATTTTTTTTAAAGGAAAGGCAATTTCTGACTTTTCTCATAAATTTGATAAAAGGAAAGCTAATATGAGATTGGGAGTCCAGTAGGAAAAGGAAGTCAATTTTACATTTTTTAAATCATTTTATGGTATTAAAAATGACAGAGGTCAGAAACAAAGCCCTTATTCTTTTATTGAACTAGAATTGAAAGCGGCAGAAAATCATTTTGGCCCCAAGTGCAGTAAATGTTATCACTAAAACATGTTCGGGGGCTATTAGGACAGTCTCTCAAGCACCAGCGACGAGAGTTCACAGAACAAAACCTGATTCTTTCTCTGTCCTTATCTTGAAGTTATTAGATATACAGGAGATGAAAGTATCCTGGTTCTAAGAGGACAGGGAATGGAGCCTGCGCTGAAAACCGGTAATGTCTTTATTCTGGTGAAGCGAAGTGCAGCTAATGGGTGGTATGTGTGCCTCGGCACGGAGGACGGAGGATCCGGGACCAGGGAGTATTGGATTCACGGAGCAGTGAGATACTGGGGAAAATAGGAGGGATGGAGGTGGTGTTTTTCATTAAAAGAACTTTTGGGGGAACAGGAGAGATGGTTCAGTGGTTAAAAGCACTGACTGCTGGATCTCGGGGAGAGGAAAGGCAGGGGGTGCTGGGAAGGGAAACTGTGGTTGGGGTGTGTCAAAATCAAAAAATAAATTGGAAAAAACAAAGAGCACTGGCTGCTCTTGCAGAGGGCCTGGGTTCAGCTCCTAGTACCACACGGCAGCTCGCAAACTGTCCGCAACTCCAGTTCCAGGAGATCTGATGCCCTCTTCTGGTCTCTGCAGGCACCAGGCATGCGAATGGTGCACAGACATACATGTAAGCGAAATACCCATACGCATAAAATAAAATAAAAATATTTTTAAAATTGAAAAAAAAGTTGTTAGCAGATTTTATTTAACAAGGAGATTAAGCAGACACCACCAACTTCTGCTTTGTTACAAGAACGTGGTAGGAGCAAGCTCTCAAGTCCATCTGGGAAAAACCAATCATTTCGGAGCACGCAGTGCGATTATGTTTCAGAATTTTGTGTAAATGAAGCAGGTTGGCAGGCATATGTTTGCTGATCCAAAAAATGATTAAAATTCAGAATAAGTGTGACTCTTGTGAAATTAAGTTTTCAGGTTCCAACCAGTGCTCTGTATGGCCATATGGTATAACCAGAATTAATTGCTGTTCCCAGCCTCTTATTCTCTTACTGAATACTTAGGTGCCCTGTTTGAAACACTAGAGGTTCCACAGATGCGCTTAATCACACGAGATGGCTGTCTGACAAGTTGGTGAAGTGTGTGCAGCTAGCTAACAGTCGCTTGGAAGAAACTTCTAACGCATTCTTGTTTCCCTTCCGTGCCTCTCACTCTGTGCTCTTTACAAGCACGCACGCGCGCGCGCGCACACACACACACACACACACACACACACACACACTTACTCATATACCTGATATATTAAAGTTAGGAAATGCATAGGTGCATAGGAAGCTTAGAAAGAAAAGGATGAGAGAGTGTCCAAACAGTGCAAATAGAAAAGATAAAGCAAGGAATAGTCTTTGCTCACATTTAGCTCGTTAGTTCTGCTGGAAACCTAGCAATGCAGAGTCTCAGGCTCCAGGCCAGCAGAGTTCCTGGGTGGAATCTACATTTGATGACTTTTATCTAACAGTCTAAGTGAATCTATGATGAAAAGCTTCAAGATTCCTGTCTATGTATTGGAGTCCCACGGGAACACACCCACCGTCACTCCCTTCCTCTCTACCCCTGGCTGCCTCCCCTGTTCAGCTCTATACTTCCTGGTCGCTGCCACCTCTGCTATTCCCCAATGGTTACCTTCTGAATTGTCCCCTGCATCCTCTAGAACCCATGTCCTATTGCAACCAGACCCCACTGGATCCCGAACCTCTTTCTCCATCTGCGTCTGTGTGACATATGGCTCTCAGTCCTCTTAAAAAGAATGAGTTTGTTTTCCAGAAGTGCTTTTGGCATTCTTCAAGCTCCTGGCTGCCACTCCCTCACCGTTCAATATCTTTCCCTTTGAGGTCTGTCCTGGTGGCTTTGCAATCCTTTGCCCTACTATTATCTCTTGCATCCAGAATCCTTTCTCATACTATTTGAAAACTGAAATCTTTTTGTTTATTTGTTTGTTTGTTTTTGAGACAGGGTCTTACTGCTTGGCTCTGAATGACCTGGAACTCGTCATGTAGACCAGGCTGGCCTTAAACTCACAGATCCTCCTGCCTTTGCTCCCCAAGTGCTGAGATCAAAGTGCACCACCATGCCCCATACCCTTCCATATTGATAGATTGTGGCATGGTTCCTCTGTTCCTGCCACTGTCCCCCTCTTTTACCTAAAGTTAGATCGTCCCCTCCTCATCACATCTTCTGAACATTATGAAAATGTGCTCCTCAGGCTAAGAACGTGCTTTATCTTAAAGAGCCATCCCCTCCCTAGCTACTGTCTTATCTCTTGTCCTGAAGAGGCAGACGTCTTCAAGTCTAGACCACCAACTTCTGCTTTCCTCTTTCCTGGTCTATCCTGAGTTATTTATTACCCTTTAATGCATCTTCTGCTCCAGAAAAGCCGCTCTCCTGTTGGTCCAGTGACACTGGTCACCACATCCAGGTGATACTCTGGTGTTCATCTTTGGTCTTCCAAGTATCAGATGGCTTGGATTCCTTTCCTCTTCTCAGAAATTCAAAGACTGGGCTGGAGAGGTGACTCAGCAGTTAAGAGCACTGGCTTTTCTTTCAGAGGACCTGAGATCAATTCCCAGCAATCACATGGTGGCTCATAACCATCTATCATGGGATCCAGTGCCCTCTTCTGGCATACAGGCATACATACAAGTATACATATATAGAAATTAAAAGGAGAAAAGGAAAAAAAATTTAAAAACCTGCTCCCACTGCTGATCCTCCCTTTCTTTCATTGTGTCTGTGCGCTTTCTGTAGGCTCTTGCTTGAGCTTCTTTTACCACCCCAGAGGCTTGTTCCTTCCCTGGGCACCAGCTCTATAGCTCAGCGGCGGTTTTGTCTCCGAGGTACCCAGCAGCATATCGGATGGCTCATAACGGTGTTTCGTGAAACCTCAGGCTTTCCAAAGCTGTGGGAGCGCCTGCTGGTCCCCACCCAGCAGTCACCCTCCATCCTCTAGCCCAGGGATGAGTCACAACGTCAACCATTTTGCTTTGGTTGTTCTAGGGTTTCTGTGAAATATAGTTTGGGTCACAGACATGCAGGGCGAAGACCCCTGCTAGTCTCTCTCGGGAAAGTCCTGCCTTGAGAGAGGGCAGCGCTGACCAGCAGCAGCAGCAGCAGTCTGTAGGCGCGGCTCTTGGCATTTCGCTGGAAAGGCAGGAAGAGCTGGGTTCGGCACTAGCTCTGGAATCAGCCTCTAGACTTTCTGTTTTGTAGGAAACGTTACCCCCTATTTACATGTCTAAATGCCTGTCGGTCAGGTTCCCTGCTTTTGCTGCTGGAAGACTCCAAACTGCTGTGTGTCCAAGACTGGCATTCTTGTTCTGTATTCTACTCACCCTGACTCTCCTCCGTTACCACCCCGGGGTTGGACTCTCAGAGTCCTGGGAGTCATTCCTAACTTCTCTCCGGTCTATCAACAAGGCCTACTGACGTTCATCCTTAATGCGTGTTCCTCTTTGTATCCCCTCTGCCACTGGCTAACCATTAACCTCCACAAAATGATTCAAGTATTGTGGCATCCCTCTCTCCCTTCCTCCCTTCTTTCCTCCCTTTCTTCCTTCTTTCTTTTCTCTCTTTCTTTTTAAGGCAGGGTCTCGTATGTAGATCAGCTGGTCTCAAATTTGTAGCTGGTTGGTTTTGTTCCTCCATTTTGTTAAGAGAGTCGACTTTTACAAAACGATAATTTAATCATCCGTGCTATAGGAGAGTTACTGATACAGAATGACAGCTTGTGGGTGAAAAAGTGGTCTGAAAAAATATTAAATCTCACAGTGGAAAATCCCTGAAAACAACAACAATAACTAAAAGACCAAAATGTTGTCCATGGTAGTAATTTCTGGCAAGTGGAGTTTAACATTTTATTTGTTTATTTATTTATATTTTCTGACTCTCAGTGTGCAAGTTACCAAAATTAAAGTCCTTTGCATTTTTAAAAGCAGGCAGAGCAGGAAATGCTGGAAGGAATTTGGTTCCCAGGTGGAAGATGGGGAGAAGGGCTGGTTCTGAGGCAGGAGGAGCCGGAGAGAATGGAAATGCCCTTCCGCTGTGCAGCGCGGCCTGGGTCACTGTCTGTAAACAAGCCGCTGTATCTGGAGGTGTTTCATGCTATGCTTCAGAGCACACGCACAAAGTGAAATCAATTCTGGGCCATCTGAAATACTGTCCTTTGAATACTTCCTGATGAGTTGGGGATTTTTTTCTTTTTCTTTTCCTTTTTTTTTTTTTTTTCTTAAGTAAAGGAAGTTCACTGTCAAGGTCCTCATGAAATGAGGTGTCACTGACAGAGCGACTTCCGTTCCTGAGCTGTTATCCCTTTGAGCTAACCCAGGATGAATTCTTCATTAGAAGGGGATTAGAGTCCTCTCTGAGCCTATTTAGCAGAGCATTTGTATTTGTCCGGCCACTTTTCCCAGCCCTGGTGTTTGAGTAAACCATTCACTTCCTCCTTCTCAAAACATCAGTCACCGTGATTGATTTTTATGTTGGTCATAAAGAGAAATGGAATCAGCTAAAAGCAGGGTGAGGATTACAGGGTGGAAGTGGTTAATTTACTTAACAATATGTATTGGGTATTTGTTTACATTGGGCTTGATGCCAGGTGATGAAGCCAGTGTCACACGGAACAACCTTGTTTTCCAAGCAGTTCTTGGACCGGTCAGTGGCAAGACTCATCATGGACACCCCTGCGCACAGATGTCTCTCCTAGAAGGCCTCAGATGTTTGCTTTTAACTTATTCTGTGTGTGGAGTTTTGCTACTCAGAGAATCATTGGTGTTTAACGTCTGCTTTTAAAATAAAAATTCACCCAGAAAGTTGGGAAATTCTGTGTTGTTCAGTTTTCATTCCCGTCCAATGATTTTCTTCTAACTTTTTCATGCTCTCTGAAATGAGCAGATCCTGTGGCCATCAAGGCACTGAGAATAAGTGATTGTTGAATGCCCACCCCACGATGGCACCCATGGCACCACTTCCAAGAATTAGGGGACACCGAGGAAGAGAGAGTAGAAAAGTGTGAGAGCTGGGGGATGGGGAGGAGGCTGTGAAATCCTGACTCTGGGCTTCGCCTTAGTCGGTGTTCTGGTACTGCGAAGGGACACCATGACTATAGCAACTCTTACAAATGAAAGCATTTATCCGGGGCCTGCTTACAGCTCAGAGGTTTAGTCCATTATCATCATGGTGAGAATGGCAGCATCAGGCAGACCTGGTGCTAGAGAAAGAGCTGGGAGTTCTGTATCTGCATCCACAGGCAGCAGGAAGAGAGAGATACTGGACCTGGCTTGAACTTAGGAAACCCCAAAGCACACTTCCAGTGACACGCCTCCTCCAACAAGGCCACGCCTCCTCCAACAAGGCCACACCTCCTCCAACAAGGCCACACCTCCTCCAACAAGGCCACACCTCCTCCAACAAGGCCACACAATCCCTCTCAAATGGTACCACTCCCCGATGACCAAGCATTCAAATATATGAAAAAGCCTGTGGGGGCTTTCTTATTCAGACCACCACAGGCATGACATGGCCATTATATTCATGGGTCCACAGTAGCTGTGGTTGCCTGTATGGGTCCTGTATGGGACTGGCCCCGTCATCATTTAGTTATGGATGATGGAGACACTATTGGGACACTTATGGAACACGATTGGCCGGGTCCCTTCTCAAGGAACTGTCGGCAGTTGACAGTGATGTAGCCATTGGTGAGCTATTTAAGCTTCATGCTGCCATGTTGTTTCCGTGTCCACCCTGTCTCAGGAGGCCCTGGCTAAACGCTGTGGCTCACAAACCAAAAGAGATGTAATATGGGAAGGGAACTTGTTAGTAGCAAGTGTTGGTGGGGATTGGAGGGGAAGAAGGGGCTGAGTGTGACCAGAATGTATTGTATATATGTATGTAATTATCAAAGACTAAGAAAATTAATTAAAAAGAAGCACAGGAAGAAATATGAACTGGAGCCTGGGAAACACTTGAAGATTTGTAAAATTTCCCTATATTTTGTCTTACATTTCATTGTTTTAAAAAAAAAGATTTTTAAAAATGTACTTATAATTATGTGTATGTATGTGTACTTCTATGTGGGTGTGTGCACATGAATGCAGGTGCCCTCAGAGGCCAGAGATGTCAGCTGTCCTGGATCTGGAGTTACAGGTGGCTGCGAACTCCCTGACCTGGAGACTGGGACCCAAACTCAAGTCCTGTTCAAGGGAAGTTTGTGCTTTCAATCCCTGTGCCATCTCTCCAGTACTTTTTTTTTTTAAAAATGTGCTACAACACATGTTCCCAAATTCTAAAAGAATGAAGAAAAGAGAAACTTCAATGGCTGTAAGTGTGTCGACTCACACTTGTGAGCGGTAAACAGTGTGAGCTAGATACACTGAGGCTCCGCACAAGGAAGGATCCAGAGTGAAGACATCAAGGGCTGTCACACCTGCCCAGAAGAGGGATAGCCACAGCGAGCTGTCAGGCACCAGGCCTGGCTCTAACCTCCCTCCAGTTAGCTCACTATCTAGTCTCTACAACAGGCACGCGAGGTGGGCACTGTCAGAGCCTCCATCTGGCTGATGGAGAGAGCTGAAGTTCAGAGAAGTAGCTCGTGTGTTCAGGGTTGCACAGCACGAGATTCTGGGATTGGGACTTTCGTCCAGGTCGTGTCCTGCCTTTGTTGAGATTCAGTTACTTCATAACAAGAACAATGAGCTGGCACTGTTCAGTCACTTCTGAAAAGCACAGATTGCTCAGTCTCACATATTACTTGTGTGCCGTGTCAACATCGAAACAAACCAGTTTATTCAACCATAGGCTCAACAAAAGTTTGCTGAGCATATGCTATCTACAAAGTGGTTTTGTGGCGAACACAACACTGGCCTTTTGGGGCAAGAGAAACCAAATGTATCTATAAGACTCTTATTTGTAGGGTCATTGTTACGCGCATGAACGTGTCTAACATGATACCAGTTAGTAATAGGTACTCAATAGTTAGTTCCAAGAGACTTACAGTCTAATGAAAAAGACAAAAAAGCATGCACAGGTAACTTAAATTCAGAATACACTGAGGCGAAGGCTTTAGAAAGGGAACAGACAGGTAGTTCGGGAAACACACAGAGAAGGAACTCGCTTCAGTCCCGAGGGCTGGAGGGAGCTGTCAGCAGGGAGCTGGCATCACAGGCTGGCCCAGGTGAAGGTGTGGGGATTTGGTGAGACACATGGCGCACAGTAATAACATTTTCCTAGATGAGGGGATGGAGGTGAGGCATAGCTGGGAATCAAAGCATCATGGGAAACGTGGAGAAGAAGACAGGTGGAAGCCAATCATGGAGAGTTTGGGCTGGATTTAAGGGGAAAAGCAGGGTGCAGGGAGGGGTATGCCGGGGAAGGGTGCCTTACTAGAGCTTTGGACTGAGTCTGGGTCTTTGGTGTCAGGGTTGAGGCTACTGAGAGGCAGGAGATGGAAAGAGAAGGATGTCGAAGGTTTCTCTGAGTTCTGTCTTCAGAAAAAATGAGAAAAATCTCCTTTGCTACTCTTTCTGTTGGCTTCAATGGGGTATGTAAAACACAGCATCTGTAATATGTAGCGTTTCATATGTAATGAACAGCATCTGGTGACCTTTGTGTCTGTAGGCAGATACATTCCAAACAGCTGACTGTACACGTCAGCTTTTGAAATGTGATTGACTTGTAGGTTGAAGATTGTTTACTGTGCTTCAAGTCTCTTAAGAAAATTGATTAGATCTTTGAAGCTGGCCCCGGCACCTTACTACCATCCATTATTTTGTTTCACGAAGCAAAGTCCAAACACCTGGAAATGAACTTTTGAAATATAGCTTATTTGTGAACTAGGATGACCTGTTTAAAATCTCCTTAGCAATCAGGCAGTGGTGGTGCATGCTTTTAATCCCAGCACTCAGGAGGCAGAGGTAGGTGGGTCTCTGTGAGTTCAAGGCCAGCCTGGACTACAGAGTGAGTTCCAGGACAGCCAGGACTACATAGTGAGACTCTGTCTCAAAAACACAAAAAAAGATAAAAAACCAATAAATAGATGAAATTTTCTAAGTAGGCCAGTAATTGACAGAGCATGTGCGTGCGCATGCGCATGTGTATGTGTGTACACGTGTGCACATGCATGTGTCACAGCACATGTTTGTAGGTCAGAGGGCAACTAGAACAGGCTAAGCTGAGTCTACCTTGGGTCTAGACCCCCATGTTTAAAACAGTCCCTTGTTTGTCACAGTACATACCAAACTAACTGGTTCATGAGCTTCTGGCAATCCTCCTGTCCCCACTTCCTATCTCCCCATGAACCTGCTGGGATTACAGATGTGCAAACTGCGTCTGATGTTATGTGGGGTTCTGGGGCCCGAACTCTGATCCTCATGTTTGCACAGCAAAACAAATATTTTACTCACTAAACCATCCCCCAGTCCCCAACTGACATTTAGCAATGAAAGGAAAGGATGGAGAGGGGTCTATCACAGCAGAGGTTGTAGGTGAGAAAGAACTCTCGTGTGCATGGGGATGGTTGCGGGGAAGTTTTTACCAGATGGCCACTGACAGACAACATGCCAACCTTCTGGGGTAAGGGGCTGAGTGTATGTTTACACACTGCCTTTTGTGTTCAGAGTGCTCTGGCAATGTCTCATGACATTTCTGATAGCAGCGAATCCCACAAAGGTAGGGCAGATCTGGAAGGCCAGAGATTGACTGGTTGATTGTGGTCGAACCCCCAGGGGCCTCTGGCCTGCATTGATACAGCCACAAACCTAGTTGTGCTCATTAGTCTTTGGATCAAAGTCTGTCCCACTCCTTATGATTTAGAGAATTGAGACTTGACGCAAGGGTCTAGCGCCTACTGCTATAGCTCTGTCCAAAGAAATCAATGGGGAAGAATGATGAACAGGCGGAACCACGTAAGGAAGGAAGAAAGAGAGTGGAGATAAATCAGGAAGCAGGCTGGGGTGAATGGAGGTGAACTGTGAGAAATCATTTTAAAATGATTTCTGAATTTTTGTGCGGACATCTCTCTTCTTGACCAAAAAATGTGTGTCCAGAGGAACAGGAGTTTTAACGAGGGTCTCAGCAGTTCTTTGGTGGCTGACGAAAGCTTGCTTCTCAGGGTCTGCTCTTGCTTGCTTGTTCAGATTTTCGTGAAACGGGAGGAAGGGAAATAATATTATGTCTTTAATTAGAAGTCTGTTGTTATTTTCCAATTAATCTGTGTCAGTAGCCTTAGCATTTGTATTAAATCATTTTCTTCGTGAAGGCTTTTAATGAGGAACCAAATTGATAGTATTTATATATTGGAGACTTGCCACTTCGATGTGTATTCGGTCGTGTCTTTTGAAGCATGCTTTTGCTGGTCATCTTGTGCTTAGTCTTTGAAACCAAACTTTAGCAAACAAACGAACAAGCAAAAAACCCTCTTTGCTTGCGTCGAGGATTTATTTATTTATTTATTTATGAGCCGGAGTCTTCAAATCAAAGAACCCAAGCTGGTTTTGAACTTGTAAACCCTCTGACTTTAGTGCTGGGATTGCAAGTGTGTGTCATTATACCTAGCCACCGGATGAAGATTTTAATTTAGCAAAGCAGTCTTAATTTTAGTTTCCTGCTACCGTATGCTTTTCCTTCCCCCACCTTGCCTTATGCGAGTAGCTTAAGGAGAAAACGTTATCTTATTTGGAATAAACCTGTGCTCTTGCCTACTCTATACGTGGCTTGGGATGCACCGCCTCTCTGGTGCCGTCCTCTCCCCCTGAGATGTACTGCACAGCTGCTTGGAGCCAGAGAGCTCTCAGTGCTTCTGACTTAGCAAGCATTTATTGAACACATACTCTATGCCACTTCCTCCTGCAGCTCGAGGACATGTGAGATTATAATGCACTGGGCTAGAGTGCACAGGTGTGCTAACACAGGAGACTGGGCTCGGCTGCAGAGCTCCAGCAAGTGTTTGCAGAGGAAGGAGGCACAAAGGGAAAGACGGGACGGCAGCAACGGGCAACAGCACAAACAGGAGTGGGAGACTCTCATCCAGAGAGCTGGGACGAGGCGTTGAAGGATTTGAGGCAAGAGTCTTTGAGGTCATTAGAATAATGCCGGTGTTAATGACATGAACAGCTGATGCTGATTAGAAGCCCGCCAGGTGCCAGGTGTGATGCTCTTTATGAGGACTGCCTCTGTTAATTCTCAAGCATTATACGAAACAGGGATGATTAGTTTATGTCTGTCTTAAAGGCGAGGAAATGGAGTCTGTATCTCAGGTCTCACTATTAAAAGATAGAGCCGGGACTCCCCTGCAGACCTTCTGGAGAGCCCGGACTCTTCACAGCTGCTACAGTAACCTTTCTGTCAGCATTGAAGATACAGAGTCAGAGGGCTGAGGGCAGATGGACCAGTAGAATATCTGGCTATATTGGACTTCATGGTGCCTTCTGAGGACTCAGATGAATGGATTCAGTGTCTGCAGAGATGGGTTAAAAGGATGGTAAGGAAGTAGGCTGGGTGGCTGATGGATCCACAAACCAATAGAGAAAGAGGTAGAAAAGGGTTCTTGGTTCTAGTTGGGTGGATGGTGACGCCAAACGTCGGCATAGGGGCACAGCAGCAGGAGAGCAAGAGCAGACACTGTTTGTCAAGTCTCGGGCCGTTGGTTTCTTCCCTGGACGGCCCGAGCTCCGTGGCTCGTCTCTCCAGTCTTCTCATACGCTCTTGTCTTTCTGCCTCACAAGCCTAGAAAGGTCTGAATCTTGATAGGATCAGCTGTCCAACTTCTCTGCTTCTGCACTTGGGCAGCTAACGGGGGCCAGAGAACAATGATGTAATGAATCCCTACCACAGTAAGTCCCAGGCTCCAACCCAGATGAGCACTTCAGCGATGCGTGGCTATTAGTTCGTAGGCTCCAGGTCGGCCACCGGCTCCATCTCCCTCAGTGCCTACCTCTAGCCCTTTCAGCCTTCACCTCATCATGCCAGCTCCCACCGGAGGGCAACAGGCTTTTGGGTCGGAGCTCATCCAGTATCCTGCTCTGCCCCCTCCTTAAACGTATCCGCTATGGGGTGTGAAGCTGGTCTGTGCCATCTGCTCTGTTGACCAGCCTGCCTGGACCCGCCCTCTCTGCGACCTTCCTTTCCCCTATCCCGTTAGGCGGCTGCTTCTGTCTGACCCTGAACACCCCCTCAGTATTCTTTATCTGCAGAAAACGACAGGTACTGACCTTATCCAGGTCCGGGCACTTCTGGGTTTCAGTTTTTATCATTTTGATTTTCTGGATCAATCACACAACTCCCACACAATTTGACTGTTTAAATAAACTGGTCCAGGTTTCAGTTTTTTGTGTCCTTCATCCCTCACGGCAAATAGCAGGTATTTATTCACCTCATGGTTATGGGGAGAATGAACTCAGCTTTTCATTCCTGGGATAGAGTAGAGTAGAGTGAGATCCATGCGTGGATTGCCTGGATGAGTCCCAAAAGGTTGAAGTCGAAATGTTTTGTAGGTGTAACAGTTGCCACCAGGTGAATGGTATGGCCATGTTCATAACAAGGAAAATACTGAAAATATGCTAGTAAGTAGTGTTTGACCACGAAGATTTTGAAGCGATTTTTTTTAGAGCAACCATTTCATTTTCAAACACACAGCCCATTTTTAAACTTGTGCCTGATTCTGCACAAGATAAGCTAAGGTGGCTACACAGTGTAGACTTGTAAATTCCTGTGGTGGGGGTTGGGATGGCTCAGTGGTTAAGAGCATGCACTGCTCTTCTAAAGGTCCAGGGTTCGATTCCCAGCACCCACATCAGGTGGTTCACAGCCACCTCTAGCTCCAACTCCAAGGGACCCACCTCCTCTGACCTCCATGAGATTAAAAAAACAAACTAACAAACCATTCCATCTTGCAAGGAAGCTCCTTAAGCAGGAAGGTAAAAAGTCAGTTCCTGAGGTGCAGTTGGAAAACTTTCCCAACTGTAAGGTGAAATTTAGTTAAATGATCGGAAAGGTCCTCATGGCTGTAAAATATGGTGAGTGTTAGGGTCCAGTCACAGGGTCCTACAGGTGGCAGTTGTTCACAACAAGGTGTCCTGGTGGTTGACATGAATTTATCTGGTTCCAGAAAGAAAATGAAGTCTCCAACCATCAACAATGACAAAAATCACAGAGACAAAGTTTAAAATATGATAATCAGCCAGAGTGCTACCCGTGTGAGCATCTCGTGTGAGCATCCATGTGAGCATCTGTGTGAGCATCCCGTGTGGTCTCCAGCACCCAGGCGTAGAACCAGAGGTGTCTCTGATTTTTCTGGGCCATCTGCCCATGGCCTGTCTCCCACTCGTTTATCAATCTCCTGCCTTTTCAACTCCTTCTCAAGTAGCTTAACGGTCTCACACTCCTCTGCCTCCCAACCGTGTTGTGTGTCTGCCAGATTTGACCTCAGTGGACAGAATCTCACCGTGAAAGACAAGAGAATCTTTTAGGTGGTGGGGGGGCAGGAACCTAAATCCCGATCGGATGTTGTGGACTTTAATTTTGCCACATTGTATCCAGTTAGCAGTTTTCTTTGATGACTTCAGTGAATTATAGTTCATTGTCTCTTATGTGCCGGGAGGGTGGGGGACTGTGAGGGCAAACGAGTGAGATCTCCTTGGAAGGAACTAGTCCCATGCTAGGAAGTAGGGGAAGAACTAGAATGTGGGTTTTCCATTTTATATCAGAGAGCAGAGTCATTGGCTCATCAAGAAGAGCATCTGGTTTCTTACTACTCCTATCCAGACTGGATCACCATTACTGAATTCGTGTGTGTGTGTGTGTGTGTGTGTGTGTGTGATGTGAGGGGACATGTATCCTATGGTACACATGTGGAGGTCAGAGGACAACTCTGCAGGATCCGTTCTCTCCTTCTACCGTTACCTGGGTCTCAGGGACAGAACTCAGGCCATTAAACTTGTCCCCCAAGTGCCTTTACCCACTGAGCCATCTTGCCAGCCCCCAGAGCAGGTTTTGGATGGATCATGGCGGTGACTGCATGTAGCGAAAGTTTACAGATGACTCTAGTGGGAAACGGGGTGTTATTTAGTTTCTTTTTTATTATCTAGAAGTGGGCTTAAAAATTGGGAGGGTCATGGTAAGCTATATTGTCAGTATCAGATAATGTCACTGGTGACCATGATCTGTGAATCAGGGAACATTGTGTTGTTGTCTGGGGTGAACGTCTGGAGCTTATACGTATAGATTGAGGACCACAGAAATATTACACTTCCCCAAAGAACCCAGGACCGTCTTACGACAGGGCCTCCTGTTGCTAGAAATAGATGCACATATATTGCCTCTTGTTACCACAGGTTTGTTACTATTTAAAGTTGGCACCTCTCCATATGTACCTTCATATTATCCTTTGGGCAAGATTCCAAGTTCCTCACAGGTAGGCACAAAGTCTTGCACCTTCGGTGGCACTGAGGTGGGACCGGACAGCACATCATCTCTCTGTCCCAGGCCTTTGTGTTTGTCTAAGGCTGGTATCAGGACCCCTGGGTCCCAGGCTTCTGATGACTCCACCGGATACTTCCACCAGATGGTGCCCTTTTTCCATTTCTGCTCTTGGGTGTCACTGGCCACACTACCCTCTGCCACTTCATCCTTCTTTCTGCAATGGTTCTGGGACACTGGCAGTAGAAAGAGAGCTCAAAAGGCTCCTTTCCCAAAGAGGAAGAGCTCAAGGAACTAAATGGATGCCCAGACCTAGCTGCTGTTCAACAAAGTCATTTTCTTGGGCATGGAATCAGTCTTTACCGTGTCGCGGTCAATTGCCAAGGGCTTTGCTAGTCTTATCAACTTGCCATTGAAGCCCAGCTCACCCAGGTGTGCGCTTGGATTTTGAGAGTCCATCCCCGAGACCAGAGCAGCACTTCGGTCAGTGGTAGTCCTTGTGATCCGTGTGGATGGGAGTCATCCTGTGAAAGAGATGCTCAAGAGGGGCCGAGGTGCAACCCTAGACAGTGAGCATCACAAACAGCCTACGCATTCAGAAAGGACTGGTGCTTTCTTATGAAAAGGAAATTCGAATTTGAGCACCCCTAAGTCAAAAAGAAAGACTGGAATAAGCAGATAGTTTTTCAAGGCAGGGAAGGCATGCTATGCCTTATATTAAGTCCCAGGTAAAATAACATTTTTAATGCTTCAGTCGCAAAAAAACCAATCATCTAGATGTTCTAAATTTGTAACATCCCAGATGTTGACCTTTCTGGATTGCTAGTTTTATAATGTCAGTGTAGTCTTGTTTGTGTCTAACCCCATGCATCTCATCATTTAAAAAATTTATTAGGGTTTTTTTTTTGGTGTGTGTGTGTGTGTGTGTGTGTGTGTGTGTGTGTGTGAGAGAGAGAGAGAGAGAGAGAGAGAGAGAGAATGTGTGTAGACAGGGGGCATGCCACAGTGGATGTGTAAAGGTAGCAGGCAAATTTCTGGAGTCAGTTACCTTCTGACTTGTTTTCGAGACAGGGACTCTTATTGTTTCTCTCACTGTGCTGCATAGCCAAGGCTAGCCCACTGGCAGTTCTCTTGTTTTCAACTCTCATCTCCCTGTAGGTGTGCCAGGTTACAGATGTGCACTTCTTTATCCGGGGGTTCCAGGCTTACACGGCGATGATTTTCCATGCCAGGCCATCTCCTCTGTCCTCTTACCCTTTAGATGGTTGCAGGGAGACGAAGGAATTGCTGTCACAGCTGAAGTCTAAGGAGTTCTCACCATGGGACAGAGAACCTACATCCTGCTTTTCCTCAGTTTTCTGAAGTTTAGAGGTCTCTGCAGACCAGCTGTGGACTCTGAATACCTGTGAGCTCACCATCCTGGAACACTAATGGGCTGTCTGAACAAGGAGTTGTAACTTCCCTTAAGGGCTGGATTTGCTTTTATATTATAGCCACTAAGAAAGCAGCTGATGTGGAATTTAAGAGCTTTAACCGGGACATCACGGTCAAATGTTTGACTCTCTTGAGTCTTGCTTTCTGCATCTGTAAAATGGAGACAATTGGGGTGGGGGCTGGGTAGCTCAGTGGGCACGAGTGCTTGCTCGTCTGCGTGGAACCCAGGTCAAAGGCCGGATACGGTGTATGCCTCTGTGGTCCCAGTACTCCTACAAGGAGACGGGCTGTAGAGACAGGCATTTCCTGGGAACTTGAGGACCAGCTGGTCTGGAATCTGCAACAGAATGAGAAAACCAAGTGACCTGCCTTAAAACCAAGGAGGACGGCAAGTGGAGGAAGTCCCCGAGGAAGTCCCTAGACTTCCGCTGACCTCCAATGCCTGCACTCACACATTCGGGGGGTTGGGTGGGGGGGAGGAGGGAGAGATATAAGGAAATAAGGAGTTAATAGTATACCGACTTCCCAAGGTTGCTATAAAGATTAAATAAAATATGTGAAATGTATTCAAAGCATGCATTAAGCACTGAGTTTGTACATTATGTTATTATAATTAGAAAATAGAATTATTTTTCCTTCAGAGGTAGTTCCAACAATATTAGGGTACTTAAAATTATTTATCTACCTCCTGCATCAGGATCTGTCTAATTACCTGGTCAAGAGATGAAAGCTCTCAGTAGCTTTTCCCCATAACAACGCTTATTGCTTGACTTTGTGGTCAAGAATCTGACCGCTTCTCCCTGACCCAAACTAATGGCTTAGAGTCAATTGCTCCATTTTCAGCAGAAATCTAGTAATGCATCCTGTGAATTAAGTTGACAATTTAGAAGAACATGTTTACAGTTCCTTATTAAAATGTTTGCATAGAAACCAATTACTGTGCTGGGTGTGCTGGCACACACCTGTAATCCCACAATAGGCAAGAGCATTCTGTAAATTCAAGGCTAGCCTGGGCTACATAATGAACTGTGGGTCAGCCTGGGCTACACACACACACACACACACACACACACACACACACACACAGGGGTAGGGGCGAGAGCACTAGTTCCTAGGCTTGGAAACTTTCTGCCTCGTGAATACCACAGACTAGTTATTTCATCTTTTGGCTTCCTTGTTTTCAGTTTTTAAAATGTGCTTAACAATAAAAGAAGCATGCTGAAAAGTTTGTGGAAGTGCTTGGAAAGGTCCCAGCTGTCCAGCGGACAGATCTTAGCATTGTTTCCTTTGTTACCATTGCTACCGCCGTGGTTACTGCTGGGGTTCTGGTTTCCCTCAACGCCACAAACGCTATTATTTATTTGCTGTACCTGTCCTCAAACCGAAGCTCAGTTGCCAACATCTTTAATTGAAATTATCCTGAATAGCAAACTTTACTATGCATGAATTTTAAATTTATTTTCTTTATATGCATATGAGTGAGTTGCTTGCATATAGGCCTGTGTACTACTTGCTTACCTAGTGCCAGCAAAGGACAAAGGATGTTTAATCCACCGAGACAGGAGTTACAGATTATTGTGATACACCTTGTGGGTGCTGGGAGTCAAATCTCGGTCTTTTAGAAGATCAGCCAGTGCTCTCAACGGCTGAGCCGCCTCTCCAGCCCCAAACCATGCCCGTATTTTAGTCTTTGCATGCAAAATGAAAAGACTGTCTTGCAGGCCAGCTAAGCATGAAGACAGGCTTGTTTGTACTGAATGTGAAAATAATCACCATCCATATGGCACAGCGTCTTCTCTCTGCTCACGCTGTCCTATCTCCTTTTCAGTCCCGAGTTCCATTTGCATGGACCTGGTGAGGCTGAGCGTGGCTATTGCAGAGGAGTGATAGCTTCCCTTTCCTATAGGAGCTGAAGGCTCAAAGAGAAGATTAAAGAGGTGTGTTATCTGTCAGCACAGGCCCGATAGGGAACTCTCGGAGACTCTTGGACTAGACGTACCTCTGTGTGTGTGCTGTACCTCTGTGTGTGCATTCATAATGTGTTTTCTTCTCTATACTTCTTCTGCAGATTTTGTATCTTGGCTTAAAACATTTAGTTCCTGATTTGTTGAGCTGTCTGGTTTAAAGAGGATTGTCTTTAGAGCAAAGTATAAGAAATGGAAGGTGCTGGCAGGGGTTTAACTAAAAACTTCCAGAAGAGCACAGAACTCTCCAGCCACAGGATTTGTGTAACCAGACAAGACGAAGCCCTCAAATATGTCCATCAGTGAACAAGCTGGGGCCCCTTCTTAAAGGTTGACATTGCTGATATTTTATTTCCTTTTAGAAGTCCTCTCTGGGGCTGGAGATAGAGTCCAGTAGGTAGAGTGCCTCTCTAGCACGATCAAGGCCCTGGGTTTGCTCCCCTAGTGCAGCATAAACCTAGGTATAGTAGTACACACCTGTAATCCCGACACTCGGGAAACGGAGGCAGGGGGATCAGTAACTGAAGGTCATCTTCAGGAGTTTGAGGCTAGCCTGGGCTATGTGAGACTAGGCTCAAAACCAAACCGAAACAAAATGTCCTCTGTGGGAAGTAAGTGTGTTTGTGCTGTGTTTGCTCCCGTTTTTAAAGCAAACTTCTTTTAGACTATTGTAATACTTAGAGGAGGATGCAAGAAAGAAA
Source organism: Myodes glareolus (assembly GCF_982192425.1). Taxonomy (NCBI): domain Eukaryota; kingdom Metazoa; phylum Chordata; class Mammalia; order Rodentia; family Cricetidae; genus Myodes; species Myodes glareolus. The sequence continues at coordinate 26,209,342 of NC_142034.1, read as the reverse complement.
AGATTCGATAGGAAAGAAAGGAAGAAACGCTCACTCCCACCAAGTTCAACACAGACATTTCACTAGATTTTCAAAAAATAATAATCAACATTATTTAAAATATGTAAGTCGACGATTTGATATCCACATATGCGTTGTGAGATGCTTGCGTTTTAATTAGCACACCCACCACCTCCCGCCTGAAGCTGCCTTCATTGTGAGAATGTGTCAAATCTACTCTTTACCGTTTTCAGGTATCTAATGTAGTTTTGCTAACGAGAGTCACGCACTACACATTAATTAGATCCTTGGAATCTATTCGTCTTCTTGTTTTTGCTGTTACTCATGTTTAAAAATTTAAAGTATTATTTTATTAGCTTATGTGCATGAGTATTTTGCCTGCTTGCATGTCTGCACCATGGGCATGTTTAGTGCCTACAGAGGCCAGCAGAGGGCACTGATCCCCTGGGAGGGGGGTTATAGACAGTCGTGAGCCATTATGTGGGTGCTGGGAATTGAACGAGGGTCCTCTGGAAGAGCAGCCAGTGCTGTTAACTACTGAGTCATCTCTCCAGCCCTTGTTGTTGTTTAAGGCAGGGTCTCGCTATGAAGCTGAGCTGTCCTTGAAGTCAGGAGCCTCCTTCCTTGCTCTCCCTGAGAACTGCTGTTATAGATAGATGTAACATTCATTACCTTGCTTAACTTACACATATCACTAGAAGTTTAACAAAGATGTTCAATTACAGTATTATCAAAAATAATGTTGATTCTACTACACGGTACCAATTATGTAAGACAGTGTCCTCATTTGTTACTGTTAAATGGAGTGTTTCTCTGCAGTGACCCTCTTATGTTATAGTTGGAGGCACTTTATTTTATATTTATTTATTTTCAAGACAGGGTTTCTCTGTTTCCCTGGCTGTCTTGGGACTCACTCTGTAGACCAGGCTGGCTTTGAACTCACAGAGATCCGCCTGCCTCTGCCTCCCAAGTGCTGGGATTAAAGGTGTGTGCCACCCCAGAAGCATAATCTTACATTTATGTGAACTTACGACATGCCCTATCTTCTTGACTAATAAGAGAAACCAAGAAACCTGGACTTGATAGAGAAAGAGAACTTAAAATAAATGTTGGAGTGGGGATAGTGGAAGAAGGAGGGGCACACATGCACACACACGCACACGCGTGTGCACACACAGAGAGGCCTATTTAACAATTTACTCAGAGTTAGCCTTTTAAAATACTGTTACTCCCTGGCTTGATTTCCCCACCTACCCCTAAACCAGCAAATAAGAGTAATATTGATTAGTAAAGCTCTTGTCATTGTTGTCATTACATTTTGGAAAAAGAAGTATGTGTGTGTGTCTCTCTGTGTGTGTGTTTGCACCCTTGTTTATTTATTTTATTTTATGTGTGTGGGTGTTTTGCCTGTATCTGTGTATCACATGCATGCCTGATACCCAAGAGGCCAGAAGAGGGCATCTGATCCCTAGGAATTGAAGTGATAGATGGTTATGAGCCACCATGTGAGTGCTGGGAATCAAACCAAGGTCCTCTAGAAGAGCAGGCAGTGTTTTAACTGCCCAGCCATCTCCAGCCCCTCATTTCTTTTATGTTTAATTAGAGGATGAGTAATGATAAGACTTGGGTGTTAGAGCAATGTGCCAAGAGAAGACGGGAAGGAGCGGAAGTTGGAATATTGTTCGTGTGTCCGACGATCTGCTTCGTTGGCTGCTTTGATAGGAATATGAAATGTCCTCGGCAGGCCCGTGTGCTTTAGCACTGTTGGGAGATCACAAGAACCTTTAAGAGGCCTGGCTCGTAGAAGTAAGGCACTAGGGAGCCATCCCTGGAAGATTACAGCCCTGGCTGTATCCTGGCAAGCTCTCCACTTTCTAGTTCAGCCTCGGTGCCGCCAACCACCCTTTGTTCCCACTTGCTGCTTGGTTCTGTGTCTTTCCTCGCCAAGATGGACTATATTCCCTCAAACCATAAGCCAATAGAAACGTCTCCTTTTTCATTGCTTCTTGTTATGTGCTCTGTCACAGCGATGAGAAGAGAAAGTAATCCGACTATATTTCACAGGAAGACATTTTTGGGCAGTGGTCAGCTGTCCTGTATTGGGTGGAGACTGGCCCACTTCACAATTACACGCAGCTGAATTAGCTGTCTGCCAGTTCTAGTGTACACGTGCCCTTACACTCATGTGGACAACCCTTCTTCTGGATGTCGAAGCCTTCCGCCTCTGGCCTCCTCCTTCACCCGGCTCCTTTTCCTTCCTCTGCCTTCTCTCTAACCTGTTACTTTGTATTTCCTTTCACCCAATGTCAAAGCAGGGCGGGTCCAGGGGAAAGCAAACCCAGGCTTTCTGCTCCCGTTTCTTCTCTGATAGCTTCCCTCAAGCCACCTCAGTTTTATGATGACCTCCTCCCCACTGACCTCCCACTGCTCTGATTTCTACCGTTCGGAGCAGGGAGAGGGTGGTGGTGGTAGAGAAATAGTCTAGACATTAGGATGATCATCCTCCCTAATGTAGCCAAACCTAATTTTCGTCGTGTCGACACTGGAAGACATCATTGCCACCCAAGTATGGCCTTTCCCTGAACCTTCCGTGGTTATGGACCCTCTTGGTTTGATTAAGAATTCAATTAAAAACATGTAATTTTCCTCCTAGAAAGCCTCAGATACAAATTCCCAAGAGGCTAAGAGGAGAACAGAAAAGTATCCATCCTGCTTAGTGGTGTGGAAGGCTTGAGTCTGTTCAGAGAATTAAGGTGTAGTCACCATGAGCCTGGTGGTGTATACTGGGGAAGAGGAGACGAGGATGCGAGGAGAGGGGGCTTTCTGCAGTGAAGAAAATGGAACAGGAGATGGAGAGATTGAAATGGTGAGGGAAGGATGTGTCTCATTTTATGAGAGCGCACACGCTGATGGGAAGGGCCGAGTCGAGAGGAAGAAAGTGGCCATACCCTGGAGGAAAATCAATACAGAATAATGTAAGTTTCCTGGGAAGGCACTAAGTAGGTTTCTGTGGGTAACCGCCGTAAGTGACACTGTTTCTGTCTCGGGTGGGGAGTGAGTCAGGTTCCACAGACGGGATTTACAAGCCATCTTCTCTATCATGGCTGTTTGGTACTTAAGACCCCAAGGGGTGTCAGCTCTGCCAATCATTCCACAAAGCGAGAGGGAAGGAGAAGGAACCATAGATTTCATGGACTGCTTTCATTTCTTGACTCAGCTGCTTCAGTGTGAGACAACTCTGATTCGCTCGTCTGGGCCTCACCTGTCCACTTTAGCCGTGAGTGCAGCTGAGGCTGTGTTCTTGGTACTGGAGTTTGGGGTTAGTCCAACAGCAGGAACATCACTGGTGTTTGCTGCCCAGGCCAGTGGCACTAATGGTACTGTAAGTCACAGGGCAGGTGTCTCAATAAAGAACCATCTGGCTCAAAACGCAAGACTCAGTTAGGCTCAGTTTTTTTTTTTTAAATTTAATTTATTTTTATTTTATGGTCATTGGTGTTTTGCCTGTATGTCTGTCTGTATGATGGTGTCAGAAGCCCCAGAACTGGAGTTACAGACAGACGTGAGCTGCCACGTGGGTGCTGGGAACTGAACCTGGGTCCTCTGGAAGAGCAGCCAGTGCTCTTAACCACTGAGCCACCTCTCCAGCTTCTATCCCCAGCTTTAAAAGGCACTTTGCTTAGCTGTTGCAGCACATTGATGCAGCTTTTAAGACATTAAGGATCTTTAAAACACCAAGGGCAAGACTTGCTTTTCTTAAACAAAGCCAAGCTCTGCCTGATGATCAACTGTTTGGCTCTTTTGGTCAGGGTCTACCGACCTGGTGTATGAACCGCAATTGAAACGTTCAAGTTTGACTGATCTCTACTCTTCCTTCTTTTATTTTAGGTACTGCTGGGATTTTCAGCCCCAAGGTGAGTACTCCTTGTCCATATGTAGTTTGTATTAGAATGTGTAGATGATCTCATTGTGTCTTCTAAATCTCTCCACAGAGCGGCACTGGCCATCTCCGAGCAAAGCCAGTGGAGTGTTTAATTAACCCTCACCCCACTGGGCCCCACCGAGCTGCTATCTCAGCAACAAGGGGCACCATACCTTGAATGGCTGCTGGATTATTTTACTGAACCAGAGCAACAATATGCCTTTATTCCTTGACTTTCGTTAGATGGCAGCAGGATCCTGCAGCCTTCAAATAGAGTGGTGGCCAAGACCATAATAAAATCCTTGGGTGGGGTCCAACTCGGCTAATCCTTCATTTGCCCCAGAAATAAATTCTAGTGTGCTATCCTCCATCTCAGTGTCCTTCCACACAGACTGTCTGGCAGCAGAGAAATGTCAGAAGTGGAGCCATGCTAGAATTCCCACTAGGACAGTGCTCTCGCATTTTAATATGAGCCTCGCTGCAGCCTTGGTGCTTCTAATTGCTTTTCGACCATTGTTTCCCTGCCTTTTCTTGATGAACCCAGCATCTGGCATGATTCTAAAAAGCACGCCAGACAGCTGTGTGCAAAATTAAAAATAAAGGATGAGATTAGAACACATTTGTAAAAGGTTCAAAGTTGAGATGTTTTCGAAACTTCCGATACTCGGAGCGGGTGCGTGCAGCGCCAGCCGCCGTCGCTCTTTCCGGCTGAGGACGGCAGCCGCAGCATCCCGAGTGTTCCTTATCTCAGCTTAGGAGACATGGAGGTTTTCGCTTACTCGGAGAATTGCAGAGTTTTTCACCACACTTATGGGATGTGTTATGAATTGTTTGGCACCATGACCTTTTAAAAACCAGTCCATTTCCAGTACCACTTATTGTCTTACTCGCAATATGTGCTCTATCTCGTTGAGTCTAAACGCTTCCAGGAACGTACTGTTGAGTGATGTACTAGGGCGTGTGTGTGTGTGTGTGTGTGTGTGTGTGTGTGTGTGTGTGTGTGTGTGTGTGTGTGTATACAAGGCCAGAGGTTGACCTTGGGTGTTTTCCTTAACTGATCTGTTTTATATACTGAGACAGGGTCTCTTGCTGAACCTGAAGTTTTGAAGCGGTGCTGGGGATCTGAACTCTGGTCCTCATACTTACACAGTGAATACTTATCTAAGCTGCCTCTTCAGCCAGATGCTATTACTTTTACTAAAATTTTAGTTTCCTACTTCACATTTTATTATAACATATTTTGGTATACTTAAGACTTTCTTTAAAAGCAAACTTTATTTTTCTTTAATCTTTATTTTTTGGTTTTTTGGGGACAGGGTCTCTCTTTGTGGCCCTGACTGTTCTGAAACTCACAACATAGGCCGTATCCAGAAGAAGCCAGCTTTAATAAATATAAAAATTGTATTTTAATATCAAATATGTTTTAAAGACCTTTTTAAAAAAATTCCTGTACGTTAAGGTCAGTCTTCTGTGTAAGCATGTGACCTGGCGTGACTGCACCAGGAACCAAGATGGAGCCATAGAGAACAATGAACAATAACCTTGCCATCAGCTTTGTAAAGGGTGAGCTACACATTCACAGACATACCCTACAGTTCAGGACTTAACAGACATTAACCAAAACCACAAGGGGCAGGGCATGGTGACCAAATGTCAGAAACGAGCAGAACTTGGGAGCAGAACTAATTTTCTAAGAAGTGAAGAACGAGTGTCAAAAACACAGTCTAGAAATACGCTGAGAAGAGAAAATTGTTTTGGAGCGTGGCATAGGAGAGGCTCAGGCGCTGAACACAGGGCATGGCTTACAGATTCTTAGAATGGTGGTACTTACATCACATCCAACACACAAGGACAATGATGGGAAAAATATGTAGCAAAAACTATTGCTCATTAGGAAGTACACTGAGGAATGTCCAACCAGAGAGCCCATAGTCCTGCTTCTTCTGCTACAGACATGGTGTGAGGGAGGGGCAGCTTCTACTTATCTGTGGATTAGTTCTTAACTTCCTGTGTTTCAGAAGCTGGTGTGATGGGTGGGAACAACTGGTCTACCCAAGGTGCTCTCTGGGTAGAAGAGAGCAGGGGCGTACAAGGAACTGGCAGAAGCTTTGCTTGGTTTTGTTTTTGAGACAGGGTCTCACTATGTAGACCAGGCTGGCCTCCAACTTTACTGAAATATCATTCACATATGATAAAATTTATCCTTTTCAAGTGTACAGGTCAGTGGTTTTTAGTATACACACTGAATTGTGTAGTCATTGATACCTATATCAGAACACGCCATCGCTCTCTTAGGAGATCCCGTAGCTCTCCCTGAGCCCATCGTCTTCATCACTGTGTGCTACTGTCTCATTGCAAGAGTGCCGGAGATCAGTGAGTGTAAGCACACTAGACTAGTAAACAGAGGGAAACGCAGTGAGTTTATAACAACAATGCTAATCCCCCCACACACACTTTTACCTTCACACTGTTGGTTCACTGTCACCTTCTTCAATGACACATCTGCGTGTGACAAAACTTCTCCTGGGGAGACACTACACACCTCTCTACTCACCCCACATAGGGAGCCCATTACAGACCAAAATCTGGATACCACCAAAGTCCAACTTGGTGAAAATGAGGTTTATTGGGTTACTTACAGGCACAGAAACCACTTCAACACAATTGTGTCCCCAAAGCCCACCCAAGCATGGATGACAGCTCTCAAAAGCTGGGCTCCTGCAGCACCCTGCACAGCCTGCCGGTGGCTCGAGAGGTTGGAGAGCGCCCTTTCCAAGTGTCTCAGTTGGTCAGTTGGTGTGTGTGTGTGTGTGTGTGTGTGTGTGTGTGTGTGTGTGTGTGCATGTGCACACACATGTACCGCACTGGAGGTCAGAGGACGACCTTCTAGAAGTAGTTCTCTCCTTCTACCATGTGGGTTCAGTGGATTCAACTCAGGTCACTGGGCTTGACGCAAGCTCTCTTACCTGCTACAAACATTCTCTTAATGAGGTTAAATATAACTGAGTAACATAAGAAGGCTTAGTTTTAGGACTTGGGATAGCTTCAATAATACAAGTCTTGCTTACTTTGAAAACTACTCTTGTCTTCTTCCTCCTTCTGTTCTCCTCCTCCTTTTCTTTCTTGTTTTTCTTCTTCATCCCATCATTATTATTGTGTGCATGATGCAGCAGGCTGAATCCAGAGCCTGGCACATGAACTACGTATCCAGCAAAAATAAACGAACAGATAACAGCAGCAACAACAATTTTTTTTTTAATTTAAATTTTCATTTAGTTACAAAGGAAAGCTGTGAGTATGTGCTGGGGAGCTGTTTGTGTTGCGGCCATCAAAATCTGAAAGACGACATTGATTGGCTGTCTAAGTAGCAATCCGTTTTGCCCTTCGAGTTTGATGGCAAGATCACTTTGAGTCGTGGCACAGTGCAATTTCCTTCATTTTGTTTCACGTTCTCCTTTTATAAAATGGGTTCATTATTGACAGTTTTAGTTCAATAAATCAAAACTTATTGCACAGAAATATTTTTTGAACATTAGCTGAATTTCCCACCAGGGACTCATAGTCTAAAGCAAGTGTCACAATACTTAAATGAAAAATTCAGGCAACATTGTGTGACTATTATAAATATGTATAACAAGTCATATTTTATGTATTTGCTATTTGTTCCTTTTCTTTTGTTCGAAGTTCAGGGTGGCCTTGAACTCATCATATAGTTGAGCACGCTCTTGAATTCATGATCCTCCTGCCTCCACTTCCCAAATCCTGGGATTGTAGGCATATGCCACCATGCCTGGCTAACAAGGTCATAATTTTATTCAGTGGTCACTCATTTACATTTGGCTGTTGTAAAAAGGACTGTGAAATTGCTCACCACCTTGAACATTCTTTGACTCGTCATATTGGTGCTGTGGTCCCTAAGAAAACTGTCTAGTATATTTTATTTTAAAGATTTATTTTTTATATGTGTGCGTGCATCTGCGTGTGTGCATGTGTGCGTGTGTGCATCTGCATGTGTGCATGTGTGCGTGTGTGCATACATACATAAGTGTGAGTGCCCATGGAGGCCACAGTGGCTGTCAGATACCCCATATCTGGAGTTATAGGTTGTTGTGAGCCACCCAAGTTGATTGCTGTGAATTGAACTCAGGTCCCCTGAAAGAAGCAGCAAGCACCCTTAACCACACTAAGCCATCACTCCAGCCTCTCTAGTACATTATAATATGAACCTAGGTCTACTTAATAATTTTTTTTAAAAAAACATATTTTGAAGTGAGATGCCGGTATTCAAGTCAAAGTAAATTGATTTTTTAAAAATATAGGTTGACAAAAACAAATATGGCAAAGTGTAAAGAGAAAATGTTTTCATAAAGCCACATTGAGAAAGTCCAGCATGGGAGCTCATCACTGGAATCCCAGCACTCAGTGGCAGAAGCACTTCTCACACACAAGGGCAGCTTGGTCTATCTAAGGAACGCAGGGTCATGCATTCAGCTAATACAGAAAGGGGGGGACATGCCTGAAAGGAGCCGAGGCACAAAACCTCCTGTCCTGAACCCGACCCTGGGACCACGTGCATGCGCATGCGTCTGCAAGGTCTATGTTGATAGGCAGCGCCAGCACAATTCTTCCTGGTAAAGCGATAGGGCGTGCTCAGCTGGCAGGCTTGCTGCTCATACAGAGGCAGAAGCATGTTGAACGAGAGCATGAATGCCGCTTCCCTCCCCATCCCTGACCGCCCGCCGCATACTAAAAACATGTAGTTGTGACAACTACAAGCAGCAGAACATGAAAGCGGCGAGGAAACACCATCTTTACGCGCAGGGGGGCGGTGGCAGGATTACCTTTGAAGTCCGAGAGAAGTGTTTTTGAATTAATGGAGTGCGCAGTGATTTTCCTAAGTTCTATTTATGAAAATACTCTTTGCCTCCATGCCAAGAGGCTTTAGCACAGCTCTAAGAAGGATTTATACAAAGAACCACAGCCTAAATTTATGATGTGTTTGCAAATGTAAGAAAAAGTCTGAATTTACAATATTTGTAATTTATTGTTAAGTGTCTTTCTACCATTCTCCCCGGAATGCTGCTGTTTTATAAACATCAGCACTGGTTACAAACGTCGACTATCCGAATCTGTGCTCCTTCTTAAAGGGGACTCATGCAGTGTGTTTTCCAAGGGGATTGATGAGGGAAATGGGCACAGGACTAACGCTCCTGCCCTTGACTTTGGCCCAAACTTTTAGCATCAACAGTCTTGACAGGGGGTTTTATACCTTGACTTGTTTCAGGCTCTCCCCCCTTCCATATTTGTTGCATTTTTTTACACTCTTGTCTGAAGGAAGTGGATGTACACACAAGCTGGTTTTAAAGTTAGTGATCGTTTTTAAAACCTTTTCAAACATGTTCCCCTCTTTTGCATCTCCTGGGCCAGTTTCTGAGTGGAATCATGCACCTTACAATTAGTGTCCTCATGGTTTGGTGACTGACTCACTGTCCAAGAGAATCAGATTTTTTTTTAATGAAGGCACACTTCTGTATGTGAACATAACAGAGTGCTTGTCTGGTGCCCACAGAGGCCAGAAGAGGACATCAGGTCCCTGTATGTAGCTAGAGTTACCCAGGTCCTCTGGAAGAGCATCCTGCGCTCCTGCTGAGCCATCTCTCCAGCCCCCATCCTTTCTTTCTTTTAGAAGTCGATGTTTTCCAAGATTTTTATGTTCCTTCTACATGTGTATTTTGGAGTAGGTAATGTTGAGTGCTCAGCCGGTAAGGGCACTGGATGCCCTTCCAGAGAACCGGACTTTGGTTCCCAGTACGCCCGCCCATCAGGAGGCTCGCGACCAGGCTGGCAGAAGAGTCACTAACAGAGGAGAAGGACCTCTGTTATGGGCAAGGCGATTTATATGATGCATAAAATCAAACTTCCGGTTCCTGCTGACTCTGCTGAGGCCAGGAGAGGAAGAGCAGTCTTGTGAACCCTCTTTGCCTGTGTCAGCTGATCGGAATGTAATACACCCTTGCCAGCTCGAAAAGGTTACTACTGATCGTAATTCATCTCTAAATTAGACAGACATAGTGTTACACATCCGCAGTCCCAGTGCAGGGAAGACTGAGGCAGGGGAACACATGTTCTAAGCCAGCCTGGGCTGCATGATGGGATTATGTCTCAATCAATCAATCAAATCTTCATAAACTTAAAAGTTTTAAATTACGCATTTATTTATCTCCCTCCCCTTCCCCCCTCTGTGTGTGTGCACATGGAGAGAGGTCAAAGGACAACTTGTGAGGATCAGTTCTTTCCTTCCACTGTGTGGGTCCCAGAAATCAAACTCAGATTATCAAGCTTGGAGGCAAATGCCTCAACCTGATCCCTTGCAAAATATTTAATTATTTTCTAATGTAGAAGATAAATGAAGTTTATTTTGAAGTAAAGTAGAACACACTCCTGGGGAGAGAATGGGCAATGGCCAGAGAGACCATCATTCAAGCCTCCCTTCTTAGTTAGACTTCATATTATCATCATCATTATTAATAATACATTTTCCTCCATTTACTTTTATTTTCAAAATTATATTATAGTAGAATCACATCATCTCTCCCTTCTTTTCTCCCTCCAAACCCTCTCATATACCCACTTTGCTGTTTTTCAAATTCATGTCCTTTTTTTATTAATTGTTGTTATGTGCATGCATGTATATGTGTATACATATCTGGTCCTAAATATAACCTTCCCAGTCTGTACGATGGTCCCATATGTATGTATGTTCTCAGGAGCGCCTGTGGTGTGAAATAACCAGTTGTGCTCTCCCCTGGGGAAGACTTTCTCCCGCTCTCAGCACTCCTAAGTTGCCTGTGGTTCTTTGTGTAGGACTGAGACCTTATATTAGCTTTTAAAGACTCTCAAATAGATGGGCTCTTATGGGGTGTTTTCCTGTCCAGGTGACTGACGGCCCATTTGGGTTAACTCTTAAGGGAGAGGGCAATGGAGTATCCTTTTCTTTACCAGAAAGACCTGGCTGCATAATAACCGAGTGCTGCATCTTACCCTTGAGATTTATATGTTTTGCTTGTGTTAATATTGCTGCAATAAAAAAGGGAAATATGGAGAGATGTTCCATATGAAACTTCTGGTTCAAGGGTCTAAACATTGAATTGGCCCTGACGCCAGTGAGAGGCTTGCGGTGTTAAGGACTGTACATGTATGTTGAGTTAAGGACTGTACATGTATGTTGTAGCATGCACGGACAGGGTTCTCTGTTTAATCTCGGCAGGGGCAGGGAAGGTGGGAGCATGTCACCTTACCATTACAACCTTGGTGGTTCCTGGAGGTCTGCGTTATTCGCACAGATCTCTCTACGGTGTCCAAAGCTGCTGCACAGTCTCAGGACGGCGAGTCTTACAAGCCATCCTTTGCTCTGCGCTGTTGTATCTTCACCCCCCCAGGCTATCATAAAACTTTCCGTAGATCAAGCAGTAACCTGTTGAAAATCGTGTCTCATTCTTTTTTCCTTAAGTGATTAATTTATTATTTATATACATATGTATGAGCCTGCATGAATTTGTGTGCACCGTGGGCATGCAGGAGCCACAGAAACCAGAAGGCAGTATTGTAGCCCTTGAAACTGGAGTCACAGGAACTTGTAAGCCACCATGTGGGTGCTGGGAACCCAACTCCTGTCCCCTGCAGGAGTTGCAAACCCCAGCCCTCCAGCTGTCTCATTCTTCTTTAGCAAAAGACACTGGAGCCAAGCTAGTCTGAGAGTTTCAAGAAATTTCGTAAGACATGGACCTAATAGACCCTAGAATGAACTCGGCTAACAAATGGACACGAAGATCCCACTGTAATTAGTTTGGAAGGAAGAGCAGGGATGATGGGAAAAGACAGTGAGGTGAACCAACAGAGGCAGGGTTGCCATGTGCATGTGGCCTTCTGTGTTTTCAGTGAGCTTTCCTTCTGTGATATGTAAGGCATGACGATGCCAGAAAGGGAAATGCTGGGTCCGAGCTACACTTAGGTGTGGACCGTTCGAGTTCATTTTCTGTGACACGGGTCGAACACCGGGGATTCAACACAATTGTACAGAACATGCTTCAAAAAGTTAACACACTGATCTGACCAAGCCTGGAAAGTTCAAAGTTGGCGAGCACGAAACCCTTGCTAAAAGTGATATTTTAAAACGTTATCCCAACATTGCGATAACCAATAAATTTGAGCTGCGAATGAGGCCACTTCCTTCCTGGTCATGTGTGGCCGTATCAGTTCCCATCTCCACATGGAGTGGAATTGTTTTTATTACCATTAATAACAATAATTTCTATTTTGATTAATACCATAAACTCAAGTTGCCTGCTGCCGTTCCTTTGGCTGCTTTGCTTTTGAACAACGATCATGGTTGGTAACGCACGCAGCCTTGACGCAGGTGAATTAGGGCAAGAGCTTAGGAGTCAGACTGGGTGGGGTCCAAGCCTGGCTCTGCCACTTCTGGTCACTTCTGCGGCTTTGGGTAAGTTGCTAAGTTGTTTCATTTCCACATCACAGTATCTTCTTCAGCATCTTCGGGATAATAACCCATTCTAGGGTTATTCATTATACTGAGGATTCCTTGAGGTAGTCCATGAAGAGCCTTGACCCAGTGCTGGTAGCTAGTGAGAATCCAGCAAGCTAGTCTACTTAGTATGGTAGTGGACTGTCTCCGGCAAATCTAAACACACTGAAGTGAAGTTGAATAGCTTACAATAAGAGTGGAGAACAGAGACCGGAGTGGTCCAAAGGAAACAGAACCGCAAACCAATAATTCTAGGTTATGGTTGCCTAGCTGCTGAGCGATCAATGCGTGTGCCTTACGGCATATTTATCTGTGTACTATCAAACACAGGCTCGCACGGTTTTGAATTCTGACAAGATCTCATTACTATTGAAAGCATTCCAACTCGGCAGGTTCCATTTTGGTACCAGTGAAAATATCAGCGGTAGATGGAATGCGTCAGTGTGAAGCTGGAACGGTCGATGGCGGTCTGTGAAAGACAGTTTGTTTTAGGAAGTGTGCGTTGTCACATACACAATTGTCCAGTTGTATCTGTTGGTGCCAGCCCTCAGTTTGTTAATGGCCAGAAGCTGTGTCTTTATGCAAAACATAAGCAGGGTTAAAGATCTCGTTTTCTAGGAGTTATGGGGGAAAGAAGAAGAGTCTGTCTGTCTGTCTCTCTGTCTCTGTGTCTGTCTGTTTCTGTCTCTGTGCCTCTCTCTGTCTGTGTCTGTCTGTCTCTGTGCCTCTCTGGGTCTGTCTGTCTCTTCCTCTCCCTCCCATTTCTTGCTTTCCTTTTTTAAGAGCTGGGATGATGCTACACACTGCAGCTCACCCTACTGGCTAAAATGAGAAACTGCACCTCCGAGAACCATTTTCTCAAAAAGCGGGGGAGGGGCCTTCTGAGGAAGAAGCAGCAGGCTTCCGTGGGCATGTACCTCTCCAATTTCCTGCTGCCTGGTGTGGTTCGTTTGAGAATGTTATTAAGCTGTGCTGCCCCCTGGGTTTCTGGATTCACAGGTGTTTTGTAGCGATTGTTCTGCGAGTATCAAATTGTGTCTATTTCCTCTTTTGCACCCTGCTACGCTCTAACAATGCTCTTCTTAGCCTGGTCTTGTACTTAGAAAGCAGTGTCTTCAGGATAGAGACCTAAGTTCAAATCTTAAACTCAGATTACTTGTACACTGAAGCTATAGTTGGAGCAACTTTCACAAAGAATGATAATGGGAACTTCCTTCACCTGGCCTCTCATTCATTCTGCAGAGTTAATGGCATTTGGTAATATTACACTTGCTGCCAGGGCCTTGGAGGTGTGTGGGGTGGGGAGGGGAAGCATATTTATACATTGAGTTATGGATCGATGGAAGAAGAGGAGAAAGATGGGCAAGAGCTCAAACTGTATGGAATGGAGAAGAATTTGAGACCTTCACTGTACGTGGATTAATCCTAAGAACTAACCACCCACGTCCAAATGGATATTTAGAAGGCGGTGAAGCCTCTCAGATGCTCTGTGGGAAACACCATACATTTTCTAATGCATGCGTTTGTGCAAAATGGTGTGTGATTTATAATGCAAGTATTGACAGACAGCCCCCCTGCCCCTGCACCCTCCCCCCACCCTCCACAGCTTTGGTGTTGTAGATGTGATTGGTAATATACTCACATGTGAATAATGTTTCCCATATCTGGTCACATCTGTGTCCAGCATATTTTCTTAGATCCAGTGGCTTAGTTGACCGGTTATAATAAGGAGTGATAAGTGGTCATTTTGATGATCCTACCACAGCCCGACTTGGGGAACTATATTAGTGTTAAATAGGCCTGTGAAGAGCTGGCCATATTAATGCTGCCAAGCATGAAAACTAACTGGATTTGGATCAAGAAACTTTATTTATAGCATTTTAGTGAGGATTTATTAGTTTAAAGAGGGAGCCACATGCCTCATGGGTTCTTAAATGCTAAGTGGAGTAGGAAGTTCTATGTTGTCTTCTAATGTCGATAGCAGTAACAGAAAAAAAAACCCAAAATTACAATTTCACGTTGGTTTCTATTTCTGTATGTTATCCAAAAAAATGCAACACAGTCATAGAAAGTCCAGGAAGTTTCTAAGCATGCAGCATACACAGTTGCTTAGAGGTGACGTGGGACTTTCTAACAACACACTCACAATTAATTAGAAGGGAAATGACGGGGGTGACTTATACTGACATGAGAAGAACTAACGAGTCTTTCACGTATTGAACAGAAAACGTGCGTTTGTTTTATATGTCATTTGTTTTTATATTTCATTGCATTAAAAAAAAATGTGCAACCTGCTTTCTATCTCTTCTCATCTCTTTGGTAAAATTGTTGCCATTCTCTGTCTTTGTCCCCAAGCAGTAGACTGGTTTGCTGTCTGTCAAGAGCTACAAGGGGAACATCGTGGCTCATTTTTTCTCCTATTCTATTTGGAGTTGAATTAGTCAATGCAAGTTTTTAGCAGTTCGCCATAAAGCTTACGGAGTGGCAACAGTTGGTTGAATCCGAGCCAGCAAAAGCCAACTTCTAGTGGCCGAGCCACTGTTTCAGGATGATGGGGGAACTCATTAGCTGGTAATGAAAACCCAGGGATTAAAAACAAACAGCACAGAAACCTGGCGAATAATTGCCTGACACCTGACGCGAAGCTGCTTTATCTTTCGGTTCCGACCCCAGAAATCCCCAACTTATCACTCTGTGAAGCATGGATGAAATTGAGTTTGACTCTCAGAAAAGAACAATAGAGAAATCATCCCTGCGATGGGCCCCTCAGCACAGGCACCTGCCATTGAATATACTAAGGAGCATATAGAGCGCCCAATACTTATGACACTTAGGATCGAGGAACAAATTACCAGCTAATAGCAGGTGAACCCCTGATAGAGTTCCCCTAGATCTTGTTTAGAAATACAAAGAAAAAGGCTGAAGGCAGGGGATGTGATTAATGGAGATATAGTGTGTTAGAATGTGTATCTGAAGAGAAATATATTGATTCTGAGGGAGTCGCAGCGGGAAGTGGGTCTCTAGCGGCAGAGGGGCTTGCTTGGGAGAGAGAGCCGCTCTAGGCAGATGGAGTTCCAAGCCCTGATTGTTCGGTGGCTGAGTGGAAATGGCTGTCACTACAGCTTGTGATCATTTGTGTCTGTTCCCACGGGACTCCAGTTGTGGCCACCTGGAACCGGGACTGGGAGAGCTGCGGCTGAACCCAGAGAAGACCAGTGCCTATGCTCTAAGGAAAAACTAGGCCTTTTAACTTAAGCTGATTCAAAATGACCACGGTAATTGTCAGTTCTTCTATAAAACTTTTCACCCATGCATCTCAACTAGCTGTGATCATTTTAATTATACAGGAGCATCTATTTACGCAGTGTGATAGACTGGGTTCTGTGTGAGCCCAAGGGAGGTGGGCCACTGGGTATGACAATAAAAACTCTTACGCGGAAGTGTAAGGCAAGTTTTTAAGTGTTTCCTCCACCACAGCCGGCTGTAGTGCCGACCTAGGCTCCGTCGGAAGTGTTGAGTTGCAATCCTTACTGCATATAGAAACAGGAGCAGGGGCTGGCAGTGAACACAGTGAAGTTGAAGTTTACCTTATGTCACTATTCAGATGCCGCTGGAATCACACGAAAGTGACTTTACTTCTGAGGTGCCTAAGTCAAGCGCCAATTTCAGGCAGGTGTTCTGGTGCGGGAGAATTGTCTGCTTTGAGGGAAACTGGATGACAGCTCCACACAGCAGGGTGATAGCTTCTGCACCAGGTAGAACTTATGTAAGGATGGGCAGCGGTGACCCGGCACTCGGGCGACAGAGGCAGCAGGATCTTTGTGAGTTCAAGGCTAGCCTGGTCTACACACATAAGTTCCAGAACAGTCAGGGCTATATAGAGAGACCCTGTCTTTAAAAATACAAACACAAAAATTCTCCCTGATTGTGTGTGTGTGTGTGTGTGTGTGTATATATATATATATATTAGATGTTAGACTAGAAAGGAGCGGGTTCTTCCTCTCAGTGGCAGTTCTATCAGATGTATGAAGCAAGCAGAAAACCAATCTAGAATGATGGTTGAACAATGAAGTTCAGTTTAAGTGTTAAATTTTGCTTAGAACATACACTACTTTAAAAACAACAACAACAACAACAAAAAAGGTTTCTGATTTGCCTCCAAAATGAAAATTCCTTTTGTCTTTGCAGCTCCCTTTCAGGGTTCTACCAGGCAGTTCGTTTACATCCTCGTTGACAATGTAATTTCAGAGGCTCTGCCACGGTGTAAAATTTGAGTGTTGTAACGTTCTGTCCGGTGTTTGAGGCTTTTATTGGATAGCGATCGCACAGGGACGCTTTTATGCTCAGAGCATGTTTCTTCTGGCTTTAGCCGGTCACTGTTGCATCAGGTAAAAGAATCTTTTTTTCTACAATAAACTCCACAGTTTATTTTAAAGTCCTATGCCTGCAAGTGTTTCGGGCAGTCTCGGGCATCTACCTACCACTGAGCATTTGAAGAGAAATCTGGTTTGTGGCAAGAGAAGACCACAGCCATTCCCTCTTTCCCCCTTTTTATATCGTTTTATATCCTCTCTCTCCTTGTAGTTTAATTTTAGGAAATAAACCTTTAAAGTGAGGCAATACAGATTCTATGCAGGTTGTTTGGTTTCACGGCTCCCTGGTTGAAATCCTAGGCCAAAAAACGCTACAGTGTTTACTGAGATTAGCATTGGTGATTTCCTTTGGAAATTAGTATCGGAGATAATATTAAATTCAGTTGAAAAATTCCGTTTTCATGTTTGTGAAATGAACCAAGCAGCTGTCGGGCATTCTTTTTATCAGCGATCTGTACCTCTGTTTGGGGAATTTTTAAGGAAAGCAATTTACAATGCTTTCATTTTCTTCCGGTTGGTGAGTGAGCTAGCATCTTCCGCCTGAACCTTTTAAAGTATCATGATAGCATTGGCCACTTCTACAAAATACAATTCAATATAGGCCGAAAACACCCAAAAGGGATTAGCAATGTTTTAATTGCATAATTCAGTATTGTATATACATTACCTTCTATCAAAGTCATTCTGCAGAACAAATATTACCTTCCTCCGGCTTTTAGAATTCCTGGGAGGTTGCTTGCAGGCTGTAAACTAGAATTACAAGAGAGAACTTTATTAAGGTTGCAAAACAAGTAGTGATTTAAATAGGAATAGAATCCAGCAGAGTCTGGGTTCTCTGTTTACTGCTCTTATTTTTCGGGAGAGGGAGAGTATTGACCTTGCTCCATTATACTGTGTGTAGAAGATTAGACCTTTGTGCCATTCTTTCTGTTTCATTTAGAAACGGAAAGAGAAAGAGGCCTTCGGGGTAAAGGTTGTAATTCATGGAGATGTAGACTATATGAAAACAAATTTATACAGCTGTGTTTTCATTTTAAATGTGACAGAGAAATTGCTCTTTTGTGGCGAAAGGTCTTCCACTCCAAGCTACCAGTTGCTTAGTGCTAGTAAGAGGTCGGTGGGAGGGGAACATCTCACACACAGGTAAGTTGGTTCTCAAAGTTCTCTCCTGTGCTGACAGTAGCAGACAGGCACATCAGGTGAGAGACGCATCCCCTTTTGCAAGTGCCAGGAGACACCTGTAAATATGCCCATCAAGATGTCCGACATAGGATGACCTGATTTTCTCTTTGGACCCTCAGGAGGAGACCTTGGCCAGGACAGCTCTGATGACAACCCGGGTGGGCCCCACGGTCCACCCCTCACCTCAGATGCATCCTTTTGGTCAGATTATCAGGATGAGGGTGAGTCACCTCTCTGGGCATCCTTCCCTTTCCTCTGTCCCCCTTTGCCTGTTGTCATTTTGTATCCAGCGCCGGATTTTCTGTGTTGCTGATCACTGATTTGCCAGGAATGACTCCTTGCTTCCTTGTGGTGCCGATCCTCCTGGGTAATCCAATGCTCCCAAAGCTGATGTATTTAGGGAAACACTAACTCCGTGTTGGAACAGGAGACATCATTACTGATCTCTTTATAAAAACAGTAGCTCATCAGCTAGGAGGGCATTTTAAAACTGCAGGGCCTAGGTTTTCCATCCTTTCCGATCTATTGGCTTCACTGAGATGCCTAAGAGTTGGAATTTGCATTTACAGATAATTGGGTTATTAATTTATTGTGATATACTTGAGACCCTTGAGCCTATTATACTATATTATTTCACCTGTGTCCGCACACCTCTGCCCAAAACTGATTCAAGGGAGGGGTATGTGAACTCAGTGCAAATCTCCCTCCATCCCCCAGCGGCAATTTTATTTGAATGTTTATAAATAGGAGGAATTAAAAAATTTTATGGTTAAAATATTTTAAAATGTATGTAAATGGTAGGTAACATGTAATGCAAAAATATCCATGATTTTTAAAATCTATTCATGTAGAGATTGCGGCCTGGTGGCTGCCAGCTTCCGGCGCAGGCTTAGATTTCCCAAGGGTGGGAGGTTGCTGTGTTCTCCTGGCATCCGGCCACAGGAGCAGAAGGTTTGATCGTCTCGATGTGCACTGTGTCCTTATCAAACCCTCTCATGCCTTTCCAGTGGGAGGAAAGGGTGAAGATGTTCCTGAACCGAATAGTAAATTGGGTGCTTATTATTCTTAGGGGCTGGGAATAAAGTTGGTAAATTGTTCCTTGTTTCTCTGTGAACCCATAGCCTTCTGTTTCTTTTTTCTCTAAATTTCAAGAATGCAGAGTCTCCATTTGCCTCTCTCGTTACCTATTTATCACTTGCTCTTTCATGGAAGCTTTTTGATGAGTCTTATTTTTCTCTTTTGTTGAATTGATGACTTCCGCCTCAGAGCAATGGATTGAATTGCATAAGAATATTTTTATCTTGCCTGAGCTCCGTATGCTAGCAAAGTGAGTGATACCCATGTGCTCAAAGTCGGTAAGATCCACACCGGAGCAGGTACGGCACTAAAAACACTGTTTGAACTGAACGCTTAATAATTACCTTGATAGCTGATTAATAATTGCAGAAAATTAACAGTGCAAGACGTGAAGAAACTAACATTTCATTTGGTTTTGATTAATCTAATGCTTGACAGAATCAGAACAATGGTGCCTCGTTAATTCATAGGTCACTTATTTGGTATTTCCAGCTTTCCAGAATACAGCTGAGAACACAATAAGTAAGCCAGAAGGACCTCGAAGTAGAGCTAGATGTCAGTGAATTCCGAGTTAACACTTAGGTTTCCTTCTCTTGGGAGTGCCCCTGAGGTCCTCACGTGTGGGAACCCTTATCCTTATGAAATTGTATTGCAGTGTTTTGGTTTCTCAGGCCACCATAAAGCTTCAAATTAGAAGGGGTACTGTGAACTGAGTGTGAGCTGAGGGTGGAAGCACACACCTGTTAGGGGGTGAGGCAGGAGTATCTGGATTTCTAGGACAGCCTGGGCTACAGCAAGATTCTGTTTCAGAAAAACAAAAAATGAGGAGAAGGAGGTTGGAGAAGGAAGAAGAGAAAGAGGAGAAGGGGAGGACTGGAGGAGGAAAGGGAGGACGGGAGGAGGAAGGGAAGGATGAGAGGAGGACAGGAGGAGGAAGGGGAGGATGGGAGGAGGAAGGAGAGGGCGGGAGGAGGAAGGGGAGGACGATAGGAGGAAGGGGAGGATGAGAGGAGGAAGGGGAGGATGAGAGGAGGATGGGAGGAGGAAGGGGAGGAAGAAGAGGACAGGTGGGGGACAGGAGGAGGAAGAGTATTGAAAAGGCATCAACTAGAATGTGATACTAAGATAAGACTCAGAAGCCAACTTGAACGATGAAGAACAGAACCTAGAGGGTGGGGTGTGACTCATTGGTAGAATACTTGCCTAACATATATGCAAGGTCCTGGTTTTGATCCCTAAGACAGCAATACAAGCATGCATACAAAAAAGAACTCCTAAAAATAAGCAGAATAACAGACAAAAATATATAAGATATTTAAGTAAAAATTGTACAGAAATTTATTTTTTAAAAATCCACAGCAATCTGGGACTTATTTGTATCCCAGAGAGAGATCACTCATATTCTTTCCCTGGATAAATCAAAATGCTTAAAGCTGACATTTGTTGAGCCCTTCCTGTGTTTCTTGAATTTATGTTCTAAGCACCTCAGATATGTTGTTTGACCCTCACAGAAGCCCTTAGCAGTAGATGTTAGCATTACCCTCACTTTACAGACCTACCTGGTCACGCCACTGTTGCATATTAGGGCCGTGGTTCGAACCTGTGTGTGCTGGCTCTAGAGACTCTATTACTAGCCTGCTCTACTGTTGTTACTCCTGCCCTGTCTAAGACATGCTCAAAGCTGGATCTATCCCTCAGATACTTCGGCTCAGATTATATAAACACTACACTCAACACTTAAAATCCTTTCTTTAGGAACTGGGGGGCGTGGCTCCCGTGGGAAAGTGCATGCTGGGTAAGCATGCGGGCCTGAGTTTAGCCACCCAACCCCTCCATCAGGATGCGGTCCACACCTGTAATCCTAGTGACTGGGGGTGGAGACAGGAAGATCCCTGGGACTTTCTGACACCTCCAAGCTCAATGAGAGACCCTGGCTCAAAACACAAGGTGGAGAAGTAGCTGAGAAAAGCACTTGATGTCGACCTCTGACCTCCACATTCATGTGCATGTGGCGATAAATGCAAGTGGTCACCTGTGTGCACATGTGCATGGATACAACACACACATGCACGCACCCTACACAGACACAAATATTTTTGTTAAAAAAAGTTGAATTTTCAAAGTGTGTCAGTGGATCTTAGAGTATAGTTCATGGCAAAGCTCTTGCTTAGGGAGGATGGATGGGACCATGGTTGTATCCCTGACACTGGAAAAAAAAAACTCATGTTAAAAGGAGTAACACTTATATGTGGATAATCCCAATGTGGAAAACTCTGTTCCATAAACACCTTCCGAAAGAGAGGCTGGAGAGAGGGCTCAGCAGTTAAGAGTTCTTGCTGCTTATCCCACAGACCCAAGTTTGGTTCTCAGCATCCATGTTGAGTGATGGACAACCACCTGTAATTGTAATTCCAGCTCCAGTTTTCTGATGCTCGCCCCCTTCTCCCTAGGCATCCGCACACATGTGGTCTGCACACATACACAAGTACAGGGCTACAAATAAAATTAAATATTAAAAAAAGGTTTCCCAAGAGAGCAGTTAGTTATATTAGCAATATGAAATTCTTACTGCCGAGATTTTTTTTGTCTTCCATGTCCGTGCACGAAAGGTAAAGAACCCGCAAGTGACTCAGTGAATGGCAGAGACGGGGGTAGACAGACAAATGTATGTTAGATACTTGCCTATAGCACGACACCACGTTTCTGCAAAGCACTGAGCCAAGAACAGAACAAGAGCCCTTGATGTGTGGCAGGCAAGATGGATGCTGCCCTCTCCGGAGAGTTAAAGATGCGTAAATTTTCTGTGGAATTAGAGAGAGGGCTATAGGGGTTAGAATTTGGGGTGGACTTTTATACTCTGTTTAATTAGGCTGAACGTTACGGGGGTCACCAATGCTCTGTGCTGTGTATTTAACAACACTTGTTTATAGTTCATGGCGCCGTGTGAAGGGTACGCAGTGCAAAGGCGGGCAGCTCCCGGCCTCGTGTGCTCACCATCTCCCTGGGAGACACACACAGACAAGCAGGTGCAAAGTCCGTGACTCCATCTGCAGACAAGATAGCCACAGTGATGCTTGGGAAAGAAAACAGGGTTAACTTGCTCTGCCGTGACAGCCATTTTAAGCTTTTGGATTTTATCTGTCTTAGAAACCATCAAAAATGTTTTCGCGTTGTTTTCTTCTGCCCCTCCCAAGTCAGGACAGTGTCCTTAACTTAGAATTATGAAAGCACAGTCTGCCCATCTGCCCACTGCTTTGCTGATAAGAAGCAATAACCATGGTGCATGTCGTGTTTGGATCATGCTTTTGTGGAAACTGCAAAAAGACTCAAAAGTGCAAGGAATTCTGGCCAGGTGTACAGGGGAGGGAGGGAGGGAAGAAAGGAGGGAGAGAGACTGAGAGATGGGGTGGGGAGAGGGAGAGAGAATACCAAGGTTGTAGACTAAACCATGCATAGAGCATATTTTGCAGCCTGATTACAGTTCTGGTTTCCTGTGTGAAGCCCGCAGCCCCTAGCAGGCTATACCCTGTGGAGAAGCACTCGCAGAACATAGCTCTGCCACGGGAATGAAGTCTTACTAACACAGGCTGCCATCTCGATTTCTGAACGGAAAGCATCGTTTCTTCCGCCGGGAAAGGGAGAAAGCGCTGACTATGGCAACCGAACGCAAAGGAAAGTAGGAAACACCGGATGCAGTGACTGAACAAAAAGCCATCACCCGAGAGCCCCAGCATCTCATTTATTTTAGTGTCTAAAATCTAGAATGCGTCTATAAACCTCCCTCATTAGGATAAGGAAGAACTCCTGTCTACACATTTCTTTCAAAGACGGATTAGGGAAAGTGTTTATGCATTCAATAGAGTGCAGTGACTCCTTCTGGAAGGAAGAAAAAAAATTGAATTGTTTTAAAAGAAATCAAAAAAATCTGCAACAGTGTTGTTTATTATATATGATTGTATTCTAATCAAATGAAAATGTTAAGCACATATATTTGTAGAGAAGTGAGAATGTATTTGCAGCAATTTTTACCTGGGACTATTGGAAGGTCAAAGAAAGTTCTTGCTGGGTGAGAAACGACTTGGGAATGTAAAGATCTGCAAGACTCTTGGAAAACAATGACTAACCACAAAAACTCAATGAGAAATTTACTACATACTTGATTTATAAGAAACTGCAAATTTGGCTAGGTAGCCATAGTGGGCCTTTTCAACTCCATGCTTTTTGTGAAAAGCACATTTAAAAGTATAAAGAATGTTCTAGAATTGGATCTTAGTGGCATTGCTTTCAGCCTTTCTTAGTTTTAAATTTCTCTGCTTTCCTCTAAGTTCTCCATGTGAGTGGTTTTGGGATTTATGATTGTGAACAACAGTCTTAGGAATTCAGGGCGCTTGCCGAGCATGCAAGAAACTCTGGATTCTAGAAACAAACAAAAAAGTTTATACACAGCAATAGATCTGCCTTTTATTGGCTTTTGTGGGCTTTAATTTTATTGTTATTATTATTATTATATCCCAGTGCTGGAGAATTCAACCTCAGGCCTTCAGATTCTAGGCAAGTATTTCACCCCTGAGTTAACTTTCTAATTCTTTCTAATTTTCAATCAAGGAAAAAAAAAGAGACATTAGAACCGAATGTATTTCAAACCCTCTTGATGGTATTGCGGAATGTAAACAAAGACTTAGATCTGGGAATGGTGGCACCCATCACAATCCCAGTGCCGGGAGACAGAGGTGGGAGGTTCAGACGTTAACCACATAAGGGGTTTGAGGCCAGCCGGACTATGTGAGACCCTGCTTAAAAACAGAAGATTACGACCTTTGTTCACCCACTTTGTGGGCGTGTGGCTGCTTGAATGCCTTGATTTTGGGGGGTGAAGTTCAAGTTTGTGCTGCCGTTTGCTGTGTCCAAGTTAGAGTCATGGGGTCTGGGTGTGAGAATCCTGGGGCTGGGAGATGTGATAAGGTGCCGTCTCCTGGGTCAGCCAGCCTGTTTAGTTTTCAGAGCAGCTTAGAAGGGGACATAGTGTCACCTCAGTGAGGCTTGAAGAAGACAGTGATTTGGCCATGGATGGCAGATCAAGTTCATGCGGGGGAGTCAGGGTCTCGCTGGATCCCGTAGCTACCTATCCTTTGGGCTTTCCAACTCATTCTCCTTATTGCTTTGTCCCATTAATATAGTGTTAACTTGTAAATACAATTATCCAGAGCTGAAATTTACCCTGTAACTGCTGCTCTTGGTGTATCCCACAGAATTCCAACCTATATGTTATTTAGAAGCATCTGTGGTGCTTTTTGAAATGTTTTTTAAAAATACATATTTTATTTTAATATATGGGGCAGGGCTGGCATGTGCATGTGAGTGCAGGTACCTGTGGAGGCCAGAAGGAGGCACTGGATGCCCCAGAGCCCCAGTCACCAGCAGTTCTGAGCCACACCAGACACCAGTGGTGCTGGCTGAACTGAAGGCAAGTCGGTACTCACTCTTAACCACTAAACCATCTCTCAAGCCCCTTTTGTTCTGATTTTTTTTAAAACTTGTTTTGTTGTGGGCTGTAGGATTTTTTTTTAAATACTACTATCTCGTGATTGAATTCTAGTTTTATTCTATTATAGTCTAAGATCACAGGCTACATTGTTTCAATCCTTTACAAGTCAACAAGACTTCCCTTGTATCCTGGCAGTTATTACTTTGTTTCAATTCTGTACGATCTCTTCCGGTACTGGCTGGATATGCTCCTCCTATTTTTATAGGTATAAATGGTGCTCTTTGGCTCTCTTGTGGCCTAAATTTTCTTTTATCTGCGGGGACGGTAGTGTTAAGATCTCCAGTTACAGCTGTAGACTACTCCTTTTTCTGTTTTGTCCAACAGTTTCAAAATTACAGTTCTAGAAAGAACTCTGGTCATCAGAGACGATTTCCTTTTGATGGGCTGAAGCCCTGTCTTTTGAACCTCTACTTTCTCTTCTCTGTGTAGTAACTTCCACTTACTGAGCCAGGTTTGCCATCTAGAGCTACAAGAGCAGCACCTCTCCCGACAGATTTTGTACTCGGTGAGTATAAAAAAAAAATGTCTTCCCACAAGCCAGTTTCACATCTCCATAGTTGCGAAATAGGAAAGACCAGTTTTAGTGATCCGGGCTCACTGAGTAAATAAACAGCACTCTGTAAGGTTTGCTGGGGGATGTGAATGAATGATGTAGGGGTTAGAGCCAAATGACCTCATTGATCAGGATCACTCGTAGGTGAAATCTGTCCACAGCTTGGGAGGAAGATGTGTGCAGAGATACTTTACCTGAAATGTTGGAGACCTGGCATAGATTCAGTCATTGGGTCTCCAGGACCAATAATACTCGGTACCCCAGTATGAACAGCTCCCGAGTAGATGGAAAGGAAGAAGGGGCTGGGGAGAAAACTGTTTCCTTTCCCTTGATGGAATAAGGTGCCTCTCCCTCTCCTTCTCCCTCCCTTACCTTCTCTCTCCCTTTCCTTCTCTCTCCCTCTCTCTCCCCCCTGCGTAAATTACACGAACTGTGTGAACATATTTAAAGTTTTTTAGTTCTTTTTTATTCTATACCTTGAAGATAGTGAAAATGCCCCAAAATAAGCTCCCCTTCTATGTATGTAAATAAACCCACATGCTTGCATCCACACATTCAAATAAACAATTATCACATTTTCATTTTATTCTCCAGATAACTGCATTCATCTTTGTTGTTAGCTAGACGATGTTTTTCTCTTGAATAAAGGCACATGGCTCCTGTCAACACAAATTGAAGCAACGTGCATGTGCGTTTGATGCTCTCGCTGGGGAGGAACATAAAAGTCATTTAAATGACTGTGATTGGGGACCCAAGAACACACTCCCTAGTGAGCCCCCAGTCTGAGGAGCATGGTGGCTTTCTAAAGAGGTTTTTGTGGGCTTCAGGTGAATCCTTCTGATCTCAGATCACGGAGAGGAGTAAGGACTCAGTGTTGAGTTATCTGTGATAAGGGTTAGTAAGCTGTCACTCACGTTCGTAGTGGCCTTCCTCATGAAGACAAATGTCTTATTAGATCTGAGGCATCATGTCGTTTATGTAGTCTGGTATAAATCACAGATGAAGATGACGAACGGGGTTTCAAATTTGACAGTAATTTATATAACTTGAACAAATGATTACCACGGATTATACATGTTTCGTGACGAATTAAAAAACAATAACAATTATCTGTCTATGAACAACCCATTTTTCATTCTTTAGCCCAGCATCTCCAGCTGCGGGTGTGTGTTTAAACTCTAACCCTCCTCAGTGCCCTGTAAACACTCTCATGCATGCTGGCTCTGGGTCGTCCTCCACAGGGCTACTTTTGCAAGAAAACAAAATAAAACAGTAACTTGCTAACGTAATCTAACTTTCTACATGAAATCATGACGCTTTAGACCCCGAAGATGCTCATCAATCACCCAATGAGTGTTGCTTTACCAAAGAGGAAACCCAATTTTGAAGACGTGCCCACTCCCATAGTTACCAAGTGGCAGAGGCCATGCTGTACCACAGTCACATCTGTGGGGCTGTCATTCCCTCCTCACCTGTGAGAACTCCCTCATCTGTATGGTCCCAGCATGCTCTTCAGGGTGATGCTCAAATAGTCCTGCCGGCCTGATCCTGGCTCTTGAACTATTTCTCTTAAGCTGTAGTGAAGTTCTTCAGACACACACATCTTTCATCTGTGTGTTCATAAACCTTATCCCAGAATGACTCAGGATGGTATATTTTATAAGTGTTCTTCAAAGCCTCCATAAATGCTAACACAACTGTGCAGAAAATACAATGAATCCCCGAATTGATTTGACGTTGGACTAATTAGTTGTCTTTTGGGTCCTTTTGTCCATTTTATAGATTTTAATATACCACCAATGAAGGGTTTGTTATTGAATATTTCTGTATTGAACATTCTTATTGAGATATGGCTTAGCACATGGGATCCAGAAGGGAAATAAGCAGTAAGTCCTTTCTGTAGAAGGGAGACTTCCTTGCCACTGAGTGTGTGATGTAGAGGCAAGTGTTGGTGGTGAGGGGCAGAGACCACAGCAAGGACCGGCTGGTGGGTCCTACAATGTTTCAGAAGAAAGGGAAAGGAATATTTGACTTCTGGCCAGAGTGGTTTTGGAAGTCTTTTCCAGAGAGGTCAAACATTTATTGAGCTTCCTCTCGAATTAGTGAGAGAACGCTAAGAGCTTTTAAGAGCAAGTGGCTGATTTTCAAGAGAGACTTGGCAGATGAGATTGTTTCCATAACGCCTGGAGTATTTTTTTGTTTGTCGGTTTCTCTCCAAAGCCTAAACTCATCAACAAGTAATGAGTTTAATAATGATTGCTTCCTCGCACAGTAAATAACTGTTGAGGCTGCCCCTGGTCATCTCAGTCGGGGCAGACGCCTAGGGCTTCCGTTGCTTCTGCCCATGGTGGTGCAGACACCAGTGAGGGGGGAAGGATTGTGTCTCTGCATGCCCTCGATAGGGAAATCGCACAGCAGCACCCTGCTGAATTCCCTTGTTCTGGGCTTCCATGAGTGCGGCATAGTTCAGCATAGCCTCTGGTTTGTAGGAACCGTTTCATCACGCTAGCGTTTGCTACTGTGCTCCTGGCAATCGTGTTTAAAGTTCTAAAGCCCTCAGCAGTATCCTAACAACTAGAGTGTCATTGCTTATGTTCCAAAAATGTTGACCATTTTCACTTCAAAGTTTAATATTCACATCAATTTAGAAAAATTACTCCAGAAGGTCAAATATATGCAATCACACACACACACACACACACACACACACACACACACACACACACACACACATTCAACTCTTCACTCTTTGACCACCTTTGCTTTCCTGCTAGCCATACATTCTTTTGACCTAATGTTCAAGTAAGTACAAGATTTCTTTGGGCTGGGCCTATAGTTCAGAGGCAGAACTCTTGTCCAGAGTGGGCAAGGCCCTGAGTTTGGTCTTTAGCACAGAGACAGAGACAGAGAGAGAGACACACACAGAGAGATTGATTAACCAATATTGAAGCTCTGGCTTGACCAGAATATCATGGTGGACTGGACAGAGGTTGCTGGGTGCACAGACTGTCCACTCTGCTCTAACCTGCCTCTCGGACTTTAATAACAGCCTTTTTCTTTTTAATGTTGTGTCCTGAGGACTTTGAGCCCAGACTCATGAGCAAGAAGCAAAGATTATGCAGATTCGAATCTCTGGCTTGTAAGAGACTGGGATTTCTAGGAGAAATGGTTTGTTCATGGGACATTTCCACTCAGAGAAGCCTTTATACCATTGGCTGAAGTATTTTTTTTAAAATGGTTAGCCTGTGCTTGACATGGCATAGCATCCTTTCATAGAATGCCCTGAAATGCAGACCCAATTTTACAATTATGCCATTTCACAATAAAGCCTTGGATTTTATTTTACTAGCACAGGGTTAGCTGCTGTCGTGAGCTCTCCTGCCTGCAGATGGCCATTGTCACCCCTGAAAGACGTTTGCAAACGCTGAAGCAGTGTGCCGAGCGTCAGAGCTCAGGGTGAAAAGTGTCTGAGTTACCTAATCTAGCCCATCTGATGAAGTCTCATCATTCTTCCTAATATCTCATTTAATTAATTATCAAATGTAGCCATTATGGTTTGGATTCTTCCTTTGCCAGACGTCTTTCCCACCCAACTATTATTGGTAATTTATCCTTCATGTCTAACCTAAACTTTTCCTTCCTTGGTTTCAGGCCATTGCTCTTATCCATACCATCTTCTGAGATGGAGTAATTCCCCTAATTCATCTCTAGTGTTACCTTTAGGAGGTCTGAAAGATGATGAACATTTATCCCCAGAGTTTTCTCTTCTCCAAACTGCATAAATTTCAGTTCTAGTTGTCCTTACCCTCCTCCGCCCTGCCATACCCTCCAGTCAGTGGGTATTTATCACCTGCCGTGATATTTTCCATTCCAAGGGGATCCCCTCTCCAAGAGAGCCAGCTGCCTTTTGGAAAGGGGAGGGCTGGAGAATAAAATCTTGCATGAAGCATTAGAAGAAGCCCGAGTGGTGGTTTGATGTTGGCGCTGGTGATCATCTGGAGAGCACACTCGTGTAGCGTGTGCTGTGGCATATGCTGCGATATATGTATATCTTAATGCCTTAATGTATTATGGCCTGTTGTAATTGAATGTCTATAAAGTAGCAGTTAAAGGGTTTTATAGACCTTGGAAGCGATCGGAATTCTCTAGCGCCCTCTTGTGGTAAAATACAATAACACTCCAAGCATTCCTGGATTTGTCTTGCCACGTTTTAGGGCAGGAGGAGACTATGATTGATAAGTTTCCAACAGTGAATATGAGGATTGGGTTAAAGAATTTAAAATTTTACAGACACACACGTGCATATCATACTGAAAATATTTATTTTTAAGAGATTTTTTTTAATAAACGCTCTAAAACTCAAAAGAGTACTTACTCTCTTAGCAGCTTCCTTTCAGTGTGTGCTAGTTACCTGAGTTAGGGGAAGTTATACAAAACCAACCATCATCTTGAGAGTTTTATGTTCCTCGGTATACATGAAGGTAGCCTTTGACATGATTTTTAAATCCAGTTTCCAGCTATTTTTCCTTGTCAATTTTAAAGGGAGAGGTTGGCATTCCTAACCTAATTTAATCACATCTGCATTTCCTATCATATATAAAGTTTATCATTTTAGGTTATAAGCATCGTACAATTTCCTCAGTAGACACATTTTGGATGTTTATAAAGTTCTGGTAAATGGCAGGCAGCTCGAGGGGAGATGTGTATTTCTATGGGCAGCCTGAAACTATATTTGTTCAGAAGATACCAGCGGAAGTAGCTGTGCCTTAGACCAGCGAATCTCTAGACAAAGTCCAGTGACCTGGGTGGGAAGTAGGTACTGATCTGTGGCTTGGTTTGGTTTTGTGGAACTCTTTATGCCCTTTCTGGGGACGCTCAGGAACTTGAGAAGTGGTGGGGACAAGCTCCTTCTCTGCTTGGGTCACTTTCTGATGGGAAGTCAGGTCCCCGTGAGACAGTCCTGAGAATTCTAGGAACAACTTGGAGGACACGCTTTGTAACACCAAGTATTGGCCAACTTTCCAGGACAGAGCATTGGCTATGGTGCTACAAGGACGTGGCAGAGAAGAGTGACTTAGGCAGGGTAGAAGGAGTTGTCACCGGTGAAATGAGTGGAAACATTTTCTCCCACCAAGAGATGATAATTATGTTTCAAAGACATAGAAATCAACCCTGTCTTATTAAATACTGTGCTTCTCCTTCAAGACATACAAATAAAAATCTAACCTTGATTACTTGGGTTTTGTTTTGTTTTGTTTTTTCCACTGGCATTTCTATGAGCACTGGAGAATAAAACTGAACAAGCCCGTGAAGAGTCACCGGTAGCAAAGCATTTGTGGTTATTCATAGTAATAATCTCATTTTTACACTTCGAAAAGAACAGTAATTTGATATTACATTTTTGAGGTTTATCGATAATCAGGCCAGCTGACCAGCTTTACCACTGACTCTGTGATGGGTGTCTGGTGCCTTGGGTTCCTCCTGGGTCTGGTTTCTTTTTTCCTTAAAGGCGGCATTTTCTGTGAGGCAGTTAAATTGTTTTGTAAGAACTTGAACATTCCCTCCTGAGCAGGAGGCAGACAGCAGCCTTTGTTTACACCTGCAGCATTTGCTGACGTGTCCATTTTGGCCAGTTTGGTCTTCACAAATGGTCCCTGTTCTTACGTATATTTTCCCCAGCTTCTGATTTTAAGTTCCATCTAAATATTTCCACATAAATGCCCTAAAATGTAACATATCCTCTTTTCTGGAAAAGATTCGTTGTAGAACACTTATTATTTTAAGCAAAAGTTATTAATCACCTTAAGGTTTCATATTCTTTCTTTTGGCATTAAAATTAGGGAGACTAGAATATCAGTTTCTTGGAGAGTCATAACGAATAGGTATAATGCAGAAATTCTTCGCGAAGGTTGGCCCCTCACAGCTATGAGGAGGTGTCAGGGTTGAGGTGTAGTGGCCAAAAGTGACAGAATAGGTTATCCTGGGGAACCACATGTGAGCTCTCTCTGAGCATCTTATTCTAAATAACTGCTGTGTGCTCTAAGGTAGCATTGACACGGAAAGTTAAGCAGCCTCTCTCCCCCTCTTTGCAGTCTCTTTCCGTGTACGAAAGCCTTCATCTATAAACCCAGAGAGCTTTCTGAGTGGTCCTAAGGAACACTAAGAAAATGCAAGAAGCTTCTTATGCAGAATCATCTGTGCCTTGCCTGTTCAAAAGTAATGAATTTATTTAAATTTGATGATCGTCTGTTTTAAGTGCCTTTTCCCTTTAATTTGGATCCATTAAAATTCTCCTACTTATTTGGAAACGAGATACAGTAAAGGACGCAGAACAGGGACAGTCTCATTTTTATGACATTTGTATTTGTTCCTTGAATAAAAATTCAAATGTTCATGCGATTTCTGAACTGTAGACATATTGATTCGCTTGGATAGATTTTGTTAAGCACTAAGAGACATGCGTCTAGCTTCTTCTGAAACATTCTCCGTTGTGAAGAGCCAGCCTTGTCTAATTGTCTCATTCGTCTAATTTTGGTAGAGGAAGGTATATGTGAGACTAGCGATGTTGCCTGACAGAAGCAAGAGAACTTGTGACAGACAGCAGCACAGGCCATGTTAGCTTCAGTTCAGTCAGGGCTTGGCTGCTCCACCAAACAGATGTGGAAACTCTGACTGTGAAGACACAGGGCTTACGAGCTCTTAGAGGGTTTGATATCTCAGGCTAACTGTCCTCCCCCCCCCCTTTTTTTAAAAAACTGTTTCTTGTGATCTCAATCTCCTTCTTAAATTCTTAAATTTTCCTTCAGACTTTTGTTTTTTAAGTAATGAAACCATAGAAACAGCTGGAATCGTAGCAGTGGTGATTGGGTCGTTTCTGGCAGCTGGGTAATGTAATTGTGGTCCGGTCTGTAGTTCAGTCCCGATTGCTGTGCTGGGAGATCCTGCACGTTGCAGCAAAAGTCACTGTCGCTGCCGAGACCCGGACTAGCACCACACAAGCACAAGCCAAAGTTCCACAACTTTAAGTTTACTTTTCTCATATAGAATCAGCAAGAAATTGACTCCTCTCTGACTCAGAATGTTCTTCAGCCTCATGCCCAAGCTATCCCTCATAATAATTCTAACATATTATGGCTTTCAGTCTAAGTGATCTAAGAGCATGCCAGGTATGATTTTCAATATATGACAAAAGTATAAAATTAAGAAAAGATTCTGCGAAAATTTTGCACACTCTGCTAAATGAATTATTGAAATTCCAATAAAGAATTTTTTAAAAAACCTAAAAAGCAGCCTGGGTTTTATTTTTCCCTCAATCCTTTCAGCTTCTCATCAACGTCTGCATGAAAGCCGTATCTGTGGCGTTAGAAAGGGATATATCCTGTAATATTTACCCGATCGGGGAGATTTCTTAAAATGCAGTGTCTTGATATGAGATATTGACCAAGCAGGCTGGCAGCTTTACTGGCCCCGCAGATGCAGCCAGTCTGCAGTAAATCCATGCGGTAAAAAATCCTTGAGGAATTTTTGATTAAGAAACTTTTACTATCCTTTTAAAATGAAATATACTGGCCATTTTTTCAATGACAAAAGCAGATATTTTATGTTATTGTCTGTATCTGGGCTGCTGAAATGTATTTTAATAAGTTTGTTAGGTGCAAGTTCCTGGGTTGCTGAGATGCTAACTTAAATGCTCAGCTCAAAGTTGAGCAAGTTCAGGGAGCTTTAAAGAGGAACGATGGAAGTCAAACTGGCCAGCAGAAATAACAATAAAATCCTACCTCTGAAATAAACACACACGCATAACATACATTGCAACAAACTGCATTCAGAGAAAAGTTTGTTAGTAGCCTTTCATAAATGTTATTGGTGACTTAAAGCTATAATAATATAAAAATGTTAAAATTAAAGAATATTGTTTTAAGTAAGAAATTTAATGTTTGTCATGTACCTTTAAAACATTAGTTAACCTGAAAACGAGATGTGCTGTTAAAAACACAATACAGGCGGTATTTCTACTTAAGGGTCATTTACAGCAGTGGCTGATTTAGGATATAATGTAAGTTAAGTAATGATCAAAATTGTATTGGGAGGACGAGGTTAGAAATAATATTTGGTATAGAAGTTCTTAATCAGAGTACGATTTAGGGACTGGAATATAGCTTAATAGCAGAACATATACATAGCGTGTTCAAGGTCCTGGGTTCAAATCCTAGCATCCCGAAACAAGATATTGTCACTGACAAGGAGAGTCTGAAGACAGTCATGAGTGCTTTTCAGAAAGCCATGTGCTCCATCAAACTAGTACATTCTCAGGAACAGTTTTCAGAAAGATTTATTTATTTACTATGTATGCAGTATTCTGCCTGCATGTGTACCCACACCCCAGAAGAGGGCACCAGTTCTAATTACAGATGGTTGTGAGCCACCATGTGGTTGCTGGGAATTGAACTCAGGACCTCTGGAAGAAGAGTCAGTGCTCTTAACCTCCGAGCCATCTCTCCAGCCCCCAGGAACATTTTATTAAGAAGCACTTTTAGTAAGCAGGGTATGAATGTCCATTCTTCTCAAACTTTGCATAAAAGCTATGTTTAATCCACTTAGAATTTTCACATCTTATATAAATTTTTATATAACTTACATACAACTTGTATTTTACTTATAACTTATATAGTGTTTTGACTTAAGGAGTTCAGGGAGCATCGCTTCAAAGCAGATTCGTGTCTCAAACTGATTTCTGGTTCTCCTTGAGAAACAGTTATGTGTCTATATACTTGACCAAATTAAATGACATTACTTAAAAATAATCCATGCTCTCCCAGTATCAAAAACTGTTTCCTAACTCCCTGGTCTCCATGCTCTTCTCCAGGCTTTCAAGAGAGGCAGCTGAAGCAGCCGCCTCATTCCTCACCCAGATAGCGTCTTCTCGGCAGTTAATAGCTCCTTGTTCATCAAGGAAACGAATGTACACAGAGGTGACGCCTTCTGCACCCACTGCTCTTTGTTCTAGGGTTCCCCAGACTGATCGCATCAGCCTCAGTGCTGACAAATAGCCCCCCAAACTTTAACACTACGTTAAGTTGAGTTATGAGGGTTTAAGGTTACACTTCTCTGGCTGAGGGTTGATTGTCCCTGAGAGATAAAGGAATTGTGCTCAATGATAACGGAATCCTTGCTGCAGGATCGCCTAGGTTATTGAATTCATCGTTGTCTTTATTTGGCTACTCACTCACTCTTTGACTTTTTTTGTTTTTGTTTTTCTGTGAAATTGCTGGCTACTATATTGGTGACTCACCTCTCTACCCTCATGCCCCAAAGATCTCTCAGTGTTCTCACAGCTGATGGAACAAGATAGCTCTAGTGAATAGCACCATCACGCCAAGTGTGATGAGCAGGTGTGCCCACAGCTGGAAGCTCAGGGGACAGAAGCGTAGAAAAGTGTCCAAGGCTGCAGGATGCCTCACCTCTCCTCCCCAAGCCCTCTAACATCCGCTGCGTAGATTTAATTTCTAGTGGTGGGTTCTCTGTGTGTGCACACGTGTGTGCTTTTTTGTTCTCTTTGTCAAGTTGTGACTTTTGAATTATGCTCTGGTGACAGAAATTTCCAACTTGCTGTCCTGGCAAAATTTTAAGCTGCAGACTTCGTTGGTGACAGTGATGGTGACGATTTTTTATGCCAATCTCCGCGGTTGCATTCGAGTATATGACTCCATAAATGCCTTCTAAGTAGTAAAAACTACTGAGGAATGGGAAATTAAAGCCAGCCTGATGAATTGTGAACGTTCCATTTTTCCTTCCATATCATATAAATTTAGGAGAACTATTATAAATAGAATTGATAACACCACAGAGGAAAAACTTCAGTTTGGTGCCTTCCAGAGACACTAGAGAAAGCCCTATTGAGGAAGAAATGTTTAAACAAATGCATCGAGACCCGCTACAGGAGATTTATTAGCTCAGCCTTCAGTATCAGTCACGGCAACCACTCAGCGCACAGCTTTCCTGCACGCGTGGCGTCTGGAAGGTGAACCTAGAGCGGCTGCTGTCTGCGAGACACTTATTGAATGGCTGCCGTATCCCGGACACAGTAATTTTACATGATTTACCTCCAAGCACCACAATGTACAGTGCCGGCATGTGTTCCCATACCGCAGATGGAGAAACTGAGCACCCAAGAGCTTGACTTGTCTAAGGTCCTCAGCTAGGAACGCAGGAAAGGCAATGTTTGACACGTCTCGTTAGTTCTGAAGCCTACCATTGTTCCAGTACGCCACACTGCCTTGCAGGAAGGTGATTACATGTCCTGGTTCTCCTCCAGATCCTGTGCGTCCTGCTGAAAGGAAAACTCGGACATTCTGGTGAACCTTGAGAAGGCAGTAGCATGTTAATGGAGCGGCCGCTGACTAAGCACATGCCCGTTGCAGACGCTGTATTGGGCACTGAGGCTTCCTGCCCACTCCCACTCACCCCCTGTCTTTTTCTACAGATTCTGGTGTATTCCAGATTAGCTTCATACTTGCTATGTAGCCAAGGATGACCTTGAACTTCTGGCCCTCATGCCTCCAACTCCAGGTTGTTGGAACTGCAGGTCTACACCTGCGCAACTCATTTATGCAGTGCTGGGAATTGAACCCACGGTTTCCTGCAAGGACTCGGCGGACTGAGCTACAGCCCCAGCCCCACTGAGACAAGTTTTTGTTTTAAGTCCAGTGTTCAAAAAGGCAGTTCATTTCAAATCTCGTTCCTCTGTTGCTATAGTACCTTGTCTCCCTAGACTTCAGAGAAGGGAAGGATGCCCTAGATCTGCCAGAGAGATAGAAGCATCCTTTACCGGTTGCAGTGTCTAGGAGAGTAGCCATCCCCAGGTATGGGGGACAAAATAATTATATTAATTTTACACTTTCATCTAAATCTATCCTTGAGTAACCCCGAGTAGACAGTGGCCTCACTCTGGAGAGCTGGCTGTCACGTGACGAGTCAAGCGAACCTTTGTCTACATTTCAGAAACCGCCTGTAAGAGGGACAACAAGAAAGCTTGGTGGGCAAGGGCGTGAGGGAAGAAAGGCTCAGCCATTCGCTGCTTCGACTGAGGAGGGGCACACTAGATGGGCAGCAGGAAGACCCTCAGGTAAATTTATAGGGGAAACCAGGATGTGGAGCAGGACAGGGGATGCAACCTGGCAAAGGGCTCCGAAGGACAGCATTAGAATCCATAATTAATGGACGTGCACAGATTGAAAAGCAGATAAAAACCATCACTTTTTTAGCCCCCCACTGCAAATCATGACTCGACATCTTGGCCTCCGCCCGCTGCAAATCATGACTCAGGATCTTGAGAGGTGGCTATGGCGTAAGTTGTCTAAACAGCACTGTGATGTCTGCGGTGTGTAGACTCTTACAGGACTCTCTCTTCAAGAGTTCCCTGAATGAGAGGCTCGGGTCTGTATGCTTCCCAGAACGGGCATACCGTCTAGTCCCCTGAAATTACTCCGTAAGTCTGACACTTCATCTCCTGCTTCTAGTCAGTGCCGTGGCTAATCTTTCTCAAGAGATAGATTCTCCAACACATTAAAATATTTTTTCATTATAGAAGTATTTAAGCCTCTGCTAATGAGTATGCCGTCACCAATTTGTACACTTGATAGCACTTCACAGTTTAAGAGTCTTGTTTGAACGCATCACCTCATTTAACCCGCACTGCGACCTCCTGAGAGGAGTGGCCTCCTTCTGTCACTGTGAGGTCACTAAGCCTGAGATCCATCTGCATACACACCATATGTGCAGACGGGCTGGATCCTAAACAAGGCTGGATGATCACGGGGTTGGGCATCTTGGCTGTGTGCCCATTGTGGTTCTTGGCCTTCAATCCCACCGTAACTGTGGACATCACGGTGAGTCGTACTACCTTCATGGGCGGGCACCCATTCAGCAGCTAAGGCCAATGAGTTATCAAGCCCCCGAGTCCAACTACTGAGTTGAAAGGAACATAGAACAGGGGGACCTGCTTGGAGCAAACACCCCAGATCCCCAACAGATAAGTTATAAGAAAAAGAAAGAGATGGAGGACAACATGTAGATCTGACGAGATTTTTTACAACACATTATGTCCATTATTGGCCAAACTTCAAAAAAAAAAAAAAGCAAGCAAGCAAAATTAAGCTAGAGATGTATGGGAACCCTAATCTAAATTGCAATGAGGTTTTTTTTGTCATTAGGGTTTTTGAAATACATACCTTTCTATACTGGCAACACGGTATTTTCTATTGCATAATATTTAGTAATCACTTTGGAAAAAATTCTAAGCATCAAAAAAGAGCAGGGGGCGCTCTTTAGTGCCCTAGTCCAGCGCCTCTTCTAAATGACCACACACAAAAAAAATCTTTGCTATTCAGTTCTTTCTTTTTTTAAGAGTCTCATGTAGCCCAGGTTAGCCCTAATCTCTGTAGGAAAGAATGGCCTTGAAGTTCTGAGCCTCTTTTCCACCTCCCAAGAGCTGAGACTGTAGGCACATGCTACCACCCCATGTTTGTGTGGCGCTGGGGACTGAAGCCAGCAGGGCCTCATGCGTGCTAGCTAGGCCAGCGCTCGGCCAGCTGGGCAACACCCTGCCCCATTCAGCTTTCCTCTTATTTAAAATATTTGTTTGGAGGGAAGAAAAGACTTTGGATCTGAGACCTTTATAATAAGTTTGGAGCAGTCTATAAACAGTGCTAGTACTCAGAATTCAAGTGCTGTAATCCCCAGAGCTGAGAATGATCTAGAAAAGAAATGCCCTTCTGAGAGTGTTAATCTATAGTCAACATAGAATGAAGACAAACATTTAAAAACATTTAAGGTGTAAGCATGGGCCAGACATGGTGGTGTACCCTTATATCCCCAGCACTGAGGAGGCAGGTGGATCTCTGTGAGTCCGAGGCCAGCCTGGGCTACATAGGGGCTCTGGGCTAACCAGGGCTGCATCAAAGGCCTGCACCTGAGCTGTGAACCAGAGCAGTATCCTTAGAGTCTTTCATTTGCCTAGACAAACCACTTAAACACCCTGAAGCAACAAAGTGAGCTACGTGGGGGACATTAGGACAACAGGGTGCTAAGTCTTCAGGGCCAGGGGACAGTATCCCAGAGGGACAATGGCAGACGTTCTATTTTTAGTTCATTTCTGGAGCTCTGGAAGTTTGGAGAGCGGGAGTCGTTTGACCCAGAGAGACTCCCATAGGCGAGGGAGTTCCTTTCCATTTTTTGTTGTTGTTGTTGTTGTTGTTTTTAAAATTGTTTCTCTTCTCCTAGTTTTGAAACAAATGAACTCTTCGGGGTTTCATGCATCATTTGGGACAGAGAGATTTTGACACTTATTTTAATTAGTTCAGCATGCACTAAAACAAACGAACGCGCTTCCCCTCCACTATCAGGATGGTTCTAGCAAGGAGCAAGATGTATGGAAGAGGCCATGCATCATGAGGTTGTTTATAATAAAGGCCGTCGTACCCATGCTTTACAACCTTGGAAAGGCCACACGTGTGACGTGGTTAATATGACATAACTGCTCTGAAGTTCCCCTGTCCCCTCCTTGCTTGTAACTTGTTCACACACGACAGCGATGCATACAGCATGTATCTGACAGTGTGAAGGGCGTTTGGGTAAATTAATGAACAAGTTCTCTTCCAAACTGAAAGCAACTTCCAGCAATGGCTTATAAATGTACAGCAACCCCCCACACACCCCGGGCAAGGGTTCTGAAATAGAAAGGTCAAAGTTGGGGAAGATACAGTTTGGGCTTCCTTAGATGTTCCTAATGAATGCCTCCCTCAGAGATGTGCCTTGATTTACAATAACAGAACTATGCCCAATAAAGCCAACACCAACTGAAGAAAAACGGTTGAGAATCCGTTTAACATACCGAATGTAGCAAACACAGCGCCGTGATACTGGGCACCGTTGAGTGTTGACTTTTCACCCTTCGTGATCAGTGTGGCAGACCACAGCTGCCGCCCGCTGGGCATGCGGAAACAGGTTGTAGCAGGAGAGACGGTTCAGTGCGCAAACTTGGGGACCCAAGTTTGGATCCCCAGCACTCACACGATAGCCTGCTAGGTGGTGTCTCTGTGACTCAGCCCTGGGGGTAGGACAAGCACCAGGGCCTCGCCATTCAGCCAGTCCAGCTGAATCAATGAGCTCTAGGTTCAGTGAGAGACCCCGCCACAAGAGAATAAGGGGAATCGTAATAGAGGAAAGAAAGTGACCCTTCGAAGAGGTACACCCATGGACACACTCCTGTGCACATGCACTCACACGCATGCACACACACGTGTGCATGAACGACACAAACGCACACGCATTTTCAAAAAGCAAAAAAAGGTTAAAAGTCATGCTACATGACTTTAACTCAGAGAAAAGGCAAAACCTAAAACTTCTGAATATGGGGACTGGAACAATGACTCCGTGGTTAAGAGCACTGCCTGCTCTTCCAGAGGACCTGGGTTCAATTCCCAGCACCCACATGGCAGATCACAATCGTTTATCAAGTCCAGGCCGAGGGCATAGGACGCCCTCTCCTGGCCTCTGAGGGCATTGCATAGTAAGGTGCACAGATATATATATGCATGCAAAATACTCATATATATACATGAACATTTTTTAGAATGTGAATCATTTTTATATTCACAAAGTTGGATAATTATAAACTGAACCATCGTGTACAATGGGTTCTTCTGTATACTTCAATAGTCTTGGAAAATTTCCTATTTTCATTTGGTATCTATGGCTTGGGTTTATTAAGAATTAAAATCCAGTCTGGAGAGATGTCACAGCTGTTGAGAGCAGTTACTACCCTTGCAGGGAACCTGGATTTGATTTCCAGCACACAGTCAGCCAGCTTACCACAGCCTGTAATTCCAACTCTATGGGATCTGGTGCCCTTTTCTGGACTCCTGTGGGCTCCTGCATTCACATGTGCACATATCCCCACCCCCAAATACACGTAAGATAAGATA
This sequence comes from Myodes glareolus, assembly GCF_982192425.1. Lineage (NCBI taxonomy): Eukaryota > Metazoa > Chordata > Mammalia > Rodentia > Cricetidae > Myodes > Myodes glareolus. The sequence continues at coordinate 26,169,164 of NC_142034.1, read as the reverse complement.
AAATAAAATCTTTTTAAAAAAAAGAATTGAAATCCAAAGTCGAGCCTGCAGCGCTTTCTTTTGAAACAGCTCAGAAGTTCCAACATTAGCCTGTACAGGGAGGTATCCAGCCGACGTTAGCTAACGTCTAAAATGCCTCTGGGGCCATGACGTCACTAAGACATGAGCCTGGCCTCCATGAAGCACACAGTGGAGTCGGAAAGACCACGTGTGAGTGAGTCGACCACTGAGTCATAGCACGCAAAACGAGATGAGTGCTGCTGGGAGACTAGAGCGGGGTCGCCACCCTGGAGAGGCCCGAGAACCTGAGGATGCCAGAATTACATCTTAAAGGGGAATGGAGATACGTTGGGCTGGCGCGGACTGCATCTTGCTCAGTGTGAGGCAAAAGCATAGGAAGTGGTCTCATGCCACACACAGATGAAATGTGGCTTCTCCAGGGGGAACCCAGAGAAAATGCAGGAAGCTCTCTAATGCTCATGCCCTTTAGATTTAATATGTTGCGTCTTAGCGGTGTGCTTTAAGATTTGCTGGTGTGTGTGCAAGTGTGCCCGCCTACATGCGGATGCTCTCAGAGACTAGAAGGGAGCGTCAGACCCCCCAGAGCTGGGGTTACACAAGCAGCCTCCCAAGATGGGTGCTGGGGACCTAACTTTGGTGCACTAGGAGAACAGCAAGCAGGCTTCATGCTGAGCCCTCTCTTCAGACGGACAAATGTGTTCTGAGTATATGAGAATAAAAGGATGCAAGGATCTTAAGGGTGTGCACTTCAGGTGTGCTTACAAAAAAAAATGGGAAAAAGAAAAAATAGCGAAGGCACTACCTTACAGGGAAGCCGTTGCAGCCCCTAGGAGTGGTGTTTATAGAAGAAGATTACTTTAAAGTTACAGAAGGGAGGGAAGGAGGGAGCGTGCATGTTTGGGTATGCAGTCTTGCTGTGTAGCCTTCAGCTCGTGTCCCCCTGCCTCCAGCTCTGGTGCTGGGATTGTGGGCGTATGCCGCCATACATTCCTGTTCACTTTATTAGGTGTAAGTACGTTATAGGAAAGCACATGTGGGGAGCAGCACTTCTGGAAATATACATCTCTGCATACATACCAAAAAAACTGTAATAAATGTAAAATGCTATATAAAAACCACTAAAATATTTGGCATACTTTTACTTCAAATATGAGTTTTGTACATTTGTATTATCTTAGAATTCAAAAACAGAAAGCTACCTCTTTTGGAGATCTTGGAAGTGTGCACATCTCCAGAATGGGAAGTTTGGGTTTGGGGATACAGTCTAGGGAAATAAGCAAATGCAGCCCCCAGAGCACCGAGTAACTGGGAACAGCCTCACTGCTTCATTATGTGGGATTGGTTTAACAAATTACAGGAGAGTCATGTGATGGAATACCGTGCAGCCATTAAAATCCACGTTGTCAGTAGAGGGGTCATTATTGTCATAGGAGAGTGCTCGTGATATATGACAGGCAAAAGGCAGGTTGCAAAACCAGTGCAGAACAGAACTATGGCAAACGTTCATGGGTGGGAGGGGGATTTCTGGGTTATAAGATTATGGAATTTAAAATATATATAAAAACATATATATGTTCCTGTATTTTCGTAAGTTTGATGTTTTCATTGCACTAATTTAAAAAAAGAGGTTATGCTGGCCATGGGCCATGGTATTACATGATTTTAACCCCTGAGCTGCAGGAGGTCGAGACTGGCAGATCTCTGTGAGTTTGAGACCATCTTGGTCTACAAAGCAAGTTCTAGACCAGTCGGGAATATACAGGGACACTCTGTCTCAAAAACAAAAACAAACCAAACAATAACAAAACCCAGGAGAGGGTCATGGATCACTTTCTGTTCTAAGTGAGTGTACTACAAAGAGTGACTGACGGTGGGTGTTGACTGACACCTGGAGTGATGGCAGGTCTTGGCTGACACCTGCAGGGTTGGGCCGACCATGCATGAGGATCCATGTGGAGCAGACAACAGGCACAGTGCGTGTTTAGGAAAGACCCAGGTGCTCCTAAAACATACCAGCAAGCTAGGCAGGCTTCCCCATCCTGTCTATGATGTAGAATTGGGGGTGAGAGCTCCCAGCACGGTGGGCCTGTTTCATGTTCTAGCACAGATTTCTCCTTTCTTGCCATTCCTCTCTTCTGTGAAGGTCTTCGTACCTGCCTCTGTTTTCATTTTGTTTTGTTTGTAGTGCTGAGGCTTGAACTCAGGGCCTTGAGCGTGCTAGTCAAATGCTCTACCCCTGAGCTACACTCCCAGACATTGTATCTTATGTCTGATTCAACTTTAGGTCCTCCCTCTTCCAGCCACCAGCACATGACATGGTGCCTCCACCTAGAAATACTCGGTAGATGTTATCATCATCATTATTAAAATGCATATTATTTTCAACAAATAAAGCCGTCTAAATAAGTTTGGAAATGAGGGGCTGGGGAGATGGCTCGGTTGCCAGAGTGCTTGGTTTGCAAGTACAGAAACTCGGGGTTGGAGATTTAGCTCAGTGGTAGAGCACTTGCCTACTAGCAAGCGCAAGGCCCTGCGTTCAGTCCTCAGCTTCGGGGCTGGGGGGAGGCAAGTACAAAGACTTGAGTTCCGTGTCTAGAGTTCATGTTAATAAAACTGATTGTAGAGGTGCCTGATTGTATCCTAGTGCAGGGTGGGAGGGCAGAGACAGGCAGATCCCTGGGGTTGGAGGATCAATCAGCCTTTCTTAGCCAGATCAGTGAGCCCTGAGCCAAGGAGAAACCCTGTCTCAAAGTGGATAGCTTTCCTAAGTAACGACACCTGGAACTGACCTCTAGCCTCCACATACACATGTACAGCACACATGCACCCACACACTCATGTGCACCTACATATATGCACGCAGAATCTAAGAGTAAATACATTTAAAGGTAGAGATATGGGATTCTGTCACAAAGCCTTGAATCTTGTGCCCTATTAGTCCCAAGCTATTAAGCTAATGTCTTTCTAGTCACCTAAGAGGTAAACTAATTCTTTCTCTCAGTTGAGTGTCCTAAAGCCACTAAGTATAACATGGATTCTGCCAGCAAAATGTTTCACATGTGTTTTCAGTACTGAAAATCCATTAGCCCTCTGGAGTCTGTCGTCATTTCCCCACCAAATCTCTGATACCGTCTCCTGAGGTCGTTTTTGCCGTTTGCCCCAGGGACGTGGCTTCTTCTTTTCTCTGGCTTTGCTTTATCATCACCCGAAAGCTTGTTCTCCTCTTCCAGGTCCTGGCAGGCTCTGCCCAGTGTCTCCCAGCAACCATTCTCTCATGCTTCTCATGCACGGGACCCTGGTTCTGTATACAGCTAAAAATGGTTTCCTCTTTAGACAAGCTGATGCAAAAGTAGTCACAAAACCCAGGCCCAGCTGTGCCAGGTGACATCACTGGAAAAATGATACTTTGTGAAATCAGACAGCTGAAGAGACACTCAAAGGGCTTTCTTGGGGAGAGCTAGAGACTTGAGTGTGGCTGGAGGCGTTAGTGCAACAGGTGGGAGCCGGAGACAGTGCTGAGACCACGGTCAGGAATGGGTGTGAAGACTTTAGCATTTATTATAGCCAGGCGGTGGTGGCACATGCCTTTAGTCCCAGCACTCAGAGGCAGAGACAGGCGGATCTCTGTGAGTTCAAGGCCAGCCTGATCTACAGAGCGAGTTCTAGGACAGCCAGGGCTACACAGAAAAACACTTTCTCAAAGTAATAATAATAGCAATAATGATGATGATGATATTAACCTTTAGGCAACTGTGGATTTCTTTGGTTTTAGTCAGGAATTGACATGGTCAGGTCTATCTTGTGGGTTGAACATGGGCTTAGGGACTAGTGTAAGAGCTGTTGCCATGGTGCTGATGAACAGTGGTAAGACCTTCTTCCTACATCCTTAGCAAGGGATGTGGAGGAGGAGCCAGTGAGATAATTTTACCTTTGAAGACAATGAACCAGAAGGACAAGCTAGGTACCGAAGGCCAACATGGATTATTACTCCATAAAGGCCCTTTAGAATAGGCTGGGTATCCCCATCTTCAGTGGGTCACACATTTACATTTAGGGACATAAATTATCGGCCCAGGTGATGTCTTGAAGGACCATCCTCTCTGCCTTTCAGGAAACAGAAACCCGACAAATGACTAGCTCCCTCTGAGCTCTGCGTGGGTTATTGGCTACCTAAATGCCTTGCTTTTTCTGCTCTACATCCTGTAGATGGCTTGTGTTGCCTGTTTAATATCACACACCCTCAAAAATGATAAACAGACAGACCTTCTGAAACCTCAGAAGCCCAAGTTTTCGCTGTGTGGATGCTGGCCTCCGTGCAGGTGGCTCTGCCAAAGACCCTGATTTCCGCTAGAAAGGCAACACAATTAATGGCTTCCGTAATCACTGTCCCCTCTCCCTCCCTGGCCAGAATGATAACAGCTAATGAGAATTTTGATGTCTGTGTGAATTTTACTCATCATTGCCCTTTTCACCACTGTTATTGCTGATAACAAGAACTGCCTCCCCCCGTCCCCCCAAAAAAGGTTTAAGAGAACCTTCCTGTAGTTTCTGTGCTGCAATAATTATAACTGTTTTGTTGAGCTATGAAATTCAGGCCAGATAACCAAACATTCCAAGTTTGCCGAACAGTTAGGTGTTTGCCAGGCTACAGGTCTCCATGGCAGCCTTGTTTCGAGAATAGTAAACACTTTGACTTTCGAGAGGCTGCCATGCTTATAAATATCAGTTTAATTTAAAGATACTATTATTGATTTATTGTAGCTTCCAGAATTGACTTAGAGGCTCCTTAAAGTACACAGAGAACCAATAAGATCATTTATTTACACTTTGGGGTTTTCTGGGTGACATGCTCTTGAGTTATTTCCTGGTTGTTTGTGGTTCACGGGAGACTGTTTCTTGCTGTAATAGACACCACTGGTAGGAAGCGTGTGCTGTTTCGTTTGGCTTTATTATGGTTCCTGGGTTGTCAGGTGTCTCATTTTAAGAATACCCTAGTTATTTTGCGCCTCTGTTGTTCCTTCTGCTGATTACTAAAAAAACTACCATCATTTCGACCTTGTGTGTTACCCCCAGGTTTGCACAATCAAGGCTTGTGCCTCAGCATGGCACAGTTGAGAGCTGTGGAATTCCTACTAGTGATGAGGCCTTGGGGTCATTAGAAGTGTGCCCTAGAAGGGCATGGTGGGACCTCAGCCACGAGGTGAGACTTCTGCTCCGCTTCACACTGCTGCCATGGCAGGCTCACCACAGTGGAGTCACTGACCTTGGACGGAACCCTCCAACGCTGTGAGTCCAAGATCCACTTCGCCAAGGAGAGTGAGTGTAGCCCTGTAGGAATGAGCATTCAAGCTGGGTCATGGTGGTGCACGCCTTTTATCCCAGCGCTTAGGAGTCAGACACAGAGGCAGGTGGATCTCTGTGAGTTCCAAGCCAACCTAGTCTACAGAGCTAGTTCCAGGACAGCCAGTACTGTTACACAGAGAGGCCCTGTCTCGAAGAAAAAAAAAAGAGAAAGGAAGAAAGAAAGAAAGAGAGAGAGAGAGAGAGAGAGAGAAAGGAAGGAAGGAAGGAAGGAAGGAAGGAAGGAAGGAAGGAAGAAAGAAAGAAAGAAAGAAAGAAAGAAAGAAAGAAAGAAAGAAAGAAAGAAAGAAGAAAGGAAAAAAGAAAGAATGGGACATGAGAACAGCCACGTGAAGGAAGCCAATACTTCAGGCTCATGTGCTGGGGAATATTATTTTCAGGTGTGTGACTTTTGCATTTGATTAACTGCGAAGCTGCATTTGATTAACTGTGAAGCAGTGATTCGTCACCTGTCTAAAACACCTGATGGCCCTAATTAAGAGCTAAATGGCCAATGGCAAGACGGGAGCAAGGATAGGCGGGACTAGCAGGCAGAGAGGATAAATAGGAGAGATCTGATCTGGGAGGAGAGAACAAGGAGAGGAGGACATAGGGGCCAGTGGCCCAGCCACGCAGCCACCCAGCCACCCAGCCACGTAGCCACCCAGCCACCCAGCCACCCAGCCACCCAGCCACCCAGCCACCCAGCCACCCAGTCAGTCATGGAGTAAGAAGTAAAGGAAGGTATACAGAAATAGAGAAAGATAAAAGCCCAGAGGCAAAAGGTACTCGGGATAATTTAAGTACAGAAAAACTGGCAAGAAACAAGCCAAGCTAAAGCCAGGCATTCTTAAGAATAAGCCTCCATGAGTGATTTATTTGGGAACTTGGTGGTGGGCCCCCCAAAACCCAAAAGAGTAAAACTTACACATCATTCTTGGGACTGGCAAGGTCGTCCCTTGGTCCAAGTCTGGATGTTGACTGTGTTGGCCTTTAAGCTAAAAATAGAATAAGGAAATGTACTGACTGCAGCTTCCTTATCCCAGTCCACGGTCATGGCCCCCACCCTCCCAGATTAGTGAACGCCCCAATTCCTCATCCATGCGATGTATAACAAATGTACGGGGATCCAGGCTGCTGGAGCTCCTCCATCTGCATCAGCACCAGCCCACCCAGTCTCAGGTTTAAGTTACTTGTGTCTGTCTTCTTTACTATTATTTTTAAAAATTGATTTATTTTATTATTTTATGCATATCAGCGGGGTTTTTTTTCTGCATGCATGCATGGTGCACCCTGTATGTGCCTGGTGCCCAAAGAGATGGGAAGGGGGCCTTTAATGCCCTGAGACTGGAGTAAGAGGCAGTTTGACCCACGGTGTGGGTTCTGAAACTCAAACCCAGTGCTTCTACAGTGGACTTACGTCCCCTCAGGAACCAAAACATGACAAGATACATTTTGGTCTGTTTCTTTTCTTTTGGTCTCTCTGAGGACCGTCAACAAAGCCCACAATGAATACTTACTTCCTTCTTCATCTAAACTCCCCCCAACCCCCACCCCTGCCCCCAAGACAGGGTTTCTGTGTGTAGCCCTGGCTGTCCTGGAACTCACTCTGTAGTCCAGGCTGGCCTTGAACTCACAGAGATCTGCCTGCCTCTGCCTCCTGATTGCTGGGGTTAAAGGTGTGCCTATCACTTCCCAGTCCTCATTCATACTTTAAAAGTTCATTTTTGGGGGACAGTGTGGTGGCTCGGTGGCTAAAGATGCTTGCCACCAAGCCTGACAACCTAACTCTGGGTCCCACACAGTGTCGGGAGAGAACTAACTCCCACAAGTTGTTCTCTGATCCCTGGGTGTGCCCTGTAGTGCCCACCCCCAAAATAAATAAATAAGTGTAATCTAAAAAATTTTTAAAGAAAATATTTTGAAAGTAAAACATTCATTTCCTCCACTTTAAAATGTTGTTAAATTAAGAGTGCTCAAGACTTTGACTACATTGAAATAGTGTTTAATAGCATTAAATACTGTGATTAAATGTATTAACAGTATTAAATACTATTGTTAAACTTATATATTAAATTGCAAAGTATTAAACTTTAAATTTAAGGTTGAGGATGTAGCTCAGTGATAGAAGTCTTGGCTTGCACTGAAAAAAAATTAAGTAAAAACTTAAAACCTTAAATTTGAAGGAAGTAAAGACTCTTGTTGGAGCTGTCACCAGGACAAATCCAGCCACTGTTCTATACCTCCAGGATTCTAAACTCAGGAGTGTCAGAGACTGGCAGTGGTGCCGGCAAACTGTAAGGAGTTTAGTGTCTCAGGAAAGCCAACTGAATGAAGATAGCAGCTAGATGTCATTTTAAGTGGGACCTCTTACGTGGGCCACCCAGCATGAAATCAAAGTGAGCCAGCCTCCTGCCTTGGATAGAAGGTAATTGCCTTCGGAGGTGGACTAGAAATGATGCGCGTGATACAGTGTTGCACCATTAGGTGTGTTATTGGCTTGGGGTTGGGGAGAGTAGATCTTTTCTCTGAAACATCTGTTCACTGTCAGGGCAGTGTGGCAGAAAGGATGGACCAATGGTCTGTTTCAGCATGGCTGTTCCATATAAGGAATATAGAACCACATGGCTGTTCCCATACACGGAATACAGAACCACGTGGATCCTTCCCTTTGGAACTGCAGTGTCGTGTGCAGAATCCAAAATCATTGTCTTCAGGGCTTATTTTACCTTTTCTGTTGCCGTGGCATCCTTTATAGCATTATGCCTTCTAAGTGTTTGCTCTCTCTCTTTCTCATCGCTGTCTCTCTGTGTATGTCTCTCTCTCTCTCTTGCTCTCTCTGTGACTGTCTGTCTGTCTCTCCCAATGTGTGTGTGTGTGTGTGTGTGTGTGTGTGTGTGTGTGTGTATTGCTAGAGACCAAACTCAGGCTTTTGGACACACTAGGCTAAGTATTCTGCCACTGGACGTTCCCATTGTATAGATGCTTGTATTTGGGGTTATTCTTCCCCAGCCCTGCTGATTGCCCCACCCCGCTGAATCTACTTTCTTTTACTCTCAAAGCACTTCCATTTTCTCCTCTCTGCCACGCTTGCTGCTTCCCTGTTTTGATGACTTCTGGGATACTTCCGAAGTCAGTGTCTCTTGAGAGTTTAATATTTATTCTGTTCTTAACTGTTAATATCCACCAAAACACATATGAATCCTGAAAAATGCAACTAGATTCTTCTTTTAAGTTTTTGGTTTGATTCATTTTTATTTTCTATGCGTGTGAATGTTTTGCCTGCCTGTATGTCTTTGTACCGCTCTGTTTGGTGCCCACAAAAGCCAGAAGAGGGCATCAGATCGGCAGGATTTGAGTTAAAGGCGGTTGTGAGTCCTCAGGTGGGTGCTGGCAATCAGCCCTTTCCCGCAACTGGATGCTTATGTGAATTGTTGAGACCATGAAAAGATCTGAAGTTCTTGACTTCATTTCCTTCTGTCGAGGGACGCAGATTGTCAGATGCAGAAGTGATAAAGGACTTGTCCATTGTCATTATTTCGAGTTTTAATTTTTGATATGTGAAAATCATTCATATCTCTCTATATTTGAGTTTCTTTTAAAAGATTTTTAAATGGGCATTTTATAGGATCACTCTACTAGCCTAAGTGTAGAATTATGCTGATCCAAACCTCTGCATGCTTTTATTTCCTCATCTCTAAAATTGTTCACGTTGCATAGTGATTTCTTAATCTAATTCAATACGGTCTCTATATATAAACATTATTATGTAGATGCCACGTTTGCGATAGTTCCACTTCTTTGGCGGAGATGACCTCTGGAAAAGAGATGAGTGTCAATCTAATATGTTTAGTCTCTTATGTTCGTTCCTTTCTCATATCAACGTTGAAACGGCTTCTCCCTCTATGGCCATATGAGGAATTGGCGATTTTTCATAAATTTGTTTCCAGTGGGAGTCTTCCTTCTTCATTCAGCCTTGTCAACAGATGAGTGCCCATGAACATCTATCTGAGTGCAGGACCAGGGATCATCAGTCAGTGTGGCTCCAAGGGGCTAGCATCCTGCATGAGTAGGCCAGCCCCAGTTTGTCATGGCCAGAATGTGACTGGCAGCTGGGGCACCTGCCGCATGTTGGATACAACGGAGGACGAGAGAAAAGATCAGAGTGAGATTTTCCCCATAAAGACTAGTAAGAAAGATATGCAAATGAACATAACACAAAAGAAATCGTGACACACTGTAAGGAAAATGAAGTGCTAGGAGCTGAGAGAAGGGAAAGCAGTATTCTGGCCGTCTCTGATGGACCATGCCTCACAGAGGTGGCTCCTACCATGAATGTTCTTCTGAGGGTCATTTCCAGTGAACAGGTAGAATGCGATCACTTTAAATATTCTTTCCTTATTTATTTCTTGAGGACCCAACAATGTACCAGACCTGAGATTTAGCTGTTAAGAGTGTAGAAGAAGAAACCGACAAAGCCCTCAACTCAGGAACTTACATTTGATTGGGAGAGGCACACAGTTTAGCGGCTAGAGTTAAGTAAGTGAGACCAGGTGGTGGAAGGAAGGTTGAAGAAGCAGAGGGGACTAAGCCATGGAGTGTCTTTTAAGCCATTGTAGGGTTTGGGGTTTTATTTTGACTATGGTTCGAAGAAGCTATAGTAAGTGGCTAGCACGTGGCGGATTATATTTCTAAAAGATTTCTCTAATTGTTATTATTGGTTTGCAGAACTCATCTTTATGGAAGGTTTGGGGTGACAGAGGGACTCAGTCAAGTGAGGCATGCTGGATGATCCGGGACACATGGCATACGTGCGTAGGAGGAAAAAAACAGTTGCTGTAATGGGGATGGATTATCATTAGCATATATGCTACAAATATATAATCATCTATGTGATTTGTCAATTTAGATAGACATGTATAAGAGACCCCGGATAAAGGATTCTAACTGAAGCATCCTTTTTAAAGTTTGAAAATCTCTGCTCTCTGGAAGAGGCGATGATGGCCATTAGTTGGTTTTCAGCACCTTTTCTTTGGAAATTATCATAATTATTTTTGTGCTTTTATTTCTTTTCTTATCACTAGGTAGCAGTGGCTCTTCTTGCCATAAAAATGAGCGTGCACAGAGCAAGCACACATGCACATTTGCATATAATTTCAGGGCGTCTGCAGATACCGCATTAAGAATCTCTACGGTAGAAGATCATGTCACAGCCCCATCCCCAGGGATATATGGCTTACCTTTTTTTTTCAAAGAATACACTGCAACATTTCTATATATTTGCATCCATCCTAAAATCATCATGTAAATACAGAGTTTTAGTTGACTCCCAGTCCTGAGAGTCAGGATTGCGAGCGAGGAAAAGTTTCTTTCAGTCAAATTTTGTTTCTCCCTCTGTCTATCACTAAGCCATCTTGAGGTTCCAAATAAACGCTGTTAAAGGCAACATTTCTCTCACAGACTGGACACCCATTTCTCTGTGTCCTGGAGCACTGTCCAGCCATCAGGATTGTTATATGGTAATACTGAGGCTCTTGTGGTACCCAAAGAGGAACGGAGAGTGTGGCTTTCATAGTGATGTGCTTCTAGCAAGAACCCGACTGTCTGGCCATGGGTTGCTCTCGTCACACACATCCTTGATTGCACCTCAGGCCCTTGGGCAAGAGTGGGAGCAAAGACCAGACTTTCTCAGCCCTTCCTCAGAATGCTCTATACTGTTCTCTACTTTCCTCCATGAAAGAATAAAGCACGTTTGAATATCTTCTTTAGAAACTCCTGTCTATTGGCCCCGTGTCATGGGGCTCCCCCTGCTCATTTTGGGATGCCTGGCCAACCCTATTACAGCTGCCGTCACAGATGACGTCCGTCTTCTGAAGGCTTACCTCAGTGCACACTGAAAATGTCCTCCCTTAGCAAGTTTGGCCGCACACATTTTTCCCCTTCCTGTTTGCTTGGGACTTTGGATTTAAAGTCCACTCACAATTGTCTAGTAAGAATAAAATTCAGCATCGCGATCCACTGTGGTGGTCAGGTGAAAAGTTACTTCTAAAAAATTTCTAATTTTTGCCGGGCGGTGGTGGCGCACGCTTTTAATCCCAGCACTTGGGAGGCAGAGCAGGCGGATCTCTGAGGCCAGCCTGGTCTACAGAGCTAAAAAGGACATAAAGAAGGGCTCATTCCCCCTGGGAGAGAACATGGCGCGTGCAGAGGGGCGACCCAAAGAAGTGTGAAGAGACTCTCCTAACTTTTTTTGTGATTCATCTTATTTTCCAGGAGCCTAAGACTTAAGGTGATGAAAGCCCAGTGCGATTTCAATTTATTCCTTCCAAAGCTTCCCTTGAGGTAGAGAGAAACACAAATCGCCTTTAAAGGTCAATTAAAGGAGTTCTCGGCTCTGGGTTTGCGTTTAAATCACGCGTTTTATTTCAAAGAACGTGTTTTCTGATTTAAACCCTCTTACGAAGATCTTCGCCTGGTATATGTCGTAATAAACTCAGCAGGCCTCCGCTGGCACCCCTCTCCACACACTCCATCTGAGAAACAGAGACTCCCCTGTAGTCTATTGATTATACCGCCTGTGGCTGGCCGCTTTGTAATCGAAAGTTTGTAAATTATTAGGGAAAAGGCTGAATTGTAGCCGAGTGATGCAAAGAAGTCAGATGATCTCAGGACCTTGTGGGAACCTTCTGGTCTCCACCCTTCCATCTCCTCAGATTTGTTTCCGTGAACGACAGGGGTGAGCAACGACTTTCCAGTGCGGAGTCCGTCTTTAGGGTTTTTGTTGTTGTTTAAAAATGACACTTGGAACACGTAGCGCATAATGCCTTGGGAGGTCTGTTGCCAAGCAGCTTGAAACCCAGGGGGCATTGTTGAATTTGAAGGAATAGTGGGTTCAGGGAAGGGGCCAGAAGGAAACTAGAGAAAAACGGACTGAGACTGAACATGCTTTATGATGATTAGAATAAAAATTGAATATCAGAACTTCACGGGTCAGCTTCTGTTCACACGTTCAGCTCTCACCTTGCAAAGAACGGGATGTATCAGATAATTAGGTCAAATCAATGATTATATATCTTTAACTCAAGTGCAAGGGGCTGTAATTGTGATGAAATCTGTCTGAAGGGGAACGCATGGGGAATCTTGTCAAAGGTCACGAGTTCAAAGGGGAAACTAAGTTCAAGGTTCGGTTCCTGTTCACACACCCTCGCCAACAGTGCATAACGAGAGACCGAGCAACCACTATTTCCATAAACAAGTTGGCTCATCTTTTTGGAAGCAGGCTCAGTCCCAGTCACGCCCCTGTAGTGACACAGAGTGAAAGCAGCTGTGTCCCCTCTCTGGGACATTTTCTCCTGACGGGGATAGAAAGAAAACCACAAGTGCCCTATTCCCGTTGTCACAATCTGAGGCTTTGTCACCGATCTCCACAAGACACCCGCAGCACGGGAGGCAAGTAAACAGCCTGTCTCCAGGGCCTCACGTGGTCACACATCCCTACTGGAGATGCCTGTCTTGTTCACAGGAGACAATCAAATGCAAGCTAGAGGCAAAGGGAAGACAGCTAGGAAAGTTGCTTGCTCTCTCTCTCTCTCTCTCTCTCTCTCTCTCTCTCTGTGTGTGTGTGTGTGTGTGTGTGTCTGTCTGTCTGTCTGTCTGTCTGTCTGCGTCTCTGTCTCTGTGTGTGTGTCTCTGTGTGTGTGTGTGTCTCTCTCTCATTCAATCTCCCCTTAAACTTGACAAAGTGGAACCAAACTTCAGCCTTGTCTTGGACATTCTTCTGAAACAAAGAGGCTATTCTCCCTTTTAGTGCTTGTAGAACTTCCATTAAGGTTGACCGAAAGCTTTTGCATAAGATTAAAAAAAAGAAAAAAGAAAGAAAAATCCACACCCCCCCCCCATCTTTTCTTCGCCCTGGTGTAATTTTTAAAGGGCCAACAATACGAGCACAGTTGCACATAGAGGTAAAGGAGTCCCGCCCAAGGTGGCGTGGCCTCTACACATTCTGGATTCCGTGTGTCTTCTCAGTACGTTAGGCTCTGGGGCATAGCTGTAGGACGTGTTCTGCAAAAGAAACCTGGATAAGAAAGAAAACTACACGGTTGCTTTAAGCGAGCCCAGGAAGTTCTTACAGATGTCCAGTCCTTCCCCTCGGTCGCGGGGTGAATTGCAGATCACATCTGGTGTGATCGCTGGTGGGGCACGCAGTGGTGTGACTAGTGGAGATGCTCTCTCTGTTCCACACCGGGGCTCGGATGAGTGGACAGGGATCCCACCCACCTGGGATAAGGGCCCAAACGCTACTTTAGTGGTAAGTGTGATTTGTGAGGCACAGCGCAGAGAGAGATTTCAGACACAAACACGCGCACTCCGGCCCCAGTAGCTGTGTCTTCCTCCGAAAGGCCTTCATAGACATCAGCTCCTGCTATAAAACAGGACAAGAAGGCATTTGATGAAAGCTGCCCATATTTTTGCTCATGAATTTCCTTGTATCTCTCATGTCTGCTGCTCGGATGGGCTTATTATCCTGGGGTTCCTCACAAACAGCTCTGTCTTTTTGTCAGATTCTATGTGCTTTCTGTCTGTAAACTCTAAGGTACTTGCTGAATTTTAAAAAGAAAAGGAGAAAGAGCATAAGGAAGGGGGGAAAAATCCTCTGTGATTCAGATTGTGATTGATAAACTACTTTGGAATAAACAGGAGGCCCGTGAGTGGAGACGAAAGAAGAGACAGGTGCCTGGCGGAACTGAATGGGCTCGGGAGGGAGGGCTGAAGGGCTGGGGCAGTTCACACTTTGGTTAAACTCTTACAACTAAAAATTCCACCCTGGTAAAACTTAGAAGTTCAAGGAACAACATTGCCACGATATTAATGACCTCTGAGGGCATGTAGAGTTCAGAGTTCATTTTCTATTTACAGCACACTCCTGCTCCCCCATCCCCTTTAAAGGGGGGCAATTATTTAGAACATCATGACAGTCACCCTGGCTAATTTTTGTACAAAAACTGAGACAGTGGGAAATATAACAGTAAAGTATTGGAAATGGATAAAAACCGGGGAGCCCAATCTTAGGGGAAGGTGTCCCCTGAACAGTTCAAAGTTCACTCTTTGTTCATATAGAATGAAAAGTCTTCAGTTATCAGATATTTAAACCCAAATCAGCAGTTCCATATCCGTAACCTGAGCCGAGTGTTCCTCCATCTAATGGCCATGCTGCTGTCGTTTGCGGTGAGCTGGGTGACACTCGATTTGTACTCCGAGACGGGAACAGATGGGCTTTCATTGTGAGACTCCGCCTGTATGCAAATGTGAACGGAGTTTCACCCGATCCAGGGGTCTGACCTGACCGTGCACATGCATTTACTCAACGTGGCTCAGCCTGGGGGGGCAGCGAAGGGGGAATAAAAAATGGCAATCGGATAGTACCAGCGGCAGGTCAAGTTTACCATCCGTCTTTCGGCGGGACCGCGATGGCAACACAGTTATTTAGTTTCAGTGTTGATGTGCGTTGCAATAAACTCCATCATTTCACCTGTTTATGAACCCGGCCTCGTATGCGATCTCTGTGAAATCAAACAAAGCTGGCAATCAACCCTCTTGTTTCCAGCAGAAGGGGGGATTATGGACTTTAGAAATAAATAAATAAATAAAGCATCCCTGTAACCCCCCCCCCCCAGCCTTCCAAACATAAATCAATATTCTTTTCCTTCTGGCTCTTTTTATTTCTTACATTGACTTTATTAATTTCTTATTTGGAGGAAACTAAATACATTCCCCCCAAAATGCTCTTCGTTTCAAATGAAGAAATATGATCATTAATGTCAGAATAAACAACCAGCATTTTAGATGTCGATTAACTGTTTTGCATGTACACAGCCGTGTATGGTCCCTAATAAATCTTACAATTAAATGTGCAGCCCTTCATTAGAGTGGAAATATGAACAGCTGTAATCATACACATTCTATTGACAGAGAAAAATTTGGTTCCATTTGTCATTTTTCACATTGGGAAAGAATGAGAGACGGATTGGGACCATGATTGCCTTTATAACTGTGGGCTTTTTTAAACTTCCCATATACAGGATAACAAACCAGTGTCTCTGACTTCAGGGTCTAACAGCAGTGATTTGCCTCTATTTTCTTCTCTCATGAAAGTAAATTTCTCTTGGGAAACATAGAAGCCTTTGGCTAGAAAACCCATAGGACAGATACCCCCAAAGTGTAGCAAGTAACAAATTGCTGCATTTCTTCAGTGCAGCTGTTCGTGAAGGGGGCTCTGTTAACTGACGCCTGGAACCGGCGTTAAAGGAGGGTGGGGGGGAAACTGCTAAGAATATAAAGAAAGTTGGTGCATAACCACAAAAACTGCTTCTGGCAACAAAAAGACACTGCTTCTAGTCATACACACACACACACACACACACACACACACACACACACACACACAGCCAGAAATTTCAGAAATTTCTTCTGAAATCACACTTGTGCAAGTGCAGACAAAACCAAGGTGGGCATCCTTCAAAAGCAAGGTGCCATGTTGCCTCTGCATGAGGGTTCCTCTCCACTGACTCTGTTCCCATCAGGACAGTATCTAGAAGCAGTTCTGGAGAGTTAAACTTGAAATAATTCCAAATAGAAATGAATGGTCAGGACTTGGGCTGGCATTTGTCAGCTGGGCACTCAGAGCAGCTGACAGAGATAATAAAGAGGAAGGAGTTGCATGGCAGTGTAGCAAGTATTAAAAATGTCACACTGCTCTCCTTGGCTATAGAAAATTGATTCGATTATCTTGCCTGGCCCCTGAATATGTTTTTCAAAATAGATGGGAGGTTTTAAGATACCATACATGTGGACATGCATGTATATATACACACGGACACATAGATATTAATATCTCTGTACCTAGATCCTTCCTTATACAAACAAAGATTTATGTGAATGCAAGATTTTTGTGTCCACGTAAACCTTAGCTAGGACTTGAGTTATGAGAGGCCGGTTTAAGTTAAGGATATCATTTAGACCTTTTGAAAATTTACTGGAGAATTGTCAAGGCAGTGCTTCTCAGGGTATTCAAAATGTTTATTTACATTAGAAGCAAGGAACTCACATGCTGTGAGTTTAGCAAGAAGCTTAGCAAGTCATAATCTGGCATGAATAAGATCCCGGTGACTTTGTTTTAAAGCAGGAAAATGGAAATGTTGACAATGTAAGTACTGTAACCGAATCGTTCAGTACGTCTATTTAGTAACATGGCGCATTTTTCTAAGCTGTTATCTGAAATAAACTTAGGATGTGGAAATTGGCAGTTTCTTTTGTAAATAACACGCTAAAAGAAAGACTGTGATTTGACCAAAAAAAATGCTTACATTTAAGAATTTTTTTTTGAGGAAGAAAAATCCCAGACACCACCAGTCAGTCTCTTGACAGCTCGCAGGCATCCAGAAAATGATGCACTTCCTGTCTCTATGAAATCCATGAATGTTCTTCTAGCTTGAACAACTGTGACTCAGAGTCCGTGTAAACAAGGAGGATGAAGCTCAAGTCTGTAATCAACCGCTCGCTTGGCTCTTGGGCGTCAAGAACTCTCGCAAGTACTTTATGCATGTTAACTCATTCGGTCTTGACTAAGAAGAGCATGCCTCGCTTTTATCTCCCTTTTACAGCTGAGGAAAATGTAACTTTGCTCAAATGGTGGTCCCTCCTGAGAGCAGAGGATGGCACACGTGAGAATTAGAACCTGCCCTTCTGGAAAGACCTTCTGCATAGTTAGGTGACTGGTTCACCTCTCTGTGCCCATTTTGGCCGTAGATGGAGTCTGTAAAAGCCCCATGTATGAACCATGCCACCTGTTTGATAGGTCACAAGAAGGAAGTGTTGTGGCTTTACGAAGGAAGCGGGGAATCGGTTTTGTTCCCTTCGAAGTTTGTGTACTTAGAGATCGCTGCTCTTGGTCCATGGCATGATGTGGGGCTCCTAAGACAGCACCCCAAATCCTTCTGAAAACTCCCCCATGAAGCAGGTATCAGAAGCAGAGAGCAGGGTGCATTCGTCTTAAATCTGACCTTGCTCCTGCCCGTCACTCTATTCCTAGGCAACAAAATTAGGTCCCTCTGGAGCACTTCGTTATTTTCCTTATTTATGCTAATGTTAGCTCGGCTGACTGGGCCTTTGGAAAGATGGGTGAAGAGAAATTAGGCAGAACATAAGGGTCCTTTTCCTCCTCTTCCTTTTAAATAACCATTTTTTGAATCATAACTTAGTCCCAAAGACTGACTTGTGACCCATTGAATTCGCAGTCAAAATAATGGCTTTGGCAGTTCATAATTAGATTCCTGATGCTCGTCTGCCTAAGCCCTCAGCAAAGGTGTGTTTGTAACCCTGTTGGCTTGAGAGAAGGGTTGGGGGGAGCCACCTTGTGGCTGGAAGACGGCCCAGCAGCCTCCGCGACCCTTGCTGGTTCTCAGTAGGAAGGGGAGGGGGGTGAGCCTAGCAGCCGGAGATAAATCAGAAATATCAATCACTAAATATTTGTGGAAAGTGGTAAGAGGTATAAATAGAATCTATAACTACAATAACACTGAAGCTGTAGTTGTAAATATACATTATCCTCTTTAATATGACACAGAGTAGATTGAGAACCGAGAAATTATTAAGATCCCACCAAAAAAAATCAGAAGAAAGAATGAAAACATTTAAGTTAAAATTATGTTCATTTTGTAATTCAATAAAGAATTCCCAGAGACATATTTTTAAATTTAATGTTGTTTTCTATAGCACAGAAAAAGCCCCACAGACATCTGTTTGCATACATTGTGTGTCAGGCAACATCAGATTTGAATGGAATTTATCTAAATTTTATATGCATGGCTTGATGTAAATTGAAATAAATTGTACAGCATACTCTGCGTGGACATATTGGTTTTTCCATCGCGGCTTGAACTTTTAACCCCAGGGCCTGGGCCGGTCACACGTTGACCTGTCTGAACTCTGCTGGTAGATCCAAGTGTGGAAGACTGACCTTGCATCCATGGCAACCGTAAAGTAGGGTCCATGACTCCTCTCTCCTTTTCTCTTTCTTTTCTCCACACTCCAAACAAAACAAAACAAATTAGGATATTCTCGCCCAGCCCGTCAGTGTAATCTCAGAGTAGTTTCGCCAAGATGCATTTTGCCCCAAACCTACGCTCTGAGCGGAGCTTTTTAAGCCTGCTTGTCAGACGTTAATGAAAGTTTGAGATGGAAGTCTTTATCAAAGTTAATGGAAAAGACCCCTTCCTGGGACACATTCAGGATGCTTGTCTGCCATTAAAATAAAATATACCTTCCGTGCTCATATTTTAGGCCGTGTTGCTATAGGTATGTCATACATGCGGATCAAAATTATACTTGTGTGGGATTTTAGCATAATCCTTCCTAGGTAGATTGAAATAAAAAAGACTTGGATAAGTCCTTGCCCCTGTGCCTAATATCCATGTCCTCTGAACATCCTGCAGTACTATACAGCTGCTCCCTCTGCAGCGGCAAGCATAGGGCTCATCTGCCAATTAGAAGACGTAGGCTCCATTTTGACTGGGGTGCATTTATACTTTTGATTTGTTTAATTTGCATTAGTGTATATTCACGGTACAGCATGCTGCCTTGAATTGTGACATTTCCACACTTGCGTGTGGTGCAGTTTGATCTCCTCCTCCCCTCGCGTTTCCCTTCTGATGACCATCTCTTGCCCTCTCCTTCCTTCCACATCCCTAGGAGTCCCCCTTCGACTTTCACGTCCCTTTCCTTGCCCCTAAAGCCCACATTTTCCGTAAGTTATCATTTCACAACCACAGAGGCGTCCAGGGGTACTACTTATTCAATCCGTACGATGCATTTGTGGCTGTTCATTTATCCTTGCAAGAAGCAATTGCTAAAGGCTTGTTTATCAGGGAAACTCCGACAGTGAGGTAACCACAACAAAAAACTGTGTGGCTGGTCTTAGGGAGTCCCAAATTGTTTAAGACCAGACCATCGGAGGAAAAGGAGCAGACCATTAGACATCAGTGGCAGATGACTAAGAGTTTGACTTGTGTACCAGCTGACGATGAAGCAGGACTTAATGGAATGGCCAGTTGGCTGTGAATTCAGGAAAAAAGACCTCTTATGAGAAAAGCCTTGGAAAAGGTGGCCAGTGAGAAGAGAATCCAGAGTTAAGAGGTTTCAAAGAATAAGTAAAACCTGGGATGGTATTAAGAGCCTGAAAGGGTTAACTGTGTTGGGGGTGCTAGATCCACGGGCTATGATACGCTGGAGATAATAAACATCCTTGAATGTTCACGGACCAGTGTGAGCTTTATTGTCTTCTTAAAAAGAAAGGATGAAGAAAATCTTAATTTCTGAAAGTTTGAGATAGAAACCTGGAAAGCACTAATATTTCATAAATTGCCTTTGGGCAGCTCTAAGCAGCGGCTTTGACAGCGGGATGAAGTTCTCGCTCACAGGGGCCATGGTGCTCTTTAAAAACAGCAGCAGACTTCACGAATGTTTTGCTTGATTTTTGAAGGGATTTTTTGTTTGTTTTTTTTTTAACAGCATAGCGTGGGCAAAGAGAACCAGGAAGTGTTCCACATCTCCGCTAGCAAGCCCTATGGCCCTGTGAAAGTCACTTTCTCCCTAGGCTAGGGTTTTCCTGTGTGCAATAATAGAAATTCCTGGTTCCCTTGCTTTATATCAGGAGCGCGCTCTTTTGGAGGAAAACAGAGTGTGGGATACATGTGTTGGCAAAGGGTCTGCCCATGCAACCCAGGAGTGGTTTTGAACTCATAAGCTCCCTCAAGAACCCCCAAAGAAGTCAGGGTTACAGGTGCCTGCCTCAGTGTCCTCCTTCCGAACACCAATGCTCTGAGTGCTTTCTTGAATTCTCACAACATGACCATGAAACTGAGAGCCTTCTCCAGGATCATACCCGGGGGTCAGCATCATTTAAACAGAGAGCCGTATAATGAGTCTGCTTTAGGCCCTGTGGCCCATACAGACAACCCAAACTGTCAACTTTGCAATTAGGCCTCATCGGTGTAGACGTGACTAACTTAGACCCCTTATGATGAAGGACTGTAGCCTGTTCCCTTAAAACTTTTGATGAGTCACAGAAATATGAACCCATATAGTTTTAACATAGCATGTGATACTAAAAATAGAAAAGATATTCTAAGTTTGTGAAATCTACAAAACACTGGATGGGGCAGATTCGACCTCTGGGTCATAATTTGTCAACTTTTACACAACCCTATGTTACTTCTTGGTGGACAGCTGAAGGAGGTGAGTTAGATGGTTTCAGATCCCTGCACTTGGAAGGTGGAGGCAGGAGGAGCACAGAATTCAAGGCCAACCTTAGCTGTCTGAGATCCTATCTCAAAACTAAGTTAGGTCACTGTTTAGCTCCAAAAGTAGGCAAACCATCTTGTATTCAAAATTGGGGTGAAAAAAAAAAACAACTGAGAGCTTCATGGGGAAACTTAGTTCCTTTTGGTCTCTGGAAAGGATCATTTAAACTCTCCTGAGAAGATGACAGGCCCTCACTGTTTAATTAACATGTTCAGGGAGATCCGACAGCTCCATTTGCAAGAGCTTTGCAAAGGTGGCCATGCCTGTTGGGTTCCAACTGTCCACTGTCTAGAATTGGAGGTGTCTGTCTTCTCCCCAATCCTGCGCCATCTCGAAGTCTCTGTGTTGACTTCCACAGCAGACAAGAACTTCTAACCCTTCTCCCAAGCCTTTGTGCTAATCTTTTTGCCTTTGTGTTGCATGTGGTTTGCATGTGGAAGTGCACATGCGTGGGTTGCACACATGTGCACACGCATGTGGAGGTCAGCTGCTGACGCAGGATGTCTTCCTCGACCGCTGTCTGCCCGGTACATTGGCCTCTCTCACTGGACTCCTTGTTCACACAGCAAGCCGTCTCCCAGCCCCTCGCCTTCACCCACTACCCGTGTGGCTTTTCTCTTCTGGCTACTGTTGTCAATCTCAGAGACGCTTCCTGAAGCGTCTTCATGCCTTTCACATGCTAGAACCAGGAATCACACAGATTACAGGCCTCTTTTCTTTTTTGTATTTAAAAGTGTGATGATTTTTTTCTGAAAAATGTTTATACAAACATTTCTATAAACTGTTACCTAAAAATAAGTGGCCCTTGGGGGTCCGAATGCTTAGCTCTTCACTGCTTCGGGTGCATGATTCTTGGAAGGGAAGGTAGATGTGGTAAATCTACTTGAAGCTCACACGAGATAGCTAAGTGTAAATTTTAGAACATGTCCCCCTCCCCGCTAGGTTTAAAACTCACAGCCATCGCTCGCAGACTTTATTTCTGTCTCCCTGGTGTCTGCCGAAGAAATAAAAGCAAAATCCAGAAACTGTCACATAGCGTGACGTTCCTCTGTGTGATCCCCAGTTATATAGCCTCGCTGTTCAAATTCTAGAATGATCTGCCTTACATGCCTGATGGCTTCCTGAGCACCGGAGGTTTGTTTTCTGTTATTGTCTGGAAGCCTCTTCTGTGGTCTAGGTATGATATATTCAGAAGAGTGAATTCTCAGAAAAAGTCATTAAAGTCCAATTTGGGAAGGTGCTCCCTCTCAATCCCATGTAATTTACAGACATTCCTCCACCCCACGCCCAAGAAACTATTATCAGCACCAGGTGTTTCATACAAGATGGTTCGAGAGCCATAAAACCAGAGGAACATGGAAGAGAGTGGTCGTTCCAGTGCCTGCCTCCTTCGTGTGGGCTCGTATGGTCTTAGAGTGTGGCCAAGTGCAGTGGCTCTGGCCGTAAAGCTCTGGTGAGAACCAACGTGAAATGCTCATCTGTTTGTGTTTCTGAAACTCTGGGTATGACTTCACAACTTACATAGATGTTTAGTTGCAAGACGATTTGCAAATTGTGGGCGCAGTTGTGGTAAGGTGTGATCTGACCAAGAACATGTAAGGGGAAATTCCAGTTTCCCTGTTGTAGTGCAGGGATAGAATCCAGGGCCCCGTGTGTGCTAGGCAAGTGCTCTACTAGAGTTACACCCCAGCCCCAGAAAGTTTTTAAATGCTTCTAAAAGATCTACTTACTTTCATTACATGTGTATGAGTATTTGTGTGCACGTGTGTGTGTCCCATGTGTGCCCGGTGCCCAGAAGAAGGCAGTAGATTCTCTGGAACTGGGAACTTGGTGGCTATAAGCTAGTCATTCTCTCTCTCTCTCTCTCTCTCTCTCTCTCTCTCTCTCTCTCTCTCTCTCTCTCTGTGTGTGTGTGTGTGTGTGTGTGTGTCCATGCATGCACACTTGGAATCAAACCCAGGCCCTGCAAGAGCAGCCAGTGCTCTTACCCAATGAGCCATCTCTTCAACCCCATCTAGTCAGAGGATAAAAGAAAAATGCAATACTGCTTTAAAAAACACTCCCTGAAAACACACACACACACAAAAAGAAAGAAAGAAAGGGGGTAGGGAACCCAGTAGCAATAACACATGCCTTTAATCCCAGCACTCAGGAGGCAGAGGCAGGTGGATCTCTGTGAGTTCAAGGCCAGCTTGCTCTACACAGTGAGTTCCAGAACAGATAGGGTTACACAGTGAAACCCTGTGTGTGGAGGGGGAGCACTCCCGTTTCCTGTATCTCAGGACTGTGGCTCACCTGTCTGGCATCTACTAATTTATTACATCATCTAGGACAGCCTGCTCGCGAAGTGGAACGCTAGTGGTTCTTTGCCTCCACTGTTACTGTATTGAGCTTTCTGCTCTGAGATCAACCGGTTCTCAGCTTAGCCAATGTATTGGTTTTGCTGTTGCTTTTAGTATCTAAACAATCTTTACAACTTAAGTTTTAAGTTTCAAAATTGGGTCTTAAAATATAGAATCGCTATACACACACACACACACACACACACACATATTTGCTCAAAATATAGCTCGCTTTGTGTCTGTGCGTACACATGTGTTTGTATGCACATGCACATGTGTGTATGTGTGTGTGGAGGCCAGAGGTTGATGTCAGGCATCTTCTTCCCACCACTCTCTACCTTATTCTTTGATACAGGATTCTCACTGATTTTGGAGCTCACCAGTTTGGCCCGACTGAATGGCCAGCAGCAAGCCCAGCTTTTACAGTAGGCGCTGGGCATCTGAACACAAGTCTTTCTGCTTGTATGGCCAGCTCATTACCGACTAAATCGTCTCCCCCACTCCTGTTCACTGTTTCACTCCAGCTTCCTGCGATTTAGTTCCCTCTCGTCACAGCCAGCCTTACGTTGAAACTCTCCATCACCACCCTCTCTCCTCTAGACTTCAGCTCCCTGAGTGCTCAGCACCATGCTGGCCGCCATATTTGTGCCCCTGTGGCGTTCATTGACCCCACTGTTGAATCAGAAAGTGATAGAGGATGGATTTTAGCTGAATGTTAGAATCCAGGAACTCAGGGATCCTCTGCATTGTGGGAGGCTAGGCGCATTCTGTAGACATGCTGGCAGTAAAGGCCTCGTTCCTACTATGGCTGCCTTTCATGAACAACGGCCTTGGGAAGGGACTTGACAGGATACCTCAGAATGCGCATGCGTGAAAGATTAAGCCGAGTCGTGGCTGCTCCTCACTAAGAATCTCAGCGAAGCAGTGAGAGATGGGAGAAGGGACTTCCACTTCCTGTTAGTGGAATTCCATTGCAATATAAGACACCCTAGGGCAACATAGTAGTAAAAGAGTGTGCCTCCACCCCATTGATTATCTGTAAGCATTTGGATTTGAAGCAAGGATATGTGTTCTTCTGTCCTCCGCAGAAAAGGAGCGGGTGTGTTAACATCATGTCAATACATTGGAAGTGACTGGCTCGGTTCCCAGATAGCATTTGGTATCTATCATATGTTTGCTACCTGTAGAACTTTCTGGGAGAATACACACGAAGCACAGCGTTTTGGACAATACAAGATACTACAGTAAGGTTTCTGCTTGGGTCATTGAGAGGCAGCTGTGTATCGCGGATTCACTGGTTTGAGCCACCCATCTCTCCCCATTCATTGTAACATGGTTCTCACGGTAGCTCTTTATTGGGGGGGGCTGTCATTTTACCACAAACCTAAGACAAATCATCATAAATCCTGGTAAATTGGAGTTTTAGGGAAAGAATCTTGTCGTTTGCAACTAAGGATGAGATGTCTCCTGAGGGCACACTCTCATTGGAGGAGGCTCTGTGGCCCATTGGGAGATGGCCCAGTGGCTGAGGTCACTGGTAGCTCTTCTAGAAGACCCTGGTTTGATTTCCAGCACCCACACAGTGGCTCTACCCATCTGTAACTCCAGTTCTAGGGGCTCCTCCTTGGGCACCAGGCACCCACATTCATACAGGCAAAACACCTATAAACATAATTGTTTTTGAATTAAGAAGAAAGGGCTCTAGAACCGATTGAAAGTCTCACAGTCTCTTCTGTGTGCAAGGCTTAGGTGTAGGTGTTCTGAAGAAGGTGAGAGATTATCCATCCCTGAGCTGTATGTATAAGGTCCTGGATGTACGGCTGGTAGGGGGATGGGATGGGGAGAAGGGAAACAAAGCAAGAAAAATCATTATTAATATTTTTAGGAGCTTATTAAGAGTAGAAGCCTGATTTTACACCCTTAGGACTGAGGTGTACAGTGAAGAACTAGGAACTGAATATTTGCAAGTCCAGAAAATCGTTGGATAGCAAAAGGAAGGCAGGGAGTAGGTAAGACCACAGTGCCTGAGACCGCAGTGATGAAACCATCAGTTTGTACAACTGATATACACTAATAAGATTTTTTTTAAAAAAAAGGAACAGAAGGGGCCTTTTTGGTTTTGGTTTAAGAAAGGGTAGATTTGAACTGTTTAAAAAGAAAAGGTGGGGCTTGAGGATAGAGCTCAGTTGTCAGAATGCTTTCCCAGCATGCACAAAACCATTAGTTTGATCCCCAGCACCTCATAAACTGAGTATAGCGGCGTGTTCCTGAAATCCCAGCACCCGGGAGGTGGAGACAAGAAGTTCCAAGACATCATCAGCTTCTCACGGAGACAAAGGCCAGCTTCAGAAACATGAGAGAGAGGACCTTGCCTCTCACACACAAAACTTTAAAAAACAACAAAAGGAAAACAAATAAAAGAGAAGGAAAAGGGGGAGGAATAAGATGAGGGAAAGGTAGGAATGGGCTATTCAGTACCACTCAGGAAAGTGTCCTAGCAAACAGACGAGTCATTGACTCCCTAGGGAAAGCAGTTCAATTTCAGGAGGAAGAAATGATACAGAGATGCAGAGATGCTTTAACGGAAGGGAAGAAGGGGGAAGTCAATGCCAAGAGTGGAGAGCGTGGAGCAGAATTGGTCCAGGGCTTAAGGAGAAGGAAAATTTTGGTCAACCACTAAAGAAATACAAGAGGGTTAGGCAAAAAGGAATTAACACTAAAGTCCCTAGAAACTATCTCAGTTTGTTCCATGGACATTAAATGGAGAATTCACGGGGGGGGGGGGGAATGCTAGGAAACTGATCCATTTCATTTTTAGGCCCAACTCTCATCTCTGTCTTGCTATGATATGAGGTGTAACCTCCGAGGTCCATGGACAAGCACCCACAGCTACTTTTGATTTTTCCCTGTTGGCATCAATCCCTGTCTTCAAGAGATAGTCACAGTCAGGGCAGGCGCTTCTGTCCTCAGTGTTCCCACACGGTTTACAAGTCAACTGTCTCTTCCTGGTTCCATAATCCCCACAATTCCCCAGGGCTTCCCGCTCTCCTGACCCAGAGTCCTCGCTCATGACCATTCTGCCCATCTTAATCCTGACCTCGAAGGTTCAGGGTAGCAAGTGCCTCTTCTCTCGTCCTTTCAAATTCCAGCCTCGTTCTCCTCCTCCCCCTGGGCTGCCTTGCACACTTGTCTCACTCAGGACAGCAGAGCCTTAGATTATGCCAAGCTGGACCAATGTGTGTCTCAGTGGTAAAGAGCACAGGCTGCTCTTCCAGAGAACCCACGTTCAATGCCAGGATCAAACTATCGGCAACTCCAGCCCCAAGGAATCCAGCACCCCTTCTGGCCTCAGCTAGCACTGTGCACACACAGTACATAGACAAAGATGAAGACAAAACACCCAGCAAAATTTAAAAAAAAAAAAAGATGGCAACAGGCCTGGGAAGATGTTGCAGGATAAAGTCAGAGCCTCTGCAGTACATAGGTTCCTGATAGTGCAGTTCTGTTCTCTCACATGCTACAGTTCAGGAGCTCAACTTTTTTTTTCAACAGATTGGGAACCATGATCAGGTTATGTTTCTGATTCTATCTTTCGAGTGCCCTCCTGGTTTTGAAATGCCTGCCCTAAACTCCAGTCCCCTGGGATTATTCATCGTTACCCAAACCCAGCCCTACGCCTTCTACCTGCAATGCCTTTTCCAGCCTCTCTACCCGCATCCTCATCCTTCAAGGTGCCACTCAAACTCCATCTTCTCTAAATGACTCCCTCTTTGCACCTGGCTGGACTCGGCCCCACCTCCCCTCCATCACAGCTGCTCCCACCATTTGCCTTGCATTATATTACAGTGTACACTGCCTGGCTTCTCCAATGGATTAGGGCCTCCCAGAGGACAAGAATCGGGTCTTAATTGTTTTTATGTCCCTTAATGGTTGCAGCATATATTAGATTGCCAACGAATGTTTGTCAAATTGATCCAAAAATGTGGCTGCATGGTCCAGATTTCCAAATAATCCCTATCGATCTGCCATAGCCTTAAGAACCTTCAGAGAACCTTTAGTTAATAGCAGCGGCTCCTTTCTCGTGAGTATTAATGTGCCCCAGAGTGACAGCCGCCCTCCTTCCCCCTTGTATGACGTCCAGAGATTTTCTTCCCTTTGATGCCAGAAATACTGAAGATAGAAAGCCCTACACTAGAGATACCCAAGACGAATGTTTACTTCCTTCAATCCTGTAACCTGTAAGAACAAAGGCAAATGCTGGACCGTCCACTGACACCCACAAAGATGAATGGAAGAGGCTGGGACTTTAGAAGAGGGAAGGGCGGCACCAGCGAGGGCGTGCTTCCTTGTGGAGGCTGCCAGCCAGGGGAGAGAAAGTGGCAACCGAACCAAATCCACATAAGACTTTCTATCCCGTTGACTGCTGAGATATTGTTTATGCTGAAATGTCAGCAATCTGTGATCTCCCACGTGAAATGAAAATGCTCGTATTTGTATGGTGCTTTCCATCCAAAGAATCCCAAGGTACCTTATAAGTTAACATAGGAATATGTCTCATGCAATATCTTCGATGGTGTCCGTATTTGAAATCCTGTTTCCAATGACTAAACTCCCCTCCCCTGCCACACCACTGGCTAGCAAACATTTGATCAGATTCGAGTGTTGGCTTTTATTTATTTATTTATTTATTTTAGTATTCTAAGGGCCACCGTGTCCACAGTTTGTCTTCTAGCATATGCCACAGCCCTCCCACCCACTCCTCTTCCCCCACTAACATGGAAAGTGAATTCAATTAGACCTAAGACAAAGAGTAATTGCGTTGGAAAACAGAAAAAAAAAATCTCATCCCAGAGTGATTAAGCTCTAGTACTGTACTGGAGTTTAACTCCTTCATGAAAGTGGAGTTCCGTGGGCTGAACGAACACGGGGATTTTTGCTGAATCACAGTGTCGTGTCATGATGCTAATCCTCCAGTTAGCTCCCCAGCTCTTTGCTCCAGGATGGCTGGGCACTCATTGTAAGTTATCAGAAGGATACAGCTATAACTAGAATCACCAACAGCCTTAATAGTTTTTGATTTTGACTGTTCTTTATAGCATAAATGTAGTATAAATATAAAATTCTTATTTTCTAGTATAAATATAATATCAAAATCGGAAACGTATTCTAGTTCTTATTCTTGGGTTCCTGGACGTGAATCTGACAGCTTACTTCTCCTAGAACCATTTTGTGCTGATCTGGAGTTTGGTGGCCTCTTCTGCGTATCCAGTCACAACTGGTCCGAGTGGAGCCTGACACCACTGGCATGGAGTTAGCCACGGCACTAAAACTGCTTGCCTAGCAGCTTCTGACTTGTTGCTTTTTGGGTGGTGATTCTGACTCACCCAGATGGATGATAAAGGTGACAGAAATCCTTGAACATCAGGTGACCTGCTAGCTGGTCATTCCCAGTGGCGTTTGTCAACTTCAAGAGAAACTTCAAAGGCGAAAGGCTCTAGGAGAGAGGAGGACTCAGGTGGAAGGGTGCTTGCCTAGAGTGCGGGAGACCCTGAATTTGTTTCCCCAGTGTCTCCACTGAAGAAAGAAACTGGCGTCTGAGCGCCGATGCTCAGGAAGAGGCCACGGTTGACCGGTTGCAGGGATCTGCTTGAGGGTGGAGAGCAGCGAGCAGAAGAGCTCTGGCAGAGAGAAGCAGGTCCAGGTGCCCTGACCTAAGATGTCTACCTTCTTGACCCTCCAGCCACCTGCATTATCTCAGTTATTCATCCGTGTCCGTACTGTACGAGATAGGATTGTTCCATTTCTAAACCTCGACCTAGTTCTCCTTTAGTCAAACTGCCCGTTGTCATGGGAAAGCTCCATCTCCCCAGCCCCAGACTTTCCCGTCTGCTCTTTAATAACCAGTAAAACACTGACTGTGCTCTTTTCGTATGTGCATTTCTGTGCGGTGGCTGTGCGTGTTTGTAGTCACGTTCCCAGGTAGGTGGACATACATGTTTGCAAATGTGTGCACATGCGTGCATGCACACACACATGTGGAGGTTCAAAGCTGTCCATGGTCGACTTCCTTCACTGTTCACTTCATGTATCGAGGCAGGACCTTTCACTGAATCTTGGGGTCGCTGGCTCCCACTAGATACTTGCCTGCTCTGGAAAGCCCCTTGCTCTGCCTCTTAAGCAATGGGATTAAACCGACCACTTTGCTTACCCAGCATCATGTGGGTAATGGGGATCCTAATTCCAGTCTTCACTCATGTATCAAGTACTTTTTATCCACTGGGCTCTCTCTCCAACCTGAAACTATATATTTTTATGTCTCAACGGCCCAAACACCGACTCTTTTGACTTGAGTTTCTCTTGGAAGTAGAAAAAAAAATTGAGTAGTTATTTATGGTTTTGATCATTGATGAAACTCTACTTTTCATTGGTTGCTGTCTTAATGGGAGATACATCTAAGAGGTCAAGCAAGGCCGTTTAGTGCCTAACAGTGGACAGAAGTTTTGTGTTCTTGCCTCACTATTTGATCTTGCTTTTGCCCCATTTCTAACTAGAAATGATGGTCGTGTCTATAACTAAGAGGTAATTTATATTGTTCTTTGAGATATGCTAGTGAAAGGCATGACATAAATAAATCCCAGTGTTAACCGCACCATATTTTTAGCCCATATCTTATGGAATCTGTTGAACATCCGACAGATTTATTTACTTATATAAACTCAGTTTGTTACTCTTAGCAAAATTTGTGTCATGATAAATACTTTAAAATAACTTTACATGTTAACCAAGGATTAGAGAAACTGATTTATAGACTTGAAGGAAGAGCAACAAAGACCCCGTCTTGCTGGGCCTGGCTGTGAGGGCCTGACAGCACAGACCTGTAATACCAGATCTTCAGGAAGAGCCTGGGGCTGAAGAATCGCAAGTTCAAGGCCTGAATCAACAACGTGGACTACAGAGAGAGTTCAAGGTTAGCCTAGGCAAGTTTGTGAGACCTTACCTCAAAATGAAAACTTCAGGAAGGGCTGAGGATGCAGCTTAATGGTAGGGTGCTTGCCTAGGGTGTCAAGGTCCCGAGTTTGATTTCCTGTGCTGAAAGCAAACAAGCAAAAGCAGATGATGCTGTGCTTGGGGCAGGAGTCAGATATGTTTTAAAATTCTTACGTGAAGATTTTTAGTCAGTCAACAGCAAGGGCAGGCCATATAAAAAAAGAATGTATATGCATATATATCATAGGAATAGTTAAATCTGAAGCTACATGAGTTGGAGGAATTGACCAGCTCTTGCAGACTTGGTGAAGGTCAATGGGGTGGCCAGACCAGGTTACAGCTCAGCTTCACCAGCAGCCTTCAGAAAGAAAACGGTTTGAGTTACTTCAAGTCACTGTGCCTTCTTATCTTTTTAGTTACAGTTAGCACAATGCTAATGATTACCTGTATCCTAAATATTCTATGATAATATGTTATAATATTCTCCAAAATACAACCAGGAAGTTATTGGAGGTTTTTTCCCCAGAGCTGGAATGGAGCAAATACCAACCAACCATGGTGCCATGTGTGTGTACACGTGTAGGTGTCTCCAGATGTTAACCATGGTGCCATGTGTGTGTGTACACGTGTAGGTGTCCCCAGATGTTAACCATAGTGCCATGTGTGTTTACACGTGTAGGTGTCCCCAGATGTTAACCATGGTGCCATGTGTGTGTGTGTGTACACGTGTAGGTGTCCCCAGATGTTAACCATGGTGCCATGTGTGTGTGTGTGTGTACACGTGTAGATGTCCCCAGATGCTAACCATGGTGCCGTGTGTCTGTACACTTGTAGGTGTCCCCAGATGTTAACCATGGTGCTGTGTGTGTGTGTGTACACTTGTAGGTGTCCCCAGATGCTAATCATGGTGCTTGCTGCGTGTGTGTCTGTACATGTGTAGGTGTCCCCAGATGCTAACCATGGTGCTGTGTGTGTGTGTGTATACACATGTAGGTGTCCCCAGATGTTAACCATGGTGCTGTGTGTGTGTGTGTGTGTGTGTGTGTATACACGTGTAGGTGTCCCCAGATGTTAACTATGGTGCCGTGTGTATGTGTACATGTGTAGGTATCCCTAGATGTTAACCATGGTGCCGTGTGTCTCTGCACACATGTAGGTGTCCCCAGATATTAACCATGGTGCCACATGTGTGTACATGTGTAGGTGTCCCCAGATGTTTGTGTAACTCTCTGCTCACCTCAGGACATGAACAGAACCTCACTGCCTGATGGAGCAGTTCAAAGGCCACTGAACAGCCCATTTTTGACCAGAAATACTGTGAGCTTAGCGTATATCTATGGACATGTGCTGGTAGCATGTGTTATATTTTTAAATCTTAAAATAATAAGATTGAGTACAGATCTTGTTCTGTGCCTTTACACAGGTTTGGATGTTACTTGTTTTCAAACTTGGAAAGTATTCCTCTTCCAAACAACAGTGTCGCTCCATTTTCCTTTCTAGTTCCAGCCATTTGCAGCCCCTTTTTGAATACCAAGAAACAATGCAATTAATTTTCTCCAGCGCAATCATGCATAGATTTAATAAGCATCCGAAGGTAGGATCCATCTGTAAAGGACGCACTGCATGCTAAATTACTTCTCTTCTGTGGTTGGCTTTTTTTTTTCTTTCCAAACCTTAATTAATTGAAGAAAAAAATGTTTATTAAAGTGGGAACAGGCTGGGTTCTGGCTCTCCGTCTCTGGTTCAAAAGTTCACGCAATTCCCCGAAGGCTCATCTGAATGTGCACGCCTCCCTCTCTCGCCATCTTTCTCTCTCCATTTTTGTGGTGGGGACACACGCCGGCAAAAGGTGTTATTGTGTTCCCAGGCTCAATTTTAATAATCTCAACTTGAACGAACTTTTTTCCTGTATGTCTAGATTTGTCTATAGTATATAGATAAATAAGTACAGACAGATACACAGACATGTTATTTACCCATTTTCCTACTGCTCTGAATTAAAAGGGGGAAAAATGGACTTTCTCCTTGTGGCATCTTTAAATAGGAGGGATACAGAAGGAGAGGAGAAAATTTAATTCTACAGGTGAATCTGACATAGCATAGTAAGGTAAGTCTTTCTGGATAAATCTGGACTCAAAGGGAAAGTGTGGACCCTAGCCAGCTAAAGCATATTTATCCATAGACAAGGAAGTGACTCACCCTTGTGAGGCCCCTTGGACACAGAAGGGATTTCCTGACCGCAGCAAGCTTGTTAAGGTCAGAGCAGAAAACAGCGAGTTTATGGTAGACGAAAACTTTGGTCGGCCCACTCACCTACGTCATTATCTTCCTTTTGTGTTTTTCAGGGTATTGCTTTGTTCTTTTCGTTGTTTTCACCCAAATTGAGGTCCTTGTTAAAGAGAAAGAGGAGAAACAAGCCGTAACTTTCGTACACATTATTAATTTCTTTTTCCAGAAGCGGGATGTGTTTCCTCCTTTTACACTAAGTTTCCTAGTCATGCCCAGACTGTAGACTCAGAGAGCAGTGCTGAACTTGGCTGTGCTGCTGTCTGGTGGCCATGCTTTTCCCTTGCCCAGCTGCTTCTGGTAAAATGCAGTGAACACCAG
This sequence comes from Myodes glareolus, assembly GCF_982192425.1. Lineage (NCBI taxonomy): Eukaryota > Metazoa > Chordata > Mammalia > Rodentia > Cricetidae > Myodes > Myodes glareolus. The sequence continues at coordinate 26,136,510 of NC_142034.1, read as the reverse complement.
GGAACCTCTAGAGCGCTTTCTCCAAGTTGTTCCCCACTCCCTATGGCTGTCTGTCTAGTGCCTATGAAGGGGTCTGTTAGCCATTTTAATCTTTAAAATACACACTGGTGTTGCAGGAATTTTTTTTTAAGCAGCGTGGAAATGCATTTTAGTTTCGTTATAGGCACGCCCTTAGTCATGTTGGATCTTTTTTCGGGTCCACATAGCATCTCATACCCCTGAATGCCAGAGGAGCAAGCCAGAGAAACATCTCTAGAAAGACATCGCAGCATCCGCCTGCCACAGTTTCCTCTCGGAGATGCTGCAGCTTCTGCATGCTGGCATGCGCACCTTTGGGGTACTTTGGAAAGCATATGTATCAGAACACATGGAGACAGGGGTGCTGGAATACAACCAGCAAGTACCCCTTATAATAGACGAAGTGGGAACTTGAAGACCCATGAAGACTTGGGAGGGTCTCTGTGCATGGCTTTCTGAAAAGATGTCGTTTGCGACGTCTGTGAAAAAGCCTGCGCCCAACAGCTGCGGCTCAAATCGCATGCATGTAAACGACCTACCTTTGGAGGGAGGGTGTGGGGGCCCTTTCTCCTATGTGCTTATGTCTCTGTTGTCGGAGACTGGCGTCCTTTGTGAGCTATTCAGTGACATTTCAGAACCATTTCGCGCTGCAGAAAACCCGCAGCTGTGTTTCTTTAGCTTGACACCGTGGCACTTGCGCTCGAAATTGCTAGTTAGAAAAAAAAATTGTTGAGGCCGGTGGCTGTAATCAGCGCTGTTGCTGTCTGTTTCCTCAGACTAATAGCGGAGCGATCTGAGTCTCAGAGTTCAAACAGAGGTTATCTTTCCCAGGTATCATCTCGTCCAACGAGAATTTGATTTTTTTTCTATAGGACTTTACTCCATTAGATTAATGAAATTTCAATGAGAGCCTGGCGCCCCCTGAAGCTTTGTTAAGAAAACAAATGGTGATTCTGTAGGTGTGACAGCTTGCTTGGAGACTTACGAGAAGGTGAACGCATCCCCACCATCCAGGCAGCCTGGAACATTGATCTCTATTTACAGCACCAATCGGATTTTTGTTAATTATAAATGATTGATCTGCAGTTTTCCCCCCTTTCCTCTTCTGTGTGTGCTTCCCCCTCCTTCCCCCACGCCTAACTTCTTTGCATGCTGAGTGCAGAGCTTTTTGTTAAAGAGACAATCATAAAGAACAGATTACAGCAGGGCCAGCGGTGACGCTGTGGTGAATGTCACTGTCGCCCAGCTGAGGTGAGTCCTGGCGTAGATTTCAGACAGCCTCCATGTTCCCCATTTAGTTGGCTCGTTCCTACAATAAAGGGGTCTTTCTGATGGATAGGAAGCCTTTGAATCATCAGACTAGAACCATGTAAACCCTCATTATTGTATCTTAAAATCTGACTTAGAAGCCAAATCCCAATTTAACTCTGAGCCTGAGCGCATGCCCGGTAAACACCATCGCGTGATATGTGGTGGAGCCAGGCCGCACAGGGTAGCTGAATGGAACTTTTCTCACCTTAAGTCTCATTTGTAGGCATTCAGATGATTAATCCACCTTTGATCATCTTTGCGGGATATACTGTCTACAAGTGGTCCTGTACTAAAATACTGGCACAGCGTGTCTATTAGTCATTTTTAATTAAAATAAATTTGTTTAGTGTGTGTGTGTAAGTGTGTGTGTGTGTGTGTGTGTGTGTGTGCGCGCGCATAGCGTGTATGAAAGTGAGAGGACCATTTGTAGGAGTCAGTTCTCTCCTTCCAGGGGGTTCCAGGGATGGAACTCAGGTCACCAGACTTGGTGGCATGTACCTTTATCCATGAGATCATGGCAGAACAGGTGTGTTATTCTTGGTGATTGTTTATCATGCATAGTTCTGAAAGAGCACAGAAAAAAATAATGACCCTGGCTTCTTTGTAGACTTATCTTTAGAAAAAAAAATCTAAGCATTAAATGTATTTATTTATTGACCACAAAAGCACATGGTTCTTCCTCTGCTGTTTATAAACATAAAACACAAATGGAGGGTAATTTACATGGCTCATGGGAAACTACTGGTAAAATTAAGACTTCAGAAGGGCAGGCTTTAGTGTGATTCTTAAACTACATTGATTAAATACTTCTGACTCAGATATTGACTTTTATGAATGCGTCTTCCCAAGTTTGAGCCCTCACATTTTAGGCCATGGCTTTTCAAGTTAGAATAATAATCTTGCCCAGACATTCATTTATTTTTTTCAAATTGCCCTAATCATCCACAGTATGCATGGGAGAATTTTCTAGCACACTAACATGGAAGCAGTTTATACTTCATGGTGAAGTTCTCCCAAATTCTTGAGACTAGGAGAGTTGTTGCCTCATCCGACTGCTCTCGGTTCGTTTCTCTTTTCTTCTGAGTTATTGTCCAGTTAAGCCATGTGATAAACTCTCAGAGTCATGCACGCAATTCTGAATTAAGGACTGCAGTAAGATACAGGTGAGGACCAAAGTGTAGTAGAAACTTCCTGGCTCAGGGGAGATGCTTACCCCCTCTTCCCAGACACATCCACCATCTGAGTGTGAGAGACACCCTAACAGAGCCGCCCTGAGGGCCAATCAGTGCTCCTGCTTCCATCCCCAGGAGTCTAAGTTTAAAGTGAAATTCTCGTGAGGTAGTATTTATCCTCAGAATTTTAAAATGCTTTCTCATTATTGCTTATTTTAATCTCAATATAAAAGCAAGCAAAATAAATTAAGGTGAATTTATCCATAATTGTAGTTATGACTTTAAAATCATATTTCAAATCATCCAGGTAACCATGGCTTTAAAAACAAGCGACAAACACATATGATCACATCAGAATCACTGTTCACATCCGTGGCTAAGTGGGTGACCGTAGCAGCATGAAGGCACGGGTGATCATGGGAAACTGCAAAGAGCAGATTTTAAAATGTTTTAATTTTATTCCTGGGGTTTTTTTGTTTTGTTTTGAATAGGCTAACTAATGATTTTCATTAGAGTATTTGAAATTTATGTTATCTAAGTAAGGTTCTAAGGTTAAATAATTTAAAGACATAAACCCTTATCTGATACAAGAGCGCTAATGAAGTATATTAGATACTTGCCCTATTGCCGTATGAAATGGATCTCCAAAGCTAACAACAGCCTTCTGTGGGAACACAAATCTCTATATAAATATCCAAATGTAGCAAGATGTTGCAAATTTTTAAAGATATGCCATAAAAATAGATTAGGGCTGGTACGCAGTCCTGTTCAGCTGAATTACAAAGGGATATCATGGGATTGCCAATGACATCCACATAAATAAAAAATCAATTCTTAATGATGAGGCAGACTTGTTTTAGCACATTACCCAGGTTAAATGGGAGCACACAAAGGCATCAACTCCTATAAGACTAGAGGAATCATTGTATATTAATATGATTTAGGGAGCTACACACCTCGATGGAATAATTGTTATTATATCTATAGAGCCAGATGGCACTTGGTGTAAACAGCCATTGAGCACCTCCAACACAAGTGCAGCAGGTGATCTCTGAGCATCTCTGAGATGCTTGTGCATCCCGCTCACTCATCTTATCATCTGCATCTACGGGACCGTTTGCAAAACGCCGTGCTTACCGGTACACAGATTTTTCAGAATGGACCTATTGTTCAGTAGGAATACAGAATATAGACTCTGCTTAGCAGGAGAATAGATAAGGCAGCTACCTGGATGTGTGTGTGTGTGTGTGTGTGTGTGTGTGTGTGTGTGTGCGCGCGCACACACACGCGCGCACGCATGTGCGTGTTTATGTACATATGTATATATTTTAATAAGAAAGAGAACAGAGGAATTGTTTGTTTTCCAGCACCAGTTGCAAAGCAAAGATGTTTTCAGAAACATTCTTAAACACCCACTAATAAGCCTCCAAAAGAAACTAAAAGGTAAAAAATAATTTTAAAAGAGTGCTTCCAAAGTTAGAGCAATGTGAGTTCTGAACACAATTATCTTCAATTTCTTGTAAAATGTCTTTTTTGTTTTGTATATTTAAAATTGTCTCCTGACAACGCCAATTATCCACTTTGTTCATTTATTTAACAAATATTATTTAAAATCTACTCAATCTTAGGCACTGGAGCTACATGATGAGAAAACCGTGCCCCCTAAGGTTTACATTTCTCAAGGGAACAATAAGCTACGCTGCACAATACGATTCAACATATAAAATGTTTGAGAAGTGAAGTCGAGAAGACAGAATATGCTAAAATTGAGTACAAAGACTTATAATTTGTCTTCTCCCCAAATCTTTAAAAACATATAATAGTTTATTTGGGAAGAATGAAAGGCTGCGGGCTCCTTTATCTTCCAACTTCACTGATAACATGAGGTCTGGGGCGAGCTGCCCCATGACCGGCCTACTCCTTAGCCAAGTGGCCACAGGTCATCAGGAGGAATATACAATGTAAGCTTGGGTCTCCTCAGCTTAAACTGAATTTAATATTATCACATCGCTTTTATATAATTTGGTTTATTTCCTCTGATAATAACATCAAAACCCATAGCATCTTTAGTTATACATCATTTTTAAATTTCTCCCTGCCCTCCCTCAGAGTCCGTGTTTCTTAGTCATAGCAAAGATACAAAACTGGCCGTTAAAGACAGAGGTTTGTGAATTTAGCATCCCAAACATAGAAAGCAGATAGTGTGACAGGTGGAAGGGCCGCTCCAACGTGTGCGATCGCATCATTCAAACCCTCTCGCCCATGGTAACCAAGTCCATCCTGGTCCCAAGAGCATGCCCACCTTCCAGGGCGCTGTTGCCTCCACAGTGCCTCCATTGTCAGGCTGTGCCCAGCGCGTCCCCAGGTGTGACTTGTCATGGAGCTGCGGCTGCCCTCGAAGTGAGGCACGGCACAGGCTGCGAGAGACTTGTCTAGTTTAGGAGAAAGGCGAAAACCTAGTTTGTAATATGAACTCATTCACGTTTACTTTTAATTAGCTGTTAACCAAAATATACTTGCTTCTTGCTGTGCAGATAAGAACACTTAAAGGTATATGTTCCAGCGTGTACACGCGGCTCTAGGCTACAGCATCCTGCAAGGATTCAATTCACTCTTTTCTTTATATTTTGCTTCTTTTTATATAAATTCAGCTGCATTCCTTTGATGATCAAGAGAAACTCTAAGTGTTATTATTAGTTTTTAAATGAACAATTGTCATTTTTTTACTTGACGGAAACTCTCGCGGCTGGCAGAAGCCGCAGGTGCACTTTGCTAGCGACGGAGAACAGTGAGGCTCCGCGAGCATCCAGATCTGGATGTTGTCATGAAGTCGTGAAGTTTGTTTATTCCTCTTCGTCGTGTGTGAAAAGTGAGGTGCCAGTGAGACGAATTTATCCCTTCTTTTATTCTAGAAACTTCTAGAACATGAAGTTTCTTCTTAAAAAAAAAAAAAACTTAGACAAAGGTATTTATATGACAATGTGCTGGCTGTGCCCGATTTCACAAGGAAACATGTTTTCAATTTCAGGCCCCGAAATGCGGTGTGATTCATAACGGTGAGGTTTATGGATGTGCAAGCCGAAAAGGGGAACTGGAAACCCCTCTTTAAGCAGTCAGCAATAGTGAGCCAATCAGAATACGCGAACGGCTGAACGTTCCTACTGTTTTAATTTTGAATATAGATTGTCTCGTGCTGATGGGAAGTATTGTTAATTTTAATAGAATTAACTTTAGATTGCTATTTCCCAGCTTTATAATAATTTTACATGGTGCCCTGGGGACGCCTCTGTCTTCCGTTATCAGGTGTTCCGTTTGCCGTTTGTTTGGCCCAGCAGCGCTCGGCTTCGCCTCTCCATCCAATGGCCTGAAGCCACACGGCTCACATTCTATTCCGGGCGCCTCCACTCTTCGGCACTCACCAGTGTATCTGCTTTCATATGTATATATCATTTTTGTATTTTCTCAAAATTATTGTTTTGTGCTATTTCCCAGCATTCCTGCTGCTTGCCTTTAGGTAGACACTATGACAATACCAAGTTGAGTGAGACACCTGGCAGCCTACCTCAAGCATTAAAATGTCTACATTTATTTTCGGGCTGGTAATCAGCCACTATTTTTATACCGTCTTCGTTGTTTTTGGTGAATTATAGTTTGAAAGCCCTATTAAAATATAACTTTTTATGGGGAGTTATTGCTAGTTAAAAATAAGGGGAAGTTGTTGATGACGTTCCTAGCTCACTGTGTGTCACACTGAGGTGAGCAGGGTGTCGCCCCCGGATGTCAGCCCTTGTTTAGACTCTCCCAGGGATTCACAGAAAGCAGGTAGATTAACAGATACCTGTAAGAGGATTGCGTAGTTGTCAAACTAAATACTACTCTTACTACATACACAGTAGTTAAGGAGAGACTGGGTTCTCCTGAGTCTGTCCCTGCTTTTGCTATGTGAGTTTGTATTTTTCTGCTTTAAGTTGCCCTGTTACCTGCTTTTGTTTGTTGTGCAGTCTAGCCTGGAACTCATCAGTAGCCCAGCTTAGTACTTAGGAACCTCCTGAAGTCCTCGGGCCTTGGCCTCCTGAGTGCTGGGCTTCCAGGCATAAACCACCACCCTCCTGGCCTGTTAACGTGATTTCCTCCCACGGCTATTGAAGGTTTACAAATGTGCTGAGATAGTTTTGGTTAACTAAACTGTAAACCATTAAAAGTGCGTAATTAAAAAGTGTTTCCTTTTCCATGTGATTTTCTAGATGGGTAGGTATGAGCAAGCTGGCTTCCTGAGAGACTGGGTGCAACCAATTGATGTCTGCTTGATAAGCCAGTGGTCGCTATCACCCGAAGAATATTTAGCTGACAACAAGTAGACTAATTAGTTTAAATATTCTTTAGTTTATAGCCATAAAATAAGTAAATTTGTAAGAGTGTCTGTGTTTGCACGGCAGTCATGGCGCACGCTTTTAGTCCCAGCGCTTGGAAGGGAGAGACAGGTGATCTCGGTGATCTAAAGAGCAGGTTCCAGGACAACCAGGGCTATACAGAGAACCCCTGACTCAAACAAAACAAAACAAAAAAGTGTCTGTATTTATGTATATGTGTGTGTGTTCTTTTAAAGGAACTGCACCCCCTTTTTTCTCTCTTACCACCAACTTCTTGTTGAGGGCTTTGTCTTGCTTCTGATCACCTTATTCCACATCCTTTGAACCGGAGCACCGCTTCTTTCTGTTTCCTTGATCGATACTTGTGTGCAGTCCTTTGATTAGAGACTGGGAGAGATGGGGAACGCTCTGACTGTAGGTAGTGACGGTGTGATAAAGCCGACCCCACAGTCTAGCTGGGGCACTGGGAGGTCGTGCTAGACGACTTTGTGGAAGTAATCTAAATTGTCTAGATGGAGCAGGAAGTGGTGGGTCGGTGCCTGTCATCCCAGCCCTGGAGAGGCCGACACAGGAGAATGAGAATTCTAGGCCAGCCTGGGCTTACGCAGTGAGACCCTATCACAAAAATAAAATCAAAGCCTACACAGTTAAGAGGAAGAAACAGCAACAGGTGAGGGAAGGTTTTGATCTCAGAAGCCTGTATCTGCTGACGGAGTCGTGCACGGGTGTGCCTCTGGGGTATGTAGGGTTCTCTGACTTACAGAGTCACACTCACCGCCTCTTTGGTTGTGATGAACTCATAGTTTTGCTTTTCTAGTTCAAATACGTAGACATCTGACACATGCCCTTTCAAGAGCCTTGTTTATGCTACTGGTCGACGGTCTCATGAAGAAGTTTCTGGGAGGGAGTACTTGGTGGGGAATGATTTGTGAAGGCTCCGATCTAGGCCAGGACCCACAATGTGCATAATACCTTAATGGCTGTTAACATGTTTCTGACTTTGTTTGGAAAGACTTTATGAAAGTCCCTGAATGTGGGTAATTCGAATGGTGTTTATAAATATTTTACCTGCCTTGGACAGATGATTAGATTTGTCCAATAACAATTCCAGAGTAGCTAATGTGGCAATATAAATATGAATATTTAGGGAACATTTTTTTCTTTCTATAGTAAATATGCAATTAGTAATGTTTTCTTTTACAGAGGTGTTCTTAATGGCACGTTGGTTTATGGGGGAAATGTAAAGTTAAGTTCGAGGAATTGACATAATGAAATCTCCCGGGAGTTTGTGGTTTAGGTATAATTAGAAAACTGAAAATTTTATATTTAGAATTTATGCTTGCATAATGCCGTTCATTGGCGGCTCTGGTAGTGCCCTCCAGGTTTCCCTTTCTTACGAGGCCGCCTGCATAATTGAAACAGCTCCTTTACCAGGGCCTGACCAACATCCAGCACTCAGAAAGCACCTGCGACTTAGGTCAGGAAGCAAATCCTCCCTGCAAGGTAAAGAGAGCCCCATCCCATTTGTCTTCCTAATTCTTTGTTTACATATTTCCTCCTCTTGCCAAACATTGAAGGAGCCCCTCTGCCTGTTTTAAGAATTCTGCCTGTGGACTATCTGGTTTCTAACTCTCCCCCGTGAGGAAATTGCATCTCAGAAGTTAAGTAACTTTGGCAAAGCAGGTGGCAAATTGCATCTCGCTTCTTCGAAGGGAGAGATTGAGAAAACAAAGGACAGAGGAAGGATGATATTCAGACTCCCTAGCTCCTTTTCTCGTTGCAATATTGCTCGATTCTGGTGAATAATCTAAAGAATGCAGCATTTGGGACTAAAGGATAAAAAGGGCCTCATGGGAAATGGTGACCTATGGGCATCCTGTGTCCCCCTAGCATGCGCAGAAAAGGGGCGTTTACCCTGTGGAAGGAAGAGGAAGTGCGAATAGCTTTTGCTCTTACCTTGGCATCCACTCTCCTGGCTTACTCACTACTGTCTCAAAAAGGGCTCGCATGTTTGGCTAAACACTCCCTTCCTCATCCGTAATACAATCCTGACTGTAGAGTGAACACCTCAAAGGAATATTTAGAAGTGGCCATGATTTGGAAAGCTTAGAGAGTGAATCTTCCCAGACCATAAAAAATTGGCCTTCTCGGTGTGTCAGAAGAGGCCTCTGGCTTCCTGTGAAAGAATTCTCCAAACAACCTCTGTGTAAGATGACCCATACCTCGATGACTTCCCATAGGATGTCCCTAGATCTGTAAGAATTTCAGTCTGGACTGCCTGGCATCCGACGCTGGGAACTGCTGACCTGCTAAGCTGAGTGGAACTTACACAGGAGTGTGGGAGAGTTTCGGTTCACGAGGAGCGAACTCCTAACACTTTCGGTCTTATCTCGCCTGTCTGCACCAAATCCTTGCAGCCAGTGCAAGCCAGATCTTTTCAGACTTGGCAGCAGTCCAGGCTTCCTTAAGACTTCCAACTCCTTAGGAATGCTAACATGTAGTAGTTGACATAGAAAGTTATATCCTCTAATATAAGAGGAGGATGAAATTGCCACTGAACACCTGAGTCCCTGAGTTGCTTACCGGAAAGGGGTGTACTGAATTTAGGGTTTCTCCCCACAAGATGGGCTGATTCCACTTCTCAGAATCGTCTCTAAACGTGATGATAAAGTACATCTGAACCTATGGCAGAGCCTACCTCTTGAATCAGCACTTTCAGAATTGGTAATACCCACTATAGGCCCAGGGACCTCCAAATGTACCGGAAGGAAGGCCATTTTGTAAACAGTCTGTGCCCAGATGGCAGACAGTTTCTCTTCGATGTTCTGTGAGACATCCTGGAGAGTGTGCCAATGTGTCTCAGATCCACCCTGAAGTTTTAAACATTTGATATAGAGTGCTTTAAAAGATATAGGGCCCCATAAATTATCCCTTATCTTTATTAGTGCTATTTATGGTCTGCTTTTCAAGAGCATTATTATATAAAGCACGTCCTTATCACAGTCAGAACAACCACAAAGGCTTGACAAAGTGGTTTTTGATTGGCCAGTCAGTAAGTCAACAGATCCCACAAGAAGAGACGATGGGGGCTGGAAAGATGGCTCAGTGGTCAAGAGCGGTACTTACTCCTCTTGCTGAGGAGCCAGGGTGGGTTCCCAGCACCCACATCAGGCAGTTCACAACTGCCTGCAAGTCCAGTTCTAAGGGATCCAACCTCTTCCACGGGAACTTGCACACAGCTGATGCACACTCCCCCAGGTACACATGCACACAAATAAAATAAACCAACACATCGTCTTTTAAAATAAAGAGACTTGTTGGGTTTAGCAAAGGGGGACAGAAAGCATTGGGGGTCAAGGGAGATTAGTGTGTGAGGGAGAGAGTAGCTGGTTTCCAAGTGAGCTGAGTTAAAGTGAGATGAAATTTTTGCAAGTTACCAAGATGTCCTTTGATGCACGATGATAAGCCAGGCAATGAAATGAAATAAGCAACCAGGATATTCAAAGAATGGCAGGCAAGCACCTGGGACATTCATCAAGAAGGACCATGTGGGACAGGAGGGACGTGGAGTCTGATCTCATGGAAGGAGATTCTTTGCAATCACTCTACTATTCTGGGGGAACTAGCTGCGTCCACAGTATTCAGAGGGAAGGTCCCATTCCACAGGCTGGGAGCCCATTGCCCTTCCTCTTCTTATTTGTCCACCCTAAGAGAAACAGAAGGAAGCAACAGTTTATGCCTAGCCCCAACTCACAGCTGTGAGGGAATCGTGTACCATCACTAGGAAATTTTGCCCCTGCCCATTTTCAGATTGGTTAGTTAGAGTGCAATCCAGACAAACAGCCAAATGAGGACGTATTTCATCTCCGTTGGATGGGTTATTATTGAGTCAACCTGATTCGTCCACAGATGAAAGAGAGCCCTATAAAAGCCTGGCCCAAGCAGAGCCTGAAGGGGTTAAAAATTTGGTCACAAACCGAAAGCGAGTTGAGGCATGATTTGGGTGCAAGCAGACCCGAATGCCAGGGTTAGTCCTGGCTTTCATCACCCCGTGGGACTGCCTTAATCGGAGGCATCTGTTAGCTAGAATTAAACAGATGTTCTCTTAGGAAACCTACTGAAATTCCCTGACATGGCCCACCCGATTGACAGTACGTTTTCGCTGCATTCTCTCTCTTTCCTCTGGGTTTCAAGACTTTAGACTCTATTTCCACCATTGCTTCTCTGGCTTTGGGACCTCAAGCTGCTTGAGGTGGTGGTTGTTCTGATTGCCTTGTGGAGTGGCCGGCTCCTGAAGAACCCAGGCTGCGGGCTCTGTTTCTTGCTATAACTCATTTGCTTATTGGGGTTCCCAACAGGACCAGGACACCAGTCAACCCCGACTGCTCTTAAGGACTTTCGTGTGCTAGTTTAGAAGTCTGGGGAGCTCTCGGAATATGTGTCAGATGGCCCTAATAAGTAGGAAGAACGTGTTATTTTGGGTTTTCTCCTCGGCATTCCCACCACTGCTGTATTTAGAACCATACAGGCTTCTGTAACTTTTTAAAGTCTGGAACATCTTCTTATAGGCACTGTTCTCTGCGTTATCACCACAGTGCTATAAATGTAGTAACTGTGCAAGATAGGTTAGAATTTTCCAAGTTATCTTATCAGTACATAAACTAATACCTAGTGATATGTTTGTGGGTTTTTTTTACACAAGTGGGAAGTCTCACTCACTGGCAGATGATTTCCTATTATTTTTACGATACATTTGCTGTTTCAGTAGTCATAAATTTTACCAGGTCAACAACCTAGGAGAAGTTGTGTGTGCCCCACATTGGGTGCCAGATGAGGCATAAATCTAATTAATCTTAATGAATAAAAACCAGGAGTTAGATGCAGGGTAAAGACCTGGAAGATCAGAGAACCAAAAGCAGCTACCAGTTGCTTCCCACCTGTCTCCTTCTCGCATCCAAAAAGGGCTGGGATTCTGTCTACACCCCACCTTATCACTTCTGTCTCCACCTCCCAAGTGCTGGGATTAAAGGCACGAGCCACAAGTGCTAGGATTAAAGGTGTGTACCACCACTGCCCGGCATCTGTGATTAATTAGCCATCTCTGATCTCCAGGCCAGCTTTGTTTGTCAGAACACAAACAAAATACTATACAACAGGAGTTAATGCATGGACTACTAGATGACGTCATTGTGCTAGGGTTTTGTTTTCTAAGCTCTCCCTTTAAAGATACCTAAACTAGAGGATTTATTAATAGCTGAATTCCTTCACTGGTTTGAGAATACCAAGGTCTTCCTCTAAGGAACAACTTTAAAACATGCCACCTCTGGCTCACAGTGTGAATGTGCGGCACTTGATGTACAGCCAGGAAGTCTACACGGAGAATCCCACGGGTACTGGGCACAGTTAGAAGTTGAGAAGGGGTGTAGTGATAATGGCAGAGGACTCTGTGGTTCCTGGCTGGGAACCAGTGGGCTGGAGGCTTTGAAACTTGGGCTCTTGGTCAAATAGCCTAAGTCTGAACACAGATCTGGCTTGGGCGCTTTGAGAAGCTTTATTCACAATAGCCCCAAACTGAATGCAGCCTAAGTATCTACCAACTGGTGAGCGGGTAAGCAAATTGTAGTGCAGCCATTATAGTGTAATGAAATGCTATTCAACAATAAAAATGGGTAAATGCAACAAAGTGGGTGAGTCGTAAAGGTTTTATGTTCATTGAAAAAAGCCAGACATAAAAGATGAGAGTCTCTATGGCTTCCTCGATAGCATCCTTTGCAAGTCAAAGATAGATAACAAAGATGTAAAGATAGATCAGTGGTCTCCAAAAACCAGCGACTGGGGCTGGTAGGGCTTTGTGCGTGTTAATCTGGTAGTGTCATTGTGGGTGTTGTATGTATCTGTGGCAAGTGTGCATCTGTCACGATTCACCCACCTGTGCAGTAAGAACTATACGTGATGTAGCTTACATTAACATTATATTCAAACTCAAAACATAATAACTGCGTGTTTCCAGGACAATTTTCTGTTGTCCGACTTGTGTAAACGAGGGCACTGTCGCTCCTGTGAGACACAAGGCTTTCTCAAACCAAGCCCTGCAAGTTCTTTGCCTCACAGAATGTTCTCACATTGGTGTTCGCTCTTCTGATAGGCTGTGTGGCAATAGCAAGGGAAGGAGAGCAAAGGGAGCCCAGGTGACCTTCAAGGACAAACTCTTAAGGAACAGTGTGCACAGGAGAGAGTTCACAAAGTGGGAGCTGGCTCGGGCTGTGGGAAAGGAGGGGGTGAGGTGATGGGGCCAGATGACATTTACCTCTTTAGGTGCTGTAACCCTCAAATTACCATGTTTGTACATTCACAGCACCCAAGTGACTTCAGCTTCTCGGCAGTGGACTGTCTCAGAAAATTAAGCTTTTAGGGAAAGAAAATCTTTTTTTTTTTACCATTAAAAAAAATGTGACAAATGCTCCCCATGTATCATTTGGACACAGGTCACATGACCCAGATAATGAACTCTTTCATGGAAAATTTCCAGTAGATTTTAACATGCAAAACCCTCCTCGTATGTTATCCTGCATTGATCCAATTGGAGCTGTTAGTGTCGAGCGGATCAATGATCAGCAAACTAAACGTCTAGTGACGATGACACCCGTGGCCGTGTCAGAATCTATTGTGTCAGGAATCCTTGTTTTATTAACTCTGTAATTACCTGTTCAGCTGAACGGGTGAATTTTATTACACATTTTCTTTCACCTGTGCAAGACCTTTGCACTTCTCCCGTGCCCTGAGGATCCTCCATTTTTTTCTGCTCCGTGTCTTTCTCTGGTGCCCCGTGGCTTAGCCACAGTCTGTTTAGGCTGTATGCGGGAAGGAGGGCTTTAAAATACCACTGCCTTGCTTCGGAAACTGGCAAATGGCATTCCCTGCTCCAGGACAGTGGTCTTAGGGTATAGGTCATCTTCAGCGGAAAGAAAGCCGGAAGTGAGACTGTCGTATTGGTGCATTCCTTAAACAGCAACTTTAAAAACTGCCTATTGCGTAGATTAAAAGCTCAAAGCATGGGCTTGAGAACAACAGACAAGTTATATACGCTCTAACAACAGACAAGGTATACACACTTTCTCAGGCTTAGAGTTCACGTGGATAGGACGAGCAAATGGGAATAGTTTGCCCTTCATGGATATGGATGTCTCTCCAACAGTGACTCAACGTATCTAAAAGTTTAGTGGTCTTCCGCTTAAAAACTGTGTATTTTTAGCCAGGCCTGGTGGTTCATGCCTTGAATCCCAGCACTTGGGTAGCAGAGGTAGGTGGATCTCAGTGAGTTCGAGGCCAGTCTGATCTATAAAGCAAGTTCTAGGACAGCTAAGGTTGTTACACAGAGAAACCCTGTCTCGAAAATCCACAGAATCAAATAAAATGAATTGTCAATTTTTATGCTTCATCTTCCTAAGCAGGGTCTATCGCCTTTGACTTCCCAACTCACCTCAGAACCAGCATCCGTTCACCCACCTAACCCTGTCAGTTCCACTTTCAAAATGCCTCTGGGATGCTTCCCTCACCACAATCCGCACCATCTCCACCCCAGCCCAAGCCACTGCCATCCCTCCCTGTGCTTCTCATCACACATCAAGATATGCCCCGCTGCACTCTTGACTGTTTGAGATTTTTTTAAAAAAAAAATTATCAGTATACATGTCTATGTATGTGTGTGCGTGTGTATGGCCTGTGTGTGCAGTGCCCACAGAGGCCAGAAGGAGGTGTCAGAGCCCCTAAAGCTGGAGTTGCAAGCTGCCTGCAGTGAGCTGCCCGATGTGGGTCCTGGGCACCAAATTCTGGTCTTCTGGAAGAGTAGCAAGATCTCTTAACTGCTGAGCCGTCTCTCTAGCCCCTCTCTGACCTCCCCATCCTGCCATTCTTCAAAGATTTCTCTTGTCCTTAATATTAGATTTAAAATCATTAAGACATCCAAAGACTTGGTATGAGTTCATCCTTTTCCGTGTTCCTGTCACTCTTGTTATTTTTCTATAATTTTATACAGTTTTATGTTTTTGCATAATGTTCATCCACTCATCCACCTAACGTGAGAATATGCAAGTGAAGAGGGCCTGGTTGCATCCATCACGAGCTTAACATGGATGTGTGGATAGAGACAGAGAAAATGATTCTGGGGAAACGTGACAAGGGACAAGAGAAGAGCAAGTAATTGGCCTTTCATTTGGCACAGCAGAAGGCTTAGCAGTGTGGTACATATATCAGATCTGGAAAGACAGGGAGTCGGGGAGAGGTCTTAATTTTGATTTCCTATGCTAGTAGGTACCTTAGGAGTATAAAACAAATCCAAACTTCGCCTTTCTTTAGAGTAGGGCAAAGGGAACTTAGTAGCTCCCCCATGTAGTTGAGGCCACTCATATAATAGCCACTAGCTACTGATGATCTGTCTGGAAATAACCAAGCTGATGTAACACAAACTTTTCCTTTAGAACTTAGTTCCGTTGCCTTTACTAAATGCCCCCATATTTTGAGAAGCTCATCCAACATCCCCGCCTTAGTTACTTTTCTCTTGCCACGAGTAAATACCATGACCAAGGCAGCTTATAAAAGAAAGCATTGAACTTGGGGTGCACGGTTCCAGAGGGTTAGCGCTCATGACCACCATGATGGGCAGCGTGGCATGAGGCTCTGTCATCCCAAGCTTTCATAAGCTAGCGGAGACCCGGATTAGGGATGAAATGCCTAGTTTTCTCCAGCTGGAACTTGACTGTTTCACTTCTACTGAATGTCTACCTGAGAAATTTAACTAAATAAAATGGTTTTTTAAAATCCCCTGGTTATGTTCTATTTTCCAAATTTTTGGAAAATCAGAAAAATTCTGAGTTTTTTTTTAAAGAATGTTTTACAGATTTCCATATAAAATGAAATAATTAAAAGAGAACCTTTAATTCCCTTTTATGCCTATAATGTTTCCCTTGAAAATGTTTTATGAAAATATTATTGTCATAAAGAAGCTGATTTCTGGGACTGGGGAGATGGCTCGGTAGTTAAGAGCCCTTGTTGCTCTTACAGAGGATCCAGGTTCAGTTCCCGGCACCCACATCAAAGTGCCTCATAGCTTTGTTACTCCCATTTGAGGGGATCGAATGCCTCCCTCTGGCCTCCACAGGTGTGCACATGATATGCATATATCCACACAGGCAGGCAGAACCCTCACACATAAATAAAAGTTTTAAGGAAAGGAAGCCGGTTCCTAACCACGGCTACAGTTTCTGTTGTCAGAGATGACGTCCTGTGTCGAAAGTCTGACACACAGAGATCTCAGCGCATTTATAGCATAAGATATCTTAGTGTGTGTACAGTTCTCATCCCTGTGTCTAAGATACTGGGAAAGGCACGGGACAAATGCAATCTGTGCTGTTGAGAGAGACATTTGTCAATTAGACCGCACTGAATTGCTTGTAAGACCTTTGTAAACATGGGCAGTTGTAGAGAGCAATGGGAACATTCCTCTCCTCTTCTTCAGCTGAAGAGTGAGAAAGTTAACTGATCCCCGTGTGACGCTCACCTAGAACTCTACAGACCGCTTCATCTGAAATGATTAGGAAAGTACAACGTGTGGACCAAAGAAATTAAGCTGAAAAATGTAAGCCCGACGTTAAGAGACCTCATCCATCCCGCAGCATCACCTCTCCTACTTTCTAATTCCCCTTTAAAATGTGCTCACTGGCGTAGACTCTGGAGGTATAAAGATAAATAAGGTTCAGCCCCTGTCTTCAAGGAACTAATAACCCAATGGAAAACAGATGCGGACAGTTCCCTGTGGTCATTGAGATCCATGGTGCTTTCGGCAAGGTGCTAAGCAGGGAGGGAACAGAGTATATATAAAGTCTACCAGTGAAGGCGTCCCCGAGGAGGTGATGCTTAACTGAACGATCCAATTTAACCAAATAGTGAAGAAAGAGTTGCCCTACAAAGAGAAGATAGCAGGGAACTAAGGTAAGTTTATAAACTACATAGCCTGGGGCTAAAGCAATGGCTCGCGGTTAAAACACTCTCTGCTCTTCTACAAGATCCACATTCAACTTCCAGAACCCACATCAGGTGGCTTAAAGCTGCCTGCCATGTCAGCTCCCAGACACCCTCTTCTGGCCTCAGTGAGCACACACGTACACAGAGACACGTACACATAAATAAGAAAACTTTAAATCATGCTCGGCATGTCG
This sequence comes from Myodes glareolus, assembly GCF_982192425.1. Lineage (NCBI taxonomy): Eukaryota > Metazoa > Chordata > Mammalia > Rodentia > Cricetidae > Myodes > Myodes glareolus. The sequence goes on along the minus strand of NC_142034.1, from coordinate 26,119,425 downwards.
GAAACTACAGAGGGAGAGCAGGGAAGTAGTTGGGGCTGATTGTCATGCCTACGTCTATTCCTCCTGCCTTGATCTGGTCCTATGCCACTGTTGGTCATTTAGATTTTCTTATGTAAGGCAGATGGAACCAATCAAGCTGTCATTGGTACTTTGTGGTGGGCATGTTTCTTTATGTGGTCTTCCGCAGTCAATTCCTCGAAGTTCTTATCAATTCTCGAGCCCCTTGGTGGTCTAGCTGAGGCATTGGCTAGCAACAGAGGCCAGTTACACAGGTCCTTTTCTACACCAGAGCCGTTTTCAGCTAGCCTCAAAGTTTCTACAGGCCAACAGTTGCATGATTTGGGCTAAGCCAAATGGATGTTCTCGCTTTGAAGACTACACCTAGACAAGGATGTGAAGACATTTGTCAATCATCCATGGAACGGGAAGGACACAAGTTGGTGCACTGTGGTATTTGTGTGTGTGTGTGTGTGTGTGTGTGTGTGTGTGTGTGTGTATGTGACTTTTCCTTGATCCATGAAGGTCCTCTATTCCGAGCCTTGAGTCACTTTCTGACTTGCAGCTAAAATGCTGTCCCACACATGTCCAAAAACAAACTCATCACTCAAGTTCAAGGAGTTTGACATTGGGAACATGGAACTACCAGTCCAACTCTCATATGAAACTTTTTATAGAGATGGAGATTCAAAACTCTTTGTCTTAAAGCTGAGAATTAAGTTCCAGGAGATAAATCTCCCAGGGAGACAAATAAGGAAAGAAAATGAAAGGACCAGAGAAGATCCTGGAAGATGCCGAGATCTGAAGAATCAGACAGAGGAGGAAAACAGGTTTCCCTAAAGAGATGTCAGCAGTAGGCGAAGCTAAGGAGGAAGTAAACATGAGGAGAGGATCTATCATACTAGATACCACAGACAGGTCAGTGCGAATAAGTACTAAGTCCCTGAGCTCTTGACCGTTGAGATTGGCAGTGTGTTGATTGGGTTGCTTTGGATGAATAAATTAGGACTAGCCTTGTAGATGGGCGCTGCGCTCCTGTGGTTAAGGAAGAACAGGAGGTGACACGTGGAGGGAGGCAGCAATGTGGATTGTTTGAATTGGGAGCCTGGAGAACAGCAAGGGAGCCAAGTGCTCATTGGGGATTTGGGGTAAGAAGAAGGCTTTTTCACTGGAGGACGCGAGCTTTCTCTAGCAGAAGGGTTGGTGGAGGATGAAGGATGGAAGATGTTAAGACGGAGGAGGGGCAAAGATCCTAACACAGCCAAATGGTTGACCTTGGGAGGGAGGACAGCCTTTCCTTTTTGGAAAGAAGACCGAAAGAGGTTGGAAAGGATGCAGATTAAAATCTCCCGAGTTCTCCTTAAATATGGGAATCACTCGGGCCCACCCCGCACTTAACGAATCAGACTATTTAGTGTCCTCAAAGTTCATTATTAACACTGCACAAGTGACGCTTGTGAATACTAAAATTCGTGAATTGTAACAAGAAATAATAGAAAAGAAGAGATGAGTTGAAAGTCAAAGAAGGTAAAGTTGACCTGGCCCCTTTGGGATGCAAGCGGTGGAACCTAGTAAAGACAGAGGATCCCTGAAGACCTGAGCTGAGGACCTGGGCTGGCAAGATGGCTCCGTGGGTAAAGGGGTTGCCACACAAGCATGAGGGCTTTCTTTCTTTCTTTCTTTCTTTCTTTCTTTCTTTCTTTCTTTCTTTTTGTTTTTTGTATACTTATAGGCACACCAGAAATGACACTTTAGGGAGTGAACTGGCAGGGTTCTTTAAGATTTTCATCTCCAGTTGGGTTCCTAGTAATTCTTCTTGTGTGCACCTGTGTGTGGGGGCAGTGAGATGGCTCAGCAGGTAGAGGCCCTTAACACCAAACCTAATGACTTGAGTTCAAGCCCTGAAACTCACATGGTGGAGTGGGGAACTGACGGTCAAAATTGTCCTTAGAGTTCTGCATCTGCATTGTAGCACACACACACACACACACCACGTATATGAATAAATAAATGTAATAAAAATTTGTAAATAGATCCTAACTTACACGCTGTTCTTAATCAAAATAGAGGGCTTAGATCGGGGAGATAGCTCCATTGCTAGAGTCCTTGCTTTGAATGCATAAGGCCGTAGATTTGATTCCCAGCCCTGGGGGTTGGAGGGAGGGAGTGGCCATGCCATCTTTCTGTGTTGCATTGGCCCAAAGGTAGAAATCGAGTGTTTGCGCTCCAAGGCCAGGGCAGAAAGGTGAATGCAGTTGCTGATGAGCAGATTTATCCGTAACAACTTATCCTCTGAATTGTACAAGGATGGATAAGAGGAGGGGTTCCTACACGTGGCCTAGGCAGAAGGCAGGTCTTAAGAAACTTTTTTTTTTAGATAAAAATTGCTGTCTCCTTTCGGCATCTTCTTCTGACACCTCCCTCACCTCCCACAGTCCCTGCCTGTGGGCTTCTTTAAACCTTTGAAAAACGTCTCTAAAATTCACTTCAGCGAAACTTGAATCCAGCATTAACCATTCTAGTGACAAGTTGGAAACAGCCTCAGGGTCCATCCATGGGGGATTTGTTCAACACCTACTGTGTGTCTGAACCACAGACAACATGTCACAATACAATGAAAGCCACCTGCCTTTGGGTGGGGGGGGTTAAAGAAACTCGGCCTGTTAGTAGACCTCCCCTAACAGCACCTGGGAGACTGAGGCAGGAGGATTCAAAGTTCAATACCAGCCTAGGCTACATAGCAAGTTCAAGGCAGGTCTGGCGAGACCCGGATTTGAGGTCCTGATGCTGCAGCTCAGGTCGCAGAGTGCCCTCCTAGCTTCAGCGTTCCATCCCTAGCACCACATAGACGGGGTCAGTAGTGCACACCTGTTATCCAAACACTTGGAGATGAAGACCGGAGACTTAGGAATTCAAGGTGATCCTCCGCTACACAGCCGTTTTTAGGTCGGTCTGAGCACTTTTGACCCTGTCTCAAAAAAAAAAAATTAATTTCATTTGGCTAAAAGTAGATCTGTTTGTGTGTCACACACATACACTTATGCCAAAGAAATAAAAGCCTACAAAGATTAAGAGTTTGGGAATTTTTTTTTTTAATTTAAGTTTTCTACAGCATCTGAAACTTTACTCTGTGCTGTTTTTACTTGAGGACTCAGAAAATATGGTCAAGCTTTTTTTTAAAAAAAATCATAAATTGTTTAATGATAGGAAGCGTTCCAAATTGCCATATTTTAACCTCCCTTCCCCATCAGATAAAAGCTCCCTTCATCTTCTCAATAGTGAGGATCATCGCAGCTAGAAGTTGGAGCTGACCCTATTAATTAGTATTAATAGGAGCTGACCCTATTAATTAGTATTAATAGGAGCTGACCCTATTAATTAGTGTCACTTTGTGCACCTCCATTATCCTACAAAACGTAATTTCGCATTTTCTCAGAAATCTCTAAACGATGGCCTTCAAGGCTGAAAAAAATGATGAAGCAAAATAATATGGACAGTGTATGCTGGCCGAGAATACGGCCCTATCACAGAGTAACCCTGCCAGGGGGTACAGGTCCCGCTGGGTCCCCCAACAAAACCAGCCCTCCCACGTCTCTGGTCCCAGGAGGAACTGGTATTTACTGCACACGGAAGCTACCATTTTACTTGTTAATGTTATTTATTTGCTTATGTGATTATATCTGCCTTAGTAAATCTTTTTCTCCAGAGTGTTCCAGGTGTTCATTTTTGTCCGGGTTTTGTAATCGCTTCCAAGTTGGATCTACTTTGACACTTAGTGTGAGATGGAAATCAAAGCTGATTTTATTCCAGACTGCCGCCTCTCTCGGATCCTTCAGTGACTTCCTGTCGCCTACTCAAGACTCCTTGTTTATCATATATTAATTTACTACTTATACTTATCCTCCACAGTGCTTTGAAGTTGGTTTTAGTTACCACATTTCTCCATCCACAATTTCAAAATCCCCTGTTTCCCTTTCATTTTTTTCCCTTGGAAACCGTTGAACTGTTTTATCGAGTGCCTCAAAAATCTTATTGTGGTTTCAGTTTGTGTAGTATTAAAGGCAGCGATTAGGTTCATACCTCTCCACTCTGTTACTTCCCTCCACGTATTTTCATAGAGGTGAGCCGCCGTCAGCAGCAAAATAAAGCCTTCAGTGTCTGTGATGACCTGGAGAGCCAGCTTCGGAGGATGACAGGGACCTGTCGTTTCAGGCCTTCCTCCAGCAGCATTCGGCGGAACACTGGGTTTCTGTCGTCTTAAGCCAGCTTTTGATTCCGGCCCTGCTCTTCTGAGCATTGCACACCGATAATTGGTTACCCAGGATTGACAGTCGTGGCATCTTCGTGGCGTTTTTATAATCCGCTACTTCTATTGGAGCAGAGAGTTTATCAGGTTTTCTTTTGAAACTCTGGGGAATAGTGTCTGTCTCTGGGGAAATTTTAAGAGATTCATTTTATTTAATATTTCAAACTTTAAAGTGGCATGTTCTATTAGCTACCTGTATGGTCTCAGGGAAGTTATTGAAATACCCTGACTTTCAGTCTTCCCCATCTGTAAAATAGGTATATCACATGAAGGAATGATGTAAGATACTGTAAACAAGCACTCTGTAAGTACTAGAGTATGCCGTCTCTCTCTCCCCCTCCCTTCATTCATCTTCTGACATCTCTGTTGTTAGTCCTCTGAGCATTTTATTCCCTGATTTCTCTTTCTAACAGAGTTTCTAAATTTCTCCCATGACTTGGTTAAGTCTTAACCAGACCAACTGGTAAAAGATGACAGTATAGAAGAGAGTTCACGTGCAGTCTAGTATTAAATTAATTGACATTAAATTAATCACAAATCATCTTAATAGTATCAAGCAAACTAAGCCAGAATAATACCCTTCCTTTAGAAAAATAAATGAGGTTTGAAAAATTACCATTTTCTAAGTTATTAATGATGAATATAGGACAATAATTTGGGTGTTGACCTTAAAGACTTATCTATAGAGTGTCCATTAGTACCACGTGGTAGCTCCAAGTATAAATGCTGATTACGTCACCTTAGAGCCAAATCATTTGATTAAACGTGCATGTTCCACATTAAAGTGTGTGTGTTTAATTAAAATTGATTTTGGAAGACTTTTCCAGCTATGGCTCCTTCTGCTCAACATTATTTTTTATTGTGAAAATGAAAATAAAACGGAGATATTGTTTAGGTTACAGCATACGTGATGGGAAGTACCTGGTTTGGGTTTTTCTTTCTAAGGTCTAATAATCTATATATCTACTACACATCTTAATTTCATTTGGTCCTAGGGAAGGCTTGCTAGTAATCAAATCCCAGGTTTGGAAACCAGGGCCCTCAGTGCAGGAAGGAAATTGGGGAACAGAGCTGAGAAAAATATTTCTTCCATCTTTCACGTGGTAGCGTTTTTTTTTTATGACAAAAATGGCATTCTAGGTGTTAATTGTGTCACCTGCTCTTAAAAGCAACGAAACATCATGTGTTTGGTGTTTGTCTCTTCATAGAAGACGGTTGTGTGTGTGTCAGAATATTTCCATTTCATTCAGCCAAGCTCTCTCTGTCTAGTAATCAGGCGGAAATGTCATTTCTGGGTTTTAAAAAAGAGAAAAAGAAAGGGGGCCGGAAAAAGAAAACAGAATTTTAAAACTGAGGTTGATTTTTCACCCAGAGTCCTGATTTTTTATTTATTTATTTATTTATTTATTGCGCTATTTTAATCCTATATGTATTGATGGACACAGGATAATTAGTTACAGGGACCAACCGGCCGTCTCTCCTGGCAGGTGAAAACTACCTCTATACTGATACAAGCCAACGCCCCTCCTGCCGGACTCAAATGTTCTCAGTCTTAAAAAACTGACTAGAAAGAGGAAGTGTGGTATGTGTTTGTCCTTCTCAGCAAGTACCGTCTCCCACAGCTTATGAAATCTAGTATATGGGGTTCATTCTTGGGTGGTTTCCTCTTCCTCCTCACTTCTCCTCCTCTTAGTCTTGTTCTTTTAGTTTTATTCTGTTGAACCTAAAACAATGTGCAGCTATGCCACAGAGTTCCTAATCATTCACTGGTCAAAGCAAGTGTGGACAAGGAAGCAGGAGCCCTCCGGTGCTGGAGAAAGATGGGTGAACACCTCACCTCAGGAACCAAACAGCAGCTCTGCATTCTTCATGAGGAGAAAATGGCCAAACTGCAGAAAGTGGATTATTTGGATTGGTTTGGTTTGGTTTTTGGTTTAAATGGAAACTCGGACAGTCTAAGAGAGTATGTGCAGATAGGAAGAGTCTAATACAAAAAGGTATGCATGGGTGCCTGCCTGCGTGGACAGCGCCGTGTGCCACTGGCTTCAAAGTTTGCCCTTGGGCAGGTGCCACCTCCCAGTGCTTTTCTCTCTAGTTGGAGAAAAGAGTAACAATGTTACATCTCGGAACCCCTAAGCATCCGTCTAGCCAGCCTGGTGCCTCAGTAACCCACACCGTTGCTGACAGCTGCATCAGAAGAAAATAAAACAGGGAAACAGCCTTGAAGGTAACTTGAGGTTTTGTCTTTCTGAATTCACAGGCACCACCACCACTGTTTGGTGCCTTCCTTGCTAAAGAAAGACCCCCTGTTTGCTAGACATAAAACTTTATTTTAGAGTCTCTGGGGCTTCAGTGTGAGCTCACTTTCCAAATTAAAGTGGGATACAGGTACTTTTTCTCTTTATCAGATTGGGATTCATTAAATTCCACTACAAGCAAAAATTGTGTGTGTACGTGTGTGTGTGTGCGTGTGTGTGTGTGTGTGTGTGCACGTGCGCGTGCGTGCACATGTGTATGTGCATATTGTTTGGGATAGCTGGAGAGAAAAGCCACTTTTAACATAGCTCACCGGAGCTGTGGTTCCCCCCAGTAGAGCCATGTTTTTTAGCAAGATTCCTGTGGGAGACCTGTTTGTGAAAGTTGGCATTTGTGATTCAGGCTCCAGGTCCCCACGACAGCTTCAGAAAGCCAAGCAGATGTTCGCTCGGTTCCCGAAGCATAGCTCATCGCTTTTCCCAGGAGGAAAAGTCAGAAGAGGCTGGGGACAAGCCTAGTTCTGTCAGCCACAGCCAGAGGAAAATAGAGATGTGTGTGTGTGTGTGTGTGCGTGTGCGTGTGCGTGTGTGTGTGTGTGTGTGTGTGTGAGGTTGGGTTAAATGTGAGTTTGGATTGGGCTTTATTTAAAGGAAGAATGATGGATTCAGCGACAGGAGATTTTATCATCCACCTAGAGCCCCCGCCCCACTTTCTCTCAACCTTGCCTGGCAAAGTTTAGTGTCTTTGATGGGTCTCTCTGGAGTAGTCTTTGTGCTTTTCGGTTTTGTTTGGGATCAATAGGTTATTTGAGAGCAAACTCTGCTCTTGGGTTGTTTGTGCAAGAACAATACGATTAGAGATTATTTCTTTAGGCACACACCAAAACACGTGCATACAAACGAAGAGAAATAAAATGTATTTTGAATTTCATATTCCACAGTAACAGGGTCTGGGAATTATACTCACTAAACGGGTTATAAAAGCCCGGTTAACACGAATTATAAAATAATTTTGCATGGAGCCCAGACTAGCATTAGGTGACACATTTCTGCTCCGTGTCTTTTTATTATTGTTGTTGGTTTTGCATTGCTTATTTTTAAACAAGAAATCAAATCCTCCAGAAAATAAAAATATAAACAATTTAAAGCCTAATATTTTTTTGTTTGGGGATATATATTAAATGTAACCTTGGCTGGTAGTAGTCTGGAGTCGGGTTCTTAGATGGATTTATTTTTTTTTAACGATGCAGTGTCTCTTAGCTTAGACGGACTGCCTCCAGCCCAGGCGCTAGGCCAGGAGAAGGGCTGCTGCTGTCTCAGAAGGTTCCCTGCCGGTGCAGGTCTGCCTCCCTTTCAGATTCGTTTGCTGTCTTCGCTTGCTCTGTGCAAACGCAGAGTGGTGTCTGTGTTTCACGAAAAGAATGTGTGTTAAAAAGAACTAATGGTCTGACTGTCCATCAGACTGGGCAGCGATGGGGGTCAACTGGCGGTCAAAAACAAATAATTTCAGCCTGTGCCTAAAGCCCCTGAAGCCGTTGGCTCCGCGGTGGGAGCGCTGCCACCTCTTGTTGCTTCGGTATGCCCTGGAACCTGGGAGCTTTCATTTGGGCGACAAGAACGGACATATTTTCTCCCTGGCAACTGTGTGTGCACAGTGCGCGCCATGCAGCATTTGCTCAGGTTAGCTCAGCTGAAGTACACAACCGACACTCCGTGATCCATGTCGGTCTTAAAGAGACAAAGGCTGCATTCTGAATCCAGACTCTCCCAAAATATTGGAAGAGGCTAAATATATGTGTTTGTTTGAAGTTTGTTGTTCTGAAGAAATTTTAACTTGCTCCGCTCTTTGTGAAGAGACTCAGGGTTCTTCCGCAGATACAGGTTTTAAAGCGACTTCCGAGTTCCCACATTCATACGGAACAGATGGGAGTGGAAGTGGCTCCAGAGTGCTGACAGCTCCATTAAAAATGCTTTAAAATCCATACTCCATAAATCGGAACCACACGTTGGATGGAGTCACAGCCCTCGCAGGATGCCTCGCGCCCTGTTTGTGTATAGCGCCACCTGCTGGCAGTTAGTTAAAAGCTTTTTGCTGGCGAACCAGTCTAAAAGTCAATACTGGATACAATTTAAATGTTTTTAAGTCAGTAGATCTTTGGAGATTGAATTTTTTTCCTTTAGTTGCATTATTTTGGAACATCTTAGCCGAAATTAATTTATAAAAACGTTTTTGTAGTCATTAGAAAAAAACACAGGGAATATTGTTTAGAAATGAAACCTATTCTGATAAACCTATTCTAAAGTACCAAATCGTGATTATCTTTGAGCTTTGACTTCTTACACCCCTCCAACAAACAGATTTCAAAGTGATATCAGAAGAATTTAGATCTTTGAGTTTGAGTTTGTTTCTTCTGTTTCTTTTCTAAAGTAGCACAATATGCAATGAAGTATCTAACTATGGAAGAGGAGGAGGGGCCGCAAGGCAGAAGAGAGCCACAGCCGAATAATTAAGTGTTGGCTTTAAGGATTACGTCTGTGATTGACGGATTTACCACTCTTATTTTGACATTGACTCATAAAACATATGTTCACAAAATCTGCTTTATGGTCTTCCTAACAGGGTAAGAAATTTTAATTGTTCAAAGAAAAGAAAAACTGAAACCCTCCTGCAGTGAGATTGTAATACGCATTGTTCCTTTTCGCTGTACCAGTCTTTCCTCATCAAACCAAAGTATACTATAATACTTTACAATAAAATAAACCAAAGATATGATGCTACTATTGCCCTATACAGTGAAATGTTAGAGTTTCATGGGTTAAAATAATCCAAAATTGGGCATCTAGCTCCCCAAAAGAATGCTTTTTTATTCTGAAGTTGTGCTGTTAGAGTTTTCTGCTTATCTTTAAAATATAATCTGGTCCTATTTTAATGTGGATCTTTAGCCAGGCCACTTTTGTGATCCCTTTAAACTCTTGGAGATGTGCTGGTTTGGAGTGAGACCACACCGGTGATCCATTCTTCATGAGGGTGCCCGGCTGATCGACTGGGGCTGTCCAGCAGGTGCTTGGACCTTTCCGACCCATCATGGTGAAAGGCTGGGCACCTCCCATCCTCTCCCCATCTTCTTCATAGAGAGTTGCACCCTAATATCTTTAGATGTCTTAGAGACATCTTGGTTAAGTATCTGAGGCAACTAAAGTATCAAGTCCTTGTCACACGAAAGGCCCATGCTGACTCCTGGTTGTCATAGCCTGGAGCCGAGCTTTCCGTACTTTCTGGAGAAAATGCTTTTCCATGAGGACCAATGGCTCCCAGATTTCTTATCTCTGTCTGGGGAGGTCCCATGGAACTTTTCCAATATTTTTTCGTTGTGTGTATGGTAACCTGGCACACGTCTGTAATCCTAGATTCTGCAGGCTGGGGCAAGATAAATGATGAATTCCAACCTGGGCCACATCGCCAGACTCAGTCTCCAAAAGCAAACAAACAAGAAAGAGAAGGGAGCAGGGAGGAAATTTTTTTCCCTTTGACTTAGAAGTCTGGGTTCAGGATGACCCTCGTTTTGAAACGTTATCTCCCGAGCCCGTGCTATTCTGTAACTTCTTCCCCACCTGACACTCTTACATAATTCTGCCCCGCACTAAAGGTCACCAATACAAAGACTAAGTTTCCTATAGACGCCACCCCTCGCCCAGTCAGTAAACACAGCCTCTACCGGGCTCCTCTGCCGTAAAACGCCCTCTACTGCCTTCAGATCGCTAATTCTTTGATCATTCTCCACCTGCATGTCTGGCACCCAGGGTACAACAGAACATCTCTTCTTATAAAGCATGCCTGGGTCACTGCTCTCTTGGTCAGCAAAACAGAATCCCCACTGTCTGCAACATTGAAACGTCCCACTTTGAGAGATGATTTTAAGGTTGTGGGGTGTTTTTTTTTTCTTTCAACTTACTCAGGTCCTTGAACATGAAGCTTTCTCTCCTTGGAGAGTGTGGCATCCAAAGTTGTCAAGGATGACAGCTGGCTTCCTAAGACGTCCAGAATCAAGGCTCATCATTCAGACCCAAACACAGAAGCTCTAATACTAGATTATGATTATTACTGTAGTAGAATTTTTTTAATTACATAGAAGAGGGGTCTGTTATTGCACACAGGGGCTTTCAGAAGCACATTTTGGGATGCTGGATTTTGAACTGAATCTTCAGAGAGGAATAGAAAAGTGCCCTAGACCAGAGGAACTCTGACAGTAAGAATGTAATGTTTGTGCTCACTAGGCTTCCTGGCCACCTTGGCCACTGTTGCCTTTGCTAACAGCATGCTTAACCAGTCACAAAAGGAAGACGGGCTGGTTAGAGAAGAGCCTAGCATGGGAAGCTTCGGGCTGCGAGCTCACCTTCCTTTCTTTCCCTACTTGTTTCTTTCCATTCATATGCACAGTCTCTCTCACACACCTCCGGAGTTTCTTCTTGGGCACGTTCCAGTGTCTCGTATGATGTCCACAAGTCAAATCCATTGGGTTGAACCGATAAGACAACTTAATGACCCTGCCTGTCTTTACAGGTAAACTTGGAAACGGAATAAAACAACTGCAGACTCATTAACCTTGAGAGACACTTCAGGTGGTTTTATTCTACTGTTTCCAGTGTTTGTTTAGAGTTCAACGCACTTTAAATATGTCTACATGGCTTAATAGCCTCTTGAACACAATTTTTGATGGCCTCAATTGATTTCCTTTCAGTACAGACCAAATCTTAATGAATGTATTTGCCTTCCTCTCCGATTTATATCCAAACAGGAAATGTCCTAATGGCTTTGTAAAATACTAACTTACTAATTTTAAATTGAGGTGTTTTATGCCGTTGGTTTTAGAGTTTCTCATTCACATAAAATACTTACATCTTACTTCTAGCTTTCTGGAAAGCAGTCAGTCAACTAATCTCTCTCTCTCTCTCTCTTTCTCTCTCTCTCTCTCTCTTTCTCTCCCTTTCCCCCCTAATTTTGTCAACCATGCAGCTCATTCTCTACTCTGTGGATGACTTCATTAAGGGATTGGTAGGATTTGAGTCCCTAAAGACAAATATTTTATTGGTTCTTAATGGTGATCCGCTATGGAAGGTTACATTTCAAGACATTATTTATTTTAGTATGCATTTAGCTTGTTTTTAAGGAGGGTTTTCTTTTCCTTTCCCCTCCTCCTTTCACATTTCCAGCTGAGAAAAATCATCCAGATATGTCTCCACTGCCACCTACTTGCAGTTTTGAAATTTACACGCACCTGGCTTTTCAAATAAAGCCGATTTTCCCCCTGCCATGCAAGGCAAGATGACTGTAGAGAATACTGTAGGTGGCATTGTGGATTCTTCCCTTGTTTATAAAGGCGTGGGTTTTATGGAATTGCTAGGAAAACACCCATGTTATAGGACATTTTTTTACTGACAATGGTGGAAAGGGTTTTTTCCTATAAATGCGGTGTCTTCCTCTGTGATAATTGTGTTGCTACAAATTACGAAGAGAACAGCCTAAGTGAGAGCCCCTCTCCTAAATGCTTCCCTCATATTTATATTAGGACTATACTGCTGTAGTCATAACCCTTAATAACTTCTTAGAACGCGCGCTCCATAATGCACTCGTGATTACGCCGTGGAAGGCCGTTACCCGGCACCTTGTAAAAGGCAGGCGTTTTAAAAAAACAATGTATGTTCCTATTTAATACAGAGAGATGAGTTATCAGACACCGTGTGTACTTGTAATTTCATAAATAATAATAAGGTGTGTGGAAATGGCTCTCTAATGCCCAGTGTTATTATGTAGAAAACGCGAACTGTTCTAATCTAATAACAGACGTGAGGATTTTGAGGGATTTTTTTCTTCTTGTCATCGCAGTGACCACTCTTTGCCTAGTGATTTCATTTCATTACAAATCCTCCAGCTGGAAGCGTCGAGGTTTGACATCGTTATGTGCTTTTTAATATAGGTTATTCTCCATTTTATTCAACATACTAAAAGTATATTGCCCTGTCTTCGCATGTTTAACTGGAACCCCTCGCTTGATTCATTTGTGTAGTTTGCTCTGTAGAGTCTCCCATTTAAAAAAAGAAAAAAATATGGGCATCTAAGCATCTGCCTAAAATTTTAATTATTTGTCAAACCTCATCTACGTCATCCTTCTCCATCTTCAGACGACATAACTAGACTCCATCTTCACAAGTATTTCAGGAAGTGTTGAGTAATCACTGTGAATCTGGAAAACCTATAGGGTCACATTGTAGATGCGAGTACTTGCTTGTGAAAATACACGTGATTAGCGACGAGAAATGCCTTAGTCTTCGAATAAGTCAGGATTTGAAAAGGGAGGACTGGCCCTTCTCTAAAACCTCAATACTATCTGATTTCTCATCTCTACAGTCTGTCCCTCCGTGATAGTTGAAAAGCGGCTGTAACGCCGTGGCTGTCTATATTCAGCGGCTGCAGCATGGTTGTCTAGAGAAGAAAAACAAGTCTTCGCCGTATGTCGGTGGCTGGGACATACAATTGGACAAACAATACATTGGACCATACATTGGACAAACAATGTTCTATGCACGCTTTTGTACAACCCTTAATGCCATCTGATTTCATTTGTATGCCACATGCCATTTTAAAGACTCTTTTTTAAAATCTCATCTGGAGAAACTGCAAGTCACTCAGGTTTCCTTGCTGGCCCCAGGAACATATACCTAAGTCTTATTGGTAAGCGGCATGTTTGAGAGTAGAGCGGCGGTGAGGCCCCTTTGTTGCATAGTCATGCTTTAAGGAAGGCTTCCAGACATGAAAACAAACTGTGCTTGGCGAATCCACTTCATTTGGAAGTGGCTGGAATATAATCTGTCTTGCGCGGGCTGTCCTTTCACATGGCACAGAGGCCAGGTGGGTTCGCATCAAGCACGTGGAGGTCTGTGTACCAGGATGACGCGCGGCTTTCTGTCCGACGCCCTCTCTGACAGATGGGGTGGAAGAACAGAGCAGGATTTGTGGGAGGTGATTTCCAGCTGTTACTCAGGTGAACAAAGATCCTTGAAATGTTAGCGTCCAAAGTGCGGTGGTGGGACAGCCCTGTTGGGAGCCCTGATGATTTACTACGTAAGAGTACCCCCTTGAAACGGCCGGGAATCGTGGGCAATAAAGCACGAGTGTGCCACACTGACAGGGCTTTTTGCTGGCACGTGGTAGAAGGAGGAGGGGGCAGAAGGTGACTGCGCTCTGCAGATTCCTTGTAGTGAGTCCCTTTTTCCTTTCTCGTACGTCGTTCTCAAAACAGCTGTTCATCTAGCGGCGGGTCAGCCTCTCGCGTGCTCTGAGAGAGTATGGACAGCCTCAGAGGCCCCAGCCAGCAGCTCCCTTCTCAGCTTCAAGAAGGAAGAAAGCCCCATACATGACAGCTATTTTTTAAAGGGACATAATAAGTTATAGTTATAGGTCATGGTAGGTTTTTTCCATGGCGTTATTACCATTATTATCTTCTATGGCAGTAAAAATTGATTGTTGTTATGAGCAGCATGAGAAACCCTCAGATTCGGGCAGCTGGGCTGAATCTCCCATCTACATAGCAGAAGGAAGGGAGAGGGGAGAGGAAGGGAGGAAGGACAAAGAGGAGAGGAGTGTATTCATCTCTTCCTTCTTGGTGAGTCCCCAGCGATTTTTTTGAGTGTCCATGGACAGATAACAAATATACTCCTCTTACGAAACTGTGTGTAAGTTCCAAGTCTGAACTGTCTAAACCACCTGCCACCAGTTGGGACCATCTTTAGCCCCGTCTGTATTGCCGACCTAAACTGCAACTTCACACATAGCTCCACATGAAAGATCCGTGTTTGACAGCAAGTGGCTAGATACCATTTGTGCAGATATTTGGGGATGCAGGTAGCTAAGAAAAGAGAAACATTTTTGAGCCCCAGAATATATTAGCAGAGACCATAGGTACTGGCTGAGATAGGAATAGTAAGGGAAGCAATATGGCTTCAGGATGGTCTTTCTAAATGTACAGAAATTCACTGAATTCTGTGGAGTCTGGGACTGGGTCATTGTTTGTATGAGAGGACACCTTTACCTGTGTGATGGTACATTTTTTTAAGTTTTTTTGGGGGGGGGGAGATAATAAGTCTGGTATCTGTAAGTTTCCTCAATACTTTCAGGCACCATAAGTAACATGATTGCTTTTACATTTTGTAAGATAGCTACTGACACGGCATTTTTAAATTGACAATATGCTAGATAAATATATTGTGTGTGGATTAAACATTTGAAATCTTCAAAGTAACACCCTATGGTTTTCCTTGTCTTCATTATCTCCCCGCATGGCTCCATAGGCCCTCTTTTTTATGGGTCCTTTGGTGTCTTCCAAAACCACATGATCGTTCAAGTGTTTGGACAGAGTGACTGTGGTCCTGGCTCCATTCCATCCTGAGACGTGGCCACTCTTCTCTCCATATTAAGACATATTTTACAGTCATTAATAATGCATGCCCACTTCCCATTTCTGGAAATATATTTATAGGTCAGCCCTTTTCTTCCCTGCGACCCCTGGCTGAAGGACCCCTCAGAGCCTTGGGCCCCACTTTTCTTCCTTCATATCATAGGCAATGGCCGTTCCCAGACTTCCTCAGTAACAGTGAGTGCATCAGCCCTGCACCCTATCCGCTGAAGGGGCTCCAGGGAGTACAGGGGAATTCCTCCACATGAAGTTTTGAGTGCACTGCCAAGAGCTATCTAAGGGAGCCTGGGATTCCCCCATGGAGGGCTCACATCCAACACTATCAATTCGGAGCTGTGAGGACGTGAGGCCACAGCCGGAGAGGAACACACACCACTGTAGGACCCTGAAACTATGTTTGTTTCCATTTATGTGTACACTTGATAGTAAAGTCATGTTTGCTATGTGTTTCCTCTATCCATACCCCATAACCATTGACCTATTTTCAACTATGAAGGTCAATTATTTTAGAATTTTTATTGTTTAGTGGGAATTATAATATCTGAGCATTTATGTAGTTTATATGGAGCTACTTGACATATTTCTCTTTACTGTTTGGATCTCTTTTTTCTAGTTCTGTGCATATATACAAACACACACACATAGTATATACACACATATATACATTCATGCACACAATACAAACTCACACATACACACATATATGTACATACACGCACACACACATACATGCACACACATATATACATACACACATAACTGCATACACATACACACTTTGGTAGGCTGAAGGGATACACATTTCTACAATGAGGATCAAAGAAAGGGTAACAAACACACAGGGGTAACCGGTGAGGACAAAATCTGCTGTTTTATAAACTTATTTATACCGATTTTAAGAATGCATCTGTGAAGGAGTTCTGCCCCTTTGCACCACGGCCTGCTGAGCTGAACAGGAACGAGGAATCAATGGTAGCCAGGGTGCTCAGCACTGCACGCACGGTGGTGATTCAGTAAATATTGCAGTGTCAGTTTTATTTCATTTATACAATTTATTTCATTGAGAAATATTGGGTAAAATAGATTTCCAAAACAAACGTTATGACTTATATTCTCCCAGGGTGAGCAGACTGCATTTCTCATAAGCTGAGGCTGCAGATCTCCTCCGAAGAAAAATGATGGGGGTGATGCTACAAATCTGGGTAGCTCTTAGGGTGTAGATTTGAGGTGGAGAGACCAGCATGTTTGACCGACATGGAACAGGTGTATAACAAAAACTAGACGGCCACGGCCATGTTTTACACTAAGGGATATTTTAACATTTACGTTTTTAGTTAGAAAATTAGTCTCTGTTAGATTGCGTGATCATCCACTTTAAGGGGATCGTGTTGGGTTTAATAATCGTGCATTTTTAGAAGACAGTCAAAGTGGTTTGGTTTTTTTGCATTCCTTTCTACCAGACTGTGTTCTTCATCTTAATATGCCACACAGTTTTCCTTTACAAATGTGTTTGTTGAGTATTGCTACATAAAAGGAAAAATCCTTTTTTGTGTGTATGCGACAAAAAAAAAATTAAAAAGAAGCTGCCTATAAGTAGCCAAGCAAAGTGGGAGACCCGGAAAATGGTGGAGGTCGCATTTAACGAGTACAAACGGATAGCTGCCGCCTGCAACGCGAGACATAATTCTAATTTAACATCCAGTCATTTTGTCTGGCTTTAATTATAATTATATTCTGTTAATTAAAGACAAGCTCATGAAGAGGCTTCAGACTCTTTTCCTCACTCATTTCTTCACCAAGGATGAAGCACGTCCACACCCCCTCCCGCTAGCTCCCTTGGCCTCTCAGTGATGACGTCAGCGTTGAAGGAGGGGTACCAGCCTGTGCATGGGAGGAGCTTCTGATTCATATCCATGAGTAAAGAGATTTCCAGGGAGGGAAAAGAAGAAACCTCCACAGCTTTCCCAAAGGAGAAGGAAAACAAACACCTAAGCTTTAAGAAAGTTCAGGTCTCTTGGACCATATGGAAAATTTCAGGTGGTTGATCATGGTGTTAGGATTGCATATTATGGAAGTTTAGACTCTTACCACCTAGAAATACAGAATTTAATGGTATTTCTAGGTGACAGAAGTAGAGAGGAATCCTTGTCGCTTTAAGAGGGAACAATACTGCATTTGTGTAAATCGACATTTCTTTAAAAAAAAAATACAGAAGAACCCCTCCAATTGGGACGTAGTGGTCTTCAGTTGATGCAAAAGCATGAATCAAGGTTCCAGGCATGCCATCAGGAAGCTCACGCGCCATCAAACTCTCGTGAAATAACTCTGTCTTCATGTAGTGAAGTATGGATAGAAATAATCCCTGTGTTTATCTTCGGAGATGTGTATATGAGTACTTGGGGGTTGTGTCCTAGGGTCCATGAAGATAAGATTGCTTACCCTGTGTGTCCAGAAACCCGTCACTCAAAATATTTATTTATGCCTCCCGTGGAAGGCAAGAGTTAGAGATTTAAATCAGTGTGTTCAACACTGGCCTGGGGCAATTAATCACACCCTGCTTTTGTCTAGAGTGGTCGACGCTGGTGCTTGGACGTGGGCGTCACTCTGCACGTGGCATGAACTGAAGGGGGGGACGGAAAGAAAACATCTTCAAAAAAGAACTTCTCTTTCCGAAAGTTTTCCTAGTGTTATTTTTATAGCCGAGTGAGAGAGAATTTACAGGGAGCTGAAATCATTGAAGCTAATTAGCTGAATGGCCCTATTATTTATCCAGGGACACGTAGTACAATAATTGCTATTGCAGGTTTGAAGCATCTCAGGGATATTAATTCCAGAGCTTCCATGTCATCTCAGTACAGTAAAACTTCCTAATGGCACCCTGAAGGTGCATAATCTCATTTTAAAACTACTTTTTCTTCTTTTTTTCTGAAGGAACTGGCAGAATCTCCTTCCATAAAAGCTGGAAAAGGGGAAGAACTCATAATATTTCCCTCATAAGAAAGCAGTTATATTTTCTTATTATTTTTTTTTTACTGTGTGACCTTTCCTACCTTCTGATGAGGGGTTTGCTGTGACACTTTATCAAAAGTTTATCTGAACTCTGCTCCCTTGCCTCCCCTTGGTGACAGTTAATGTGCGTCTTGATACCTCCAAGGGATGTAGGGAGAGTGTGGGGCAGCGTTGGCTCTGGTCCCTTCCGTGGTTCTGTATTAGAGGGCATTAGAGAACACAGCAGGGTCCAGGTTAGGAGGGAAAGACGAGAACTCTGCCTAGCAGAAGTCTCGTGAAGCCTTCCTAACCCAGACCTAATTGGGATCACCTTGGAGAACACAGCCACCGTTATTTGATCTCCATAAAAATCGCACCAGGAAATGTCACTTGTGTCGTTTTAGGGGGGAATGAAGCCATTGCTCATAAAATGGCTAGCACTGTCTTGAGTCACGGTGTGTGGGTTGTCTGGCAAACATCCCATGCTCATCTCTGGGAAGCCATCCGAATCCTTTTTTAACTTCTCTTGCCGTTTCATTATCAGTCATGCTATGGCTTGGAAACCCAAGTCTGACTCCCTCAGAAAGTAGTCCATGTGACATTGTAAGAGTTAGATTCCTCTGCTCTTCCAGAGGACCTGTGTTCAATTCCCAGCACCCACACAGCAGTTCACAACTGTCTGAAATGTCAGTTCCGGGGGACCCGACACCCATGGTAAAACACCAATACACATAAAAATAAAAAGTAAATCAAGAGTTAGATGCATAGGTGTCCCATTGGACTCCAGAGGAACGTTGTGGGAACATTTCACCCTGGCCTCAGCCTTAGCTTCAGGTTTCTTTCTTTCCACTCTGTTCTGGCAACTCTCCGGAGAAAGGCCCTGTCTCCCCACGGTTGAGAGCTAGGGCTGCTCCCAATGTGAAATCTACTGTGCTTACATCATGCTCTCTACCTGAGAAGTGACTCAGCTAGGAACTAGGATGATGCTGCTCACTCTGTGGACTTGAAACCTAGCAAGCCAGGCATGGTGGTGCACATCTCTAATCCTAGCCCTCCAGAGACAAAGGCAGGCAGATCTCTGTGAGTTCAAGGACAGCCTGGTCTACACAGTGAGTTCCAGAACAGCCAGGGCTATGTAGAGAGACCCTATCTCAAAATAAATAAATAAATAATAACAATAATAAATAGATAAGTAGATAGATAGATAGATAGATAGATAGATAGATAGATAGATAGATAGATGATAGATGATAGAACCCTAAGCAACAGTTTGTGTCCAGTTTCTAAGATCTGCAAGCAAATACAATTCCAACTATAGATACTGCCAAACTGCGCTGTCGGCTTCAGCAATAAAGCAGCTGAGACCTCCAGGGAAGCTGATGCAATTAGGAAAACTTGTCTTAAGCACAGCACATAGATCAAAGTTCCTCCCTCATACGAGCTTGGTTATAAGCATCTCTACCTGCACACGCACACACGCACACACATACACACGCACACACACGCAAGTACACACACACGCACACGCACATGCGCGCGCGCACACATGTACACATACACACACACACACACACCCTTGGCCATTTTTGTCATGGTACCAAAACTCCTTGAATTCCTCTAAGTTAACTGTAGCATCTTGAACGGCAGCTCTATTCACTGAGTACCTTGAGTAGCGCAGGATACTACAGAGACATCCTGGTGCTCTTCTATTTAGCATCCGTGATAAGGATGAGTAGACTGTCCCAGAAATTGTCGGCTGCCTTCTCAGACGTACCTGTAAACATAAGAAAGCAACAAGAAGTTCACCACTTACATAAACTCCAGGGCAGAGAGGCAAACACCAGAAAATTCTTTAGGGCCTCTCACTCTCTCTCTCTCTCTCTCTCTCTCTCTCTCTCTCTCTCTCCCTCTTTCTCTCTGAAAACAAGACCATCTGTTTAGTTGGTTTTTGGTCTTGAAAACTCACTGTAGAAAACATAGGATTAAAATCAGGGATCAGGCCTTCCTGACAACTAAGCAATAATCCAGGTCTCCAGGTTATTCATGTTCTCTCTCTCATATATATACACACACACACACACAATTTACTCAGGGGTCTACACCGACCCTTTGGGGGCTGTTAGAATCTATTTTATAGTGTGTTGGTCACTGACCTGATAAGTCATAATCGCTTGGAAAGCATCCTGAGTTTTATCAGGTAAGAACAGCTGCTGCGAGGCACGGTAAATTCTAGGCCTTCAACTCTGTGCAATTACTGCTCTTCGGAAGAAATGCTCACTGACTGCGTTATGCACACCCTGAAAGACCGCCCACTCATATGTAGGATCTAGCTCTGGAGTTTGAAGCTTTCGAATTACTGAGTGGTCATCAAGTCACAAAGAAAAATCTTACAATTTTGCCCAATCCTATCCACGTTTGACCTTCAGACCCTCTTAACTGCTCCATGGCTTGAGTTCTGTTTGGAAGCAAGGGGAATTATTTTCGTTGTGTGTTTCATACGTGTGGGGGTGGGGGTCAGGCAGAGCAGAGAAATCTGTAATATCTAATGTCCCCTAGAAAACCCAAGCACACAGAGAAGTTCATGTTTTAATCAATTTTATGGTTGAAATGCTTTTGAAAGCTATTATTTTGGAAAACCAAGAAAATCCCAACCTAATGTGTTAAATCACTAGAATGTCTATATCTCTTGCCCCAAGACAGACTTTTAAAAGTCATTAGAGATAAATAAAAACAATTCATTTCCAGGTGGCCCCCTTTGTATTGAAGCTTCCTCTCTTTTGTTTGTTTGTTCGTTCGTTTGCTCTGGCTCCATTTATTTAATTTTTTTCTCATTTCTTTCAAGTTATAAACTTCTTACAACAAGGTTTTGCATGAAAATGCTGGCAGACCCTTAACTGTAACGATGCGAATGGTGCCACTTCACTTTAATTTGGCTTGATTTAAACGAAAAGAAGGCAGACTAAAAGAGGGCATGCATTTGGAGGTGATTCCACATACTCGGTTTTAACCAACAGTCTTTATAAGTGTTCATTAAGAAACTCCACCAGGCGTGTTTCCTGCTGCAGAATCGACTTTAACGGAAGAAATAAAGCTGTGAAGATTCCGTTTTCACTTTGTTTCTCGTAAAGACAGTCAGCATCCAACATAAACAACAATTTACACCCAGCATTTATTCTGGAAATTACAGTATCGTGCAGCTAACGCACACAGATAAATAATGTTTTATGGGATGCCGTGGAGTCCTTTCAGGGTAGCGGGTGCTTAACCGAATTAAAGGATTTTGAGAACTCAGAGCTCTCATTTTAAGCAGGTTTAAACAGTTAATATTACGAAACACAAGCACAGAGGAGCCGGCCCAAATATATTTTTAATGCACACTTATTTTATTTCCATGGTTTCCCATTTTGGTTTTATTGCCATTTGGCACCTTCCGTAGACACTAAGTTACTTGTCTCCCAAGGCCTCTCCCTGGGGACGTCGCCTGCTTTATGATGGCATTTCTTAATCCACTTCTTAATCCCCCCTCTGTCTGCAGGTGTGGAACCATCAGAAATGCAACTGTAATTCCTACTAGAGGGCCTCTATCAGAGAGATGGTTAGAGAGAACCGTGACTTTAAGTAGGTGACGCCCCAGAACGCCTGGTTTTGTTTCTGTTGCTTTAGGAAAAGGAGAGGCTTGCGTATTTGAGCTAGTGTTTGACCTTTCGGTGAAGGAGAGGGGACAAATTAAAAACAGAGGGAGGGGAAAAATGATCCCAAAAATAACCAGAGAGGAGTCAGAACAGTTGAGCCTCATTTTAGTATAAAACGTAAAATGCAGTCAATGAAAGCAGATGCAAACGCCGAGGGAAGAAGCAGGGAGCTAGGCGGTGTGTTCTGCCGTGGCAGACGAAGGGACTCTGTCCAGATACTCAGGTGCAAAACAGGTCTACAGCAAGCGGGCTTCCGAGGCGCGGTAAAGCGTGCCCTGTCACCCCTGGAGCTGGCACCAATCCGTGACTTTTCCAGCGACTCCCTTTCCGTAGACTTAGGTCTTCATGGCCTTCTGCTCTGCCTGATGAGGCTTCTGTCTGCTCCCTGATAAGCGATGTGTGTCAGCGGCTGTCAGGGAGCCGTAATTTTTAGCCAAATTCAAATTGTTATTTTTCAGTCTTACAATTTAAAAAAAAAAAGAATACAACCTCGGGAAAGGGTGATGACGTGTTAGCTTCATCTTATCCCCGTGTTTTCTATGAGGCCTGATGTTCAATGCCGTTATGGCGCCGGTGAGCTGTGGTTGAGGTTAAGTTGGCTTTACAGCACAGGTTAACTGTGGTTGAGGTTAAGTTGGCATTTCTAGGCTAAACTACTTTTTTAGGCTTTGGAAAGTTGACCTTTTAAATTCTACTGGGACTGACACTGAGAGAGCCTAGACCAACTGAGCGTGATTAAACATACATAATGCCATTAAAAACTTGCCATGGGGGCCAGCCCATAGTCTAATTGAACTGGTCTGCTTTAACAAGTTACTCTCTACTAGAGGACCCTAACGCATTTGTGTTCTCCAGTTCGGTTCCATTATCTAGACCTGGGAAACGCTGCAGCTTATTTGAGCTGTGTGATTTTTCTCTCGAGTTCTCTGTGGACCCCTTCTCATTGGTAGAAATGTCACTCCCAGGCAGCCCTTCCTCCCAGCGCCAACATAAGGCAGCTTCTCCCTTCTCAGAGCATGAGTGAGCTTCGTCAGTGTTTCTGGATTTGACATTTGCTGGGATTTTTGTTTTCTTTTGATTTGGTTTGGTTTTTTGCACATGAGTGTTTTGCCTTCATGCATGTCTATGTACCATGTGTGTGCCTGGTACTCAGGGAAGGCAGAAGAGAGCATTGGATGCCCTAGAACTGTAATTACAAATAATTATGAGCTACTATATGGGTACTTGGAGTTGAACCTTGATCCTCTACAAGAGCAACCTATATTCTTAACTGCTAAACATTCTCTGGCCTCTCATTTGCCACTTTGTATTATTATTGTATTGTATTGCTGTAATCACAAAGGCCTCCTGAGGCCGAAGATTATATCTTAAACTTCTTATTTCCTGCAGTTTTTTCTTTTCCTTTTTTTTCTTCTCCACATTTATTTATTTACCATGTGTATGTGTGTGTGTGCATATGTGCATGCTTGTGTGTGTGTGTGTGTGTGTGTGTGTGTGTGTACATGAGTATGCACAACAAATGTCAAGCAACAAATCACAGGAATCAATTCTCTCTATCCGGGCTCTAGAGGTCAAGCTCAGATCGTCAAGCTTGGTAGCAAACACCTTCCCCCACAAAACCATACCGTCAGCTCTTGCCTACAGTTCTTAATGCATACTCCTTACAGAGAAAGCATTCAATAATTGTTTGATGAAGGAGTACCACTATTATTTTTGGTTATTTGAGACAAGTTCTTTCTATGTAGCCCTGACTGTATTGGAACTCTCTATGTAGACCAGGCTGTCTTCAAACTCACAGAGTTCCACCTGCCTCTGCCTCCCAAGTGCTGGGATTAAAGGTGTGCGCCACCACACCCAGCTACAATTTTTAAAGTAAAAGGTCCACTTGTTCCTGTGTAGGCATTCCTTCTTGTAAGAATAAATGGATAAAGAGGGGCCTTATGGTCTATACCTGTAATCTCAGCACTCAAGGGGTAGAGACGGGAGAATCCTGGAGTTCTACGAAGAGTTCATGGACAGGGTAGGCTACAAAGGAGATGCTATTTCAAAAAATAGCAAGGGCTAGGGATGTGGTTAGTTGATAGAGTGCTTGCTTACCATATACAGGGCCATGGGTTCAATCCCCAGCACCACATAAACCATTATGGTGCTACCTTCCTGTCACCCCAGAATTTGGGAGGTGAAGGCAAGAGGATCAGCAGGTCAAGGCCATCCGCAGCTAAGTAGTGAGCTTGAAGCTGTTGGGGCATTAGGAGACTCTGTCTCATAAGCAAATACTATTACTACTAATAATAAATGGATTAAAATGCAGCTACTAATTTCCATACTATAAGGTCTGTTCATTGGCTCTCTTTGTTATGACTTTGATTTTTGGGTTGGTTTGGGTTGGCTCTTTAGTTGTTGTTTCTTTCTTTTTATGTTTGTTTTGGTTTGTCTTGAGAAAGGGTCTTGTTATAAAGCTCTGGCTGTCTAAAACTCTCTTTGTTGATCAGGCTGGTCTTGAACTCACAGAGATCCACCTGCCTTTGCCTCCCAAGTGCTAGTATTAAAGGCGTGCGCCACCACTGATATTCTTGACCATTTGAGTTACCTCTTTTTGAGTGGTCACTGTCAAGGAGTGAGATACCTGAGGCCCCCATCCTCATAGAATTTTGCATCCTATTGGGAAAGCTGACAATAAAGAATTAAACTAATAAACAGCAACTAAAGCTTGTGATTAGCATGAAAAAGGACGATTTTATAGCAATTGTCTATCACTGGGGAAATTCACGAAGAGAGATTCCAGAAACAAAGTAGAGCCACACTGCAAGGTTAAAGGGCAGCTGCTGTGTCCCCTGTGCACACTGACAGCACACGATTTGCACTGGGCGCTTCATTCCTGACTTCATTGGAAGGGAAAGGAGATGGAAGCGGTTCTCAAAAAGTTAAAAATGCCTCGTATGGTACTGCCATGTCTGTCTGTAGTTGGAAGAGCACGTGGGTGATGGTCTTCAGGCAGGTGTAAAGCAGTCACTAAAACTTGCATGGAGGGGGGAGGAAGAAGCCTGTCCTAAATGACGGAGCAAAGGAAATGAGCGGCAGAGGGCTACACATTGGAAACACTGGGTTGTGCTTGCAAAGTGAAGCCCATAAAGAAAAAAACGCAACATCAGATCCACTTCCGGGTGTTGGCATTGTCCTGCCACTTCCTTAGCCTCTGTATCTTTTTCATGCCATCTGCTGTTGACAGCGGGCTCACGCTTCTGCAGAGCTTAGTTAGTGGATCTCTAGTTGTGCGGTATGCAGTTCTTGCTTCCCAAGACAGTGCCGTTAGTTGAAGGCGTGATGTTGATTACCTTGGTTCCTCAAGAACGGGTGCAGGATCTCTTGTGCACACCTTGTAGTGAAATGCCCGTGGTGAGTGCTCAGAAACCTCTGGAGAGGAATTCCCCGGAGTGTATGGTATTTTTTTCCAGACTGTTCTGCAGCACAGAACCATTTTGTTTTAATTTTGCACTTGTTTTGATGTTCGTTTCGGGTAGCTGGATGACCTTTGAGCTGTGAGAAGTACGGGTCCATGGGGTGGGAAAGGTTAGCGACCTCTTTAGTCACATTTGCACCTTAATTCGGCAAATATTTACCCAGTGTTTCCTGGCTACAGGCTCTGTTCTAAGCACTCTGTCAAAAGTACCAGATGTGGCTGGGAGAGACACTAAGATGAGCTCAAAGGACTAATTCAGAAAGCTGTGTGATATGTGCTGCAGGTACCATCCCAGCTCCGGGGAGGCCAGTGCAGACTGAGTGATGAGGAGGATCAGAAGGCTATGCAGTCCACCCTAGAGACCCACGCTGTAGTCTAAGTGACAGCCTGGTGTTGTTGACAGGCCTTAGTAAAAGAAAAGGTTTGGTTCTCTCTCTCTCTCTCTCTCTCTCTCTCTCTCTCTCTCTCTGTGTGTGTGTGTGTGTGTGTGTGTGTGTGTGTGTGTGTGTGTGTGTGTCTGTATCCGTGTGTGTGCACGTGCCTATGTTGTATGCACACACCTGTGTTTGTGTGTGTGTGTGTGTGTGTGTGTGTGTGTTAACAGACAGAGGTTGACATCAGGCATCTTCCTAAGTTGCTTTTATTTTATTTTATTTTATTTTATTTTATTTTGAGACAGGGTTTCTCAGTGAGCCTGCAGTTTACGAGTTCAGCTAGACTAGCTCGCTCTGCTTACCAAGACTGGGTTATAGGTGTGTACTGTTGGACCCAGATTTTTGTATAGTTGCTGGGGACCCAGACTCAGGTCCTCTGGCTTGTACAGAGCACTTTGCCAACTGAGAAATCTCCTGAGCCCAGACCATTTGATCTCGAAAGTTCTTCCAGCTCCCGTGCTGGAGAGATGCTCAGTGGTTGAGAGCACTGTCCTTTTCCAGAGGGCCTGTGTTTGATTCCCAGCATCTCCATGGTGACTCAGAACTGTCTATGACTCCAGTTCCAGAGGAATTTAACACCTTCCTCTGGCCTCCATGAGCACTAAGCACATGCATGATGCTCAGACATACATGCAGATTAAACACTCATACACACAAAAGTTTTTCAATTGAAAAAAAAAAATTAAACTCCTCCAGACCAAAATTTCATGGTTCGTGAAGATACTCCAGAAAGAGGCCTTGAAGGAGAAGATGAAATCAAATATGTGTGCTAGGGTACCCTTCTTACTGGCAGACAGAGGAGGCTGGAAGTAGAAATAGAAGGTTCCAGAGCAGTGGGGCTACAGCCGCAAAGAGACAGCATGGAGAAATGGAAGGTGTGTTCAATCAGTCTAGTTGTGCAAGGGTGACTCTCAGAGGAGGAGGGAGGGAGCTGTGAAGGACAGTCTGAGGTGTGACATCCAGCTTACTTGGAGCTCACTGTCCTTGGTTTTCATAGCATTCAGATGTCTAAATTGCCAAAGCCTTCCTTTCTGTACAAAAGTTAAAGGTGTACACAGCCCTGGCAGTGACCTCGGCTCTCAGGGAGCTACACGACAAAGGGTTCTCACTGTAACTTATAGACATAGGCCTGGAAGCACAGATGGGTAATGCCCCCAAAGTCGCAGGACTGTAGAGTCAAGCAGGACTGGGAGTCAAACTCTTTGTTATAATTACCATGGTAAACTTGAGACAAAGAATAAGAAACTTGATGCTGTCTTCATTTTCTTTCCGCTTTAAAGTTACAAAGTATGGACCAGTGTTAAGTGAAATGAGCTAGACTCAGTAAGTCAGTAGCACGTTTTCTCTCACAAACGTGATTGAATTTTTTTTAAATATTTATTTATTTATTTATTATGTATACAATATTCTGTCTATGTGTGTGCCTGCAGGCCAGAAGAGGGCACCAGACCCCATTACAGATGGTTGTGAGCCACCATGTGGTTGCTGGGAATTGAACTCAGGACCTTTGGAAGAGCAGGCAATGCTCTTAACCTCTGAGCCATCTCTCCAGCCCGCGTGATTGAATTTTTAAATCTTTAATATATTTATTGGTGGGTGCACACATGAGCCTGTGTGTGTTCTACAGTGTGGGTCTGGAGGCTGGAGGACAACTGAGGAGTTGGTTCTCTCCTCCCACTGTGTGAATTCCAGAGACGGAACTTGTGTCATCAGGCTTGGCGGCAAGCGCCTTTACCTGATGAGCCATCTCACCTGCCTGAGATTCTCTTAAAAGACATGAAGGAAAAGGGGACTATTTGGGAGGAAAGAGGGTATCAACATAAAGAGGGAACAGAGAATAATGGGATGATTGTGATCAATTATATTATATACATGCATGAACTTATCATGATACAGCTCATATAATTAATATATATTCTAACCTAAAAGCTTTTTAAGTCTACACAGTAACTAAAATCACACATGAAAATCAAAAGATGAAATAGAAGAAACTAGTGCACATCAGTCATTATCAAAGCATAGCCAAGGCACTTAGCTCCTGTCTGACCAAGGAACCTATTGGTAATCAACTACAGCTTGCCACTATAACTACTACGTAAGACATCTTTGGAGTATGGGGTGGAGGAAGAGAAGGAAATACACTCAAAGTACATTACATATTTGCCTGAAAATGGTCTTATGTAACCCTGTATAAAAGTAATAAAAGTAAGTAGTGATTACTTTATCAGAACGTATTCATAGAGCCAGGCATGGTAGAACAATCATACCCGTAATCTTAGCACTCAGGCAGCTGAGGCAGGAGGATCATGAATGAGGGAGCAGCCTGGGCTACATAGCAAGACCCTGTCTCAAAAAAGAAAATGTACTCATAAAAAAACGCTGCTTTTAGAAAGTAATTTAAAGCTGGGGCTTTAGCCCAGTGGTAGATTGCCTACCTCGCAAGCACAAGGCTTGGATTTAATCCTCAACACTCCAAAAAAATAAATAAAATTAAATAAAGAAGCTGGACAAAGTACTGTACGGTTATAATTCCAGCACTTGGGAAATGGAAACAGGAAGATCATCATGAGTCCGAGGTCAGTCTGGGCTAGCCTGGTCTACCTAGCAAGAGCCTGTCAAAAAATAGTAAGACAAGGACAGGTGAAATGGTTCAGTGGGTAAAGGTTGCCGGGCAACCTGCTTTTGATCCTGGAAATTCACGGAGGAGAGAGCAGCGCCCTCCCATCATCTCTCACAGCCACTCCGTAAATAAATAAATAATGGATAAGTGTGATAATAACGTTTTCAAAACTTTAAAATCAGATTGTAGGTTAGGTTGTATAAACATTAAGATTATTTTTAGAAAATGGTGACTCTTCCTGTAATTCAAGAGGAACAGTTACCGTAGCCCAGTCTAAGAGGGCAATGGCCATCATCTTCCAGGTTCCCAGCATGCGAGATTCTCAGAGCTGCCAACAATCCCTCAGACAAGTGCTTTCACAGAATGAAGCTGCTCTCCCGGAAGGAAGGGAGTCAGCGACCACACCTCCTTCCTGCGCCCAAATCTGAAAGTGAAGGGTCTTCCTGCAGCTCTGACATAAGCAAAGTGCTTTGTGTGGGAATTACGTCCGCGTTCTTCCTTTCCCAGTTTGTGCTTAGGGTACAGGACAGAACGAGAGGCAAATGAGAGGAACCCACGCACCCTTGAGGGGCACTCTAGATCAGTGGTTCTCAACCTTCCTAGCACCACGACCCTTTAGTACAGTTCCTCGTGTTGTGGTGACCCCCAAGCATAAAATTATTTTAGTTGCTACTTCATAGCTGTATTTTTGCTACTGTTATGAATTGTAATGTAAATATCTGATGTGCGACCCACAGGTTGAGAAACGCTGCTCTAGTAGCCTGCTCAGAAGCCCCACAACCCTCTTCAGCTCTTTTACTGTGTTTGCTAGTGTAATCTTAAACAAATTCCCCGAACCATGTTCCCCAGGGCAGCATCTTCCTCTTAAGTGCATCTTCCTGGCTGTTGCTAAGCATTTGGTCCAGCCAAACCCCTTCTTTGGGGTTCCCAAGCTTCCTCTAATCCGTGTAACTGCCATCAGCAGCGGCTTCCGCTCTCCTCCCCATCCACTTCTGTTGGCTGCAATGAACCCTTAGCAGGAAGTAAACTTGCCTGGCAAGGCCCAGCTGCCAGTGAAGCCTGAGTGAGAAGTATTTATGACCCGACAGGAAGCTACAGCTAAAGATGAAGCTGCCTGGTGGCTGTTAGCGAGGAGAAGGAAGTGTTTATGACCCCATCTGCTGGTTTCAATAGGATAGCACTGCCTTTATGGCGTCAGTCTCCCCAGTGACTTCCTTCCATTTGGGGAATGATAGCTTATTTCAAGATGTTCCCACCCAACACGCACTCTGGTCCCCTTTGTTTCAGAGTGAGGAGGAAGGAAAGACTTTGTTACTGGAATGTGGGGATGGGGCTGTATTTATGGTTATGACTCAAGCTGGAGAAAGGCTTCGTTGGTGTTGATTGTGTAGGTCCAGGAAAGCAGCCCCGCATCCTGCTACCTCCTTAACAGCTAGCCACCGTGAAAGCACAGCCAGATTCATTCTGGTCACTGTGGGCCATTAGGCTAAGCATTGTCTAACCCTGCTCTAACTAGAGCGATGCTATAGCTTGGCTTCTTTCCCGCTGGGGCGCAAAAGAACTCTCCTTTAGTTAGGTCCTTGCATCTTGCCTTTCATTTGGCTTTTATGTGCTCCTGCCTCTCAACTTTTTTTATTTCTCCTACAGAAGGAGACCCTTAAAGACAATGGATGCAGTGTCTGCTCAGATCAAAACTGGTGTACCATGTTGTATAAGCATGGCAAAATGGTCCCCTCCCTCACAGAATCCAGGTTAAGAGTCTAGAAGTGGCTATCCGTTTTTGAAAATGCCAAAACTTTAGGGACTATCTGACACTACAAGAGCTCGCGCACCGCTGGAACCTGTGATCTCTGTGTGCTAATGGTGTTTTGCTGCAGAAGGAGTAGCTTTCCTTGCTTTTATTTGGGCTTCCCTAGGCCCACTAGTACAGAAGAAATTTTATATTGTTGTTCAAATAATCAGCACAATATAGGTTAGTCAAGGATTTTAGCTCCAGGGGCACTATTTGAGAGGATAGCTATGAATCAGCTCAGTGTGGATCTTTTACCCTTTTGCAAAACCAGGATTTTTTTTTTCCTTTTCAAGATCCTGTGTCTAAAGCATGAACTGTTTGCCAAATTTTATTCTCTCCTCTCTCTCTCTCTCTCTCTCTCTCTCTCTCTCTCTCTCACACACACACACACACACACACACAAACACACACAGAATTTGTTCAGAATTACAGAGGGACAACTTTTCTGTTGCTATTAGTTTGCCTGGTTTACAGAACAGAAAGGGGAAACCTTTGTTTGAGGGTAAATCACCCAGTAATGAGCTTATGTGTCTCCTTTTAGATTCTATCCTCAGCTGGGTGGTGGTGGTGCATGCTTTTAATCCCAGCACTCGGGAGGCAGAGACTGGTGGATCTCTGTGAGTTTGAGGCCAGCCTGATTGCAGAGCAAGTCCCAGGACAGATAGGGTTACACAGAGAAACCTTGTCTCAGAAAATAAAAATAATAATAAGATCCTGTCTTCATTTTGGGAAAGGGGGTGAAAAGGGAGAGAGAAGATGACTGAGCATCTCCAGAGAATTTCACAATAATGTCAATATTTTTAAATGGAGACCCTGCAGTTGAGTTGCTTGAGTTAGTTACGGTTCTGTATCTGGTGACCTAAAGCCTGGGAGGTAATTGCGTATGACAGGTTGCACTACAGGAGAGCCCACGGAGAGGTGATTCTCGAGGTGGGACTCTCTGATGGTAATGTCCCTCCGAGGCCTGAGTACCGTCACTGCAGTTAGAACTTTGCGTGAACGCTAGATACCTGGAATGCAAGAGTTGAGCCTTGATGTCCCCCCACGAATTCCTCTAATCCATGTGCTAAGGTTGTTGCCAGAGTGTAGGCCCGAGCCTCGTAGCGTTCCAGTTCCGTGTTTGTGCAATATGCTTCCGGAGAACAGAGTGTGAGCTGGCCCCACCTGCACCATCCTGAGACTCTCTTCTGAGCCACAGGTCATCAAGTGGCTCCGACCACAGCATCACATGCTTCAAGCCATGTCACCCCTTGTCTTCTGAGTTAAGCTGGCTCCTAACCCTTCTCCGCAGTGGTTAGCTCCACCGAGCTGCTTTCTATCAGCGATAATAGCTTCAAGGTGGGACATAAAAAATGAAGAGTGTTTAAATTGTTAATAGGTTTCATGTTCTTGTCACTGTTGAGGGTTTGTTCCCTTTTATAAACTCATAGTTTTTGGTTGACATTGCTTTTATGCGAGCCATCAGCCGGTCGGTGATGGTGTTGCTGTGTTCG
Organism: Myodes glareolus; assembly: GCF_982192425.1. Lineage (NCBI taxonomy): Eukaryota > Metazoa > Chordata > Mammalia > Rodentia > Cricetidae > Myodes > Myodes glareolus. Next base: position 26,087,917 of record NC_142034.1, on the reverse strand, counting down.
ACCATTACTGCCGGATTGTATTTGCAGTAAAGAAGGAGAATGGAGGCTGTAAATCTGCAGCTGGAGATTTAGGGCCCCGCTACTCTGCAGTTTAGGCCCGTGTGCTGGCGAGTCCATTCTCCTCGGGCAGAATTATACCCCGCTAATATGCCTTCCCAGGCTCTGATCACCTCGCTCATTCCCTGGGCTACCGAGGCACTTAATACAGCTAATTCAGTTAAAGAAGCCCGAGGGGCGAGGCAGATGAGCCTTTCACGGAAAGCCAGATGCCAAGCAGGTTACTGACGGATACTGGTCTATTCCTTCCCCTGTGTGAATCTTCAAGGAGAAGCAGAGAGTGCAAACGCAGAAAATAATAACAAGAAAACACTCCTGAAGTATCTGGCCCTGTTCCCCTCCAAACAGGAAATGCTGGCTTCCCCAACCCACTGACCCCTCTGGTCCTCGGGCCGCTATCAGGAATATCCAGGAAGCATGCTCCTTCAGAATCCAGGATGTGTCAAGAGCCTTGAAGCCTTGACATTTTTGCAAAATGACTACCAAAACGTGGAAGTCTGAACTTTGAAGACCAGCCCCTGAAAGGAGAAAGGAAAAAAATAGGAGGAACCAAAAAAAAAAAAAAAAACCCTCTCAGCTTTTTCTAGTCGATTGGTTTTGAAATAGAAACCTCTCGCAAGTATCTCTTATTGCTGGATTCAGAAATATTTCGGCAATGTCAATATTAAATATGGTTTAAACGGCCTCATTGATCGTCTGCCGTTTCTGCGCCTGGGTATCTGATTGTAGAAAGAATTCTGGAATGTTTCTTGGGCAGGCGAAAGTTCTCAGTGGGATTCGAGGTTTGTTTTGCGGGGCCTGGGGGGCCCTCCCCGGAGAGGGAGGATGTGAAGTGTAGGCTCATCTGCGTCATCCGTCGGAGGCATCTGGGGCTGCTTTCGGTGTCAGCTGTGGCGCAAATGTGCAGGATTTAACCCCCAACTATTGAGCCGGCCTTGGCCTATTAAGACTTCAGATGATCTGTTCATGAGCTGTCAGCCCAAATTGAGCTTGAAGCCTGCTGGAAAAGATCTAATTTTCATAATTATCCGGGCCCTTCACACCCTCCTCCCTGTCAATACCACCCACCTCCACACATGCACACAGAGGGGTAAACTCGAATATACAGCCGCAGCCACAGAAGAGCTCTGTCCCTAGGGATTCATCAGGCCCCTTGCCCGAAAATGCGCCGAGTTCATCCAGGGGTCAGGCCTCGCTTTGACTTCCTGTTTGAGGAGCCCCATGTGTGGTGTTCCAGCATGGCTAGAGGCTAACGGTGACTATGTAACCTTTTCACATTACTGCCTCCCACCAAGAACGGGGTCCCTTATGATCCTGGACCTGGAGTGATGGAGGCACAATACCTTTTTAATATATACGGTGGAACTAATGCCAATAGAAGATGCATTTTACTGTCCCATAACCTCACGTTTATAAAAAAAAAAAAAAAGAAAGAAAAGAAAAAGAAAAGAAAAAAAAAGGACAGAGTCATTGTCTTTGAGGATGAGGAATTTTAAAGACAACCTGATTTTGTCCCCAGTACACTGGGGATCTGGTCATTTAGTACTTGCTTAAGGCTACCTTTGAGCTCTACCTGACCCTGATCTCCAAAGGAAACCATCCTCCTATGTAGCTGGTGATATCCTCTAGGTACCCTGGGCCTGAAATGTAGGCCTCTGGGAATAAGGGCACGTTCAGATTTAACCCTTTGCAGGGTGGGAAGGCAGATAAAAAGCACACGCCTCAAGGATGAAGTCACTCTATCCCTCCAGCAATGCCACTCAGTCACACTGCACAACAGACTCTTTGGTTTCTGGGCATCTATCGTCTGGGCATTAAGAGTGGCAGGCAACACTGAGCCAGCTTCTGCTCATGCGACCTCGGGTATTTGAGGTTGCAGAAGCTTGGGCTGCTTGTCTAAACCCCGCTGGTTGTATCTCTCCAGTGGTGGTCGATCGTCTTTACCCTCAGAGGGCATTTCCTGCAACTCAGGGCTCTACAGTTAGAATAAAGGGAATTATATCCTGTCTCCACTGCTTTCTGCTTTTTTTTTTTTTTTATCATGAGTCAAGACTGAGTACATTGCTCAAACCCTGGCTTTTCCCTGAAGTCTGTTGTTTACAGAGAGACATTCAGGTCCCTGGGGCTCACTCCCATAAAACCTTATTATCATATATTTCAAGGCATAAACTTCAGTTGTCAGCGCATGAGGACGGCTTTGGAAGCTCTGGCGGCGGCTGCTCTCCTTCTCCCTGGTTCCTTTCCTTCCAGCTTCGCCCTCCCCGCCCCCACCTCCTTTTTCCCTCATCTCAGGCAATGCTCAGCTCCAAGCTGGCTCACTCCTTATTTCGCTAATTAGACAAGAAGTCCAGAGAGGCCATTATTAGATTCTAAGAATCTTCATCAGACCCCATTATGTCCTTAAACACAGCACAAACATTTTACTAACTGAGCCCATGAACCTTTCAGCCGATCCAGCCTTGGCCTTCAGCATCTACCTTCCTTTTGGACGCAGGGTTACTTTGCCAGTGTTCTTGATGGCTTGTGCATCTTTGTATCCATTTTCCCTACCCCTCCCCAATCCTAATTGCTCTTGGTAGGAGTTAAAGGGGGACCTGAGAAGCTTGATTTTCCTTGGTGGAATATATGTGACTACGTGTAAATGTCATATGCATTAATGTCGTCAGGGAGCAGGATTCACGCTTGCCTGTTTTTCTCTCATTTTCTGTCCAGAGCCAGGGATTACGTGTTTGGACCAACAGTCTCACCTCTTTTTTTTCTTCAATGGAAGAATAATCTTGCATTATAATATAGTAACTGCAAAAGGAAACTCTTTTCTAGTTCTTTCTTTTCTTTCTTAATTCACTGTCTAGTGAGTTTCTGATTGACTCACAGACCAATTAAAGTAAAATTTAATGGAAGAATAGATTAACTCCCTGAGGTGTCCCTCCCATCCATCACATCTTTATAGCAGGAGCTGTGAGGGAGCTCATAACTTCATGCTGAGAATGTGATAATAAAGAGGGCGCGGAGAGGGTTCCGATTTACTGCCGGGCTGATGTTCGCCAGGACAGAATTTACTGCCCAATCCCCTTCCCCTTTTTATTCAGGAGGAGGTCACTAGATCTGCCCTCAGCTGGGTCTGAGATACTGAAGGGCAGATTGTCAGGTCAGAATTCCTCCCTTTAATTGGGGTGGGGGTGGGGGGGAGGGAATGGGAATTTCATTGTCTGAAGATGGATATTGTGTTCAATTCATTTCTGTCTTCAGGTAGCTGCTGTCACCCCCCAAGTGTTCATATTTTTAAAGGGTGCAGTTGATTTGTTACTATTCAATAGCAGAGAAATTCAGAAGTGAAGCCAGCTGGGTCTAGTTCTGAGTCGCTACGTCATTATCTTTTGTCTACAAGCTTTTTCAGGTAACTAAAGATTTCTCTCTTCAGAGTCAATGTTAATAATTCCTCTCGAATGTCTTTCTATGAAGGATCTCAAAGCACTTTATATCAGAGAGGTCCCGATTAACCCGCCAGCCTCCCTGACACTGTGCCAGTTCTCGGCTTCTCTGACTCCTCTTCACAATAAGATGTGGCACGTGGTAAAGAGCTATGGTGGCATTTGTATGTTTACTAAAAATTTTCTTCTTCCCGCTAAGCCTATTTTTTAGGCCTGACATATTTCAACCTAGGCCAAGTTTCATGATTACATTGGATAATTTCTTTTTAAGGTTGGGAAAACAGAGTCTGTTAACTCACGCTCATCGGACTGTCTTTGAACTTGAAACAAGTCCAAACCAAACTCATTATACTGGTTACTCTTCCTATCACCATGACAATGGCAGGAGCAGTTTAATGGAGGTGGGAGATATTTTGGCTCACCTTTACAGGGAGCCTTAGAACAACCTGATGGAGACGGTGTGGGAGAGAGACTCTATAGCAATAGGAGGGTGTGGCAGAACTCCCCGCCAGTTAATCAGGAAGCAGAAGCCAAAGGCTAGGACCGGAAGTAGGTAGCCTTCAAGGCCAGCTCCTACCCATCCACTCCTGCCAGCTAGGCCCCTGTCACAAAGATTCTACAACCTCCACAAAATAGCCCTGACAATTGGGGACCAAGTATTTAATCACATGATTTGTAGGGATATCTCGCTTTCAACTCATAACATTTATCCCCTCCTTCACCATGCCGCTCTTCTGTGTACACAAAATCTTAAGAAAATGTCCACCCTTCAACACTGTGAGTCTGACAATGTTGCTAGAGTCTTCCTCTGGCGCACGCAAGGCTTCGTGGGCCACCAGGTCCACCGAGTCTACCTCGCTAATGTCTCTTAAAGCCTCTCCATCCTCTTGCCTTGGTTCAAACTTCCCGCCCTCTCCTTGATGGGTTCTGATGCTCGTCTCCTAGTGATCACCCCATCTCCACTCTCATCCTCCTACCAGCCATCCCCTCTATGCTAATAAGAGAATTAAACCATATCAAAGGCAAACTTTGTAATGTTATTGCTACCCCATGTATGTATATGCATATATGTACATGCCTTCTGTGGCTCACAACGATAGAATACTGTTGCATAGCACGCATGTGGCAGGGTAGCTTCGTGACCTATGGCAGCGATTATCTTTAGGTTTGGAGACGTATCGTGGGATTGCCAACTTTCAGCTTTGATAAGAACATTTTTAAATCACTCACCTTTACCTATCAACACGACTTTACAAAGGGAAATATTACAATGTCAGGAAAGAGAGAGACCATGACTTCAGAATAAAGTATTTTGTAAGGTATAACCATACAACTTCATGGAAAATGTCTCCATGTGGCCCTAAATGTTTCTCATTTTACTGTAGACCTGAGACACTGTATCATGTTCTCTTATTGCATTTGAGAACAAGGAGTAATTAGGCACAACACATACTTTTTTGGAGCAGGGTCTCACTAACTGGTCTGGAATTTGTGATACTCTGCCATAGTTGACAAACACCTTTTCAATATGTAAGGTATAGCGAGCGCTGGCAAGTAGCTGGTCTATGGAGATAAAGAACTGAATTTCAAAACGGCCTTCAGATTTAAGAGGTGTATCATGCAGCAGATGGGCAAACTGCTGATCTCTGCTAACGTCATGTTCCTACCTGTGAATAGAGGCAAGAATTGGACCCACTTCAGTGTAGACATGGAGTAGGATGTGTGTAAAGGGATTGGCCCAGCGGCTGCCTCATAGGAAACTATTATTACATCCTGGCATCATTAGAATGGCTCACCTCTAGGTACCCTAGGGTTACAGATCTATAAAGTGGCTTATCAAGTGTGAAGCCTACCCTCATATGACTTTGTCCATGCTTTCTGGCACCTTCCCACTCCTCCTTCCCACTCCAGCTCGGACGGTCTTGCAGGCATCTGCCCATGTTCCAGTGGCAGACATCCTTCTGTGGTCTCTTCATGTCTTTATGGATTGTCAGGCTCACACCAGGTACTTCAAATTTCTTCACTTAGTTTCATGAAGTGATTAAACAACAGTCTTATAGAGAGACGTATACTAGGAGATCGATCCCCGTGTATTCATTAATGCCGCTAATACTTACTGAGAAGGCACTGTAGTGCAGAAGCCTCTGCACAGTGCGCGTTTCGATAATCACAGCAGAACATTGAAGGTGTGGGAATAGCTGCTCCGCTGTGTGTGAGAGAGAATCTGGAGGAAGCCTTAACAGAATGACAGCAGAAGTGACAAGCTGTCCTGTAACTGCTTGTCAACACTAGGTCTCATTCTTTTCTAGGCTGAATTCTTTTCTAAAAAAAAAAAAACTGTGGTGTGTGTGTGTTCACCATCTGCATGCAGGTTCTACAGAGGCCTGAGGGTGTTGGATCCCCTGGAACAGGAGCTACAGTGGCTGTGATCCACCTGATGTGAACCCAGGTCTTCTGCAAGAGCACTGAGCAGCTCCTGACCCCTGAGCCGTCTCTCCAGCCCAGAGGCTGAGTTCTCTGAGGGCGGTTCTCTTGCTCTTCTTTGTTCCTCGTGTGCCTAAAATTTTGAAAGTGCCCAGTGTCTGCTTCGTGACAAAGAATAAAATAATAACAATAGATGAAGAATTAAAAGCATCCTCTCCTGTAAAGAGTCTTACTTCTGTACTGGAGAGGTGGCTCGGAGGGTAAGACACTTGCTGCTCAATCAATCATGAGGACTAGAGTTTGGATCCCAGCACCCTCATTGAGCAGTTCAGAAGTATTTGCAACCCCAACTTCAAGGATCTAGTGCCCTATTCTGGCCTCCATGGACTCTCTCTCTCTCTCTCTCTCTCTCTCTCTCTCTCCTACACACCCACACACATGTGCACTCATATACACGTGCACTCACACAGTGCACTCACTCTCACACGTGTACTCACACACATGTGCACTCACACAAACGTGCACTCAAACACATGCACTCACACATGTGCACTCACTCACATGTACACATGCACACTCACACATGCACACTTACACACGTTCACTCACGTACACATGTGCACTCACATGTGCACTCATACTCACACATACACACCTAAATAAATACTTCTACGTATGAGTGGGACACTGTCCTCAACTCTGATTGGATCCCGTCATCCCATGCCTGTGTCACTCTTAGAAGTCCTGCCATCTTTTCTGAGTGGGTCCCCCTGGAGTTTATCATTCATTGTGCCTGCTGCTCCATATAAAAGCCTGAGATCGATTCTCCCTTAAATCAACGGATCAAGCTGAGCCATTTCTCAGGAACTGTGGTCCTTTGAGTGCATGCTAGATGGTGGAAGGGAAGACAGACCCTCTAGTACTTGGGATTTTTGGCTTTAGATTCATGATGAGCAGAGCAAAGGCAAGAGCCATGGTGGCTGTTCCCACAAGACTTGCCTTCAGGTGGTATCATTCTCGAAGGAGAACCTCACCCTACATTGCAGAGAGCCACAGTGCCATGAGGCGGATCAGGCAGGTGGACTGCCATGCCCATGTGTTTCACGGATGATTAAGCATCTCTCTGATTGTGCTTGCCCACTTGGAAACATCCTGCCCAACAGCTCTGTGGGTAACCTGCGTCCATATACCATGGTTACCTGGGGACAGGATGAGACGACTGCACTCTACATTCTAGGGGTTGGTAAGAGGCGAGCCTGGCCTGTGGGTGGCCACCAAATGGGTTGTGTGAGCAACACTGGGGGATCCCTGCAGGGATGAGAGATGGCTAAAGACTGTTCCGACTTCATGGTGAGGTGACAAGTTCAGGCAATTTGTTACCCTGTGACCCTTCAGCTGCCATAGCGCTCGGTAACGCATGGTACATAGGAAGCCATGTTCCCTGAGTACACATAACACATGGTACATGTGAATCAGTGTTCTCTGAGCACACATAACAACACATGGTACATATGAAGCAGTGTTCCCTGAGTACACACAACACATGGTACATAGGAAGCAATGTTCCCTGAGCACATATGACACATGGTACATAGGAAGCCGTGTTTCCTGAGCACACATAACAACACATGGTACATAGGAAGCAGTGTTCCCTGAGCACACATAACACATGGTACATGTGAAGCAGTGTTCCATGAATACACATAACACATGGTACATAGGAAGCAGTGTTCCCTGAGTACACATGACACATGGTACATGTGAAGCAGTGTTCCCTGAGTACACATAACACATGGTATGTGTGAAGCAGTGTTCCCTGAGCACACATGACACATGGTACATAGGAAGCAGTGTTCCCTGAGCACACATGACACATGGTACATAGGAAGCAGTGTTCCCTGAGCACACATGACACATGGTACATAGGAAGCAGTGTTCCCTGAGCACACACATCTCTGTTCATTTCTCACTTTCTCTACAAATCAGCCCCACCTCACCCTCATCCCCGTTTGCTCTCAAATGTCAATAATACCCGCGTTCTCCCCACTGTCTCACAGCTTATCACCCGTGTTCTGTCCCTATTCATAGGGAACTCCTATTCATCCATCAAAACCCTGCTACTCTTGGTCTCTTTGGGAAGTCTTCATATAATCTTCAAGGAAAACTCTATATTTTCTAGACAATATATTTCTAGACAATCGCTGCTAGACAATGTATGCCAGGAACTGTTTGAAACTTTAATAAATCTTACCTTGATTAACGCTTTTAAATTTTTAAATATTTTATTTTATGTATACGTATGAATGTTTTTCTTGTGTGTATATATGTGCACCAAGTGCTTGTCTGGTGCCTGTGGAGGCCAAAAGAAGGCATCAGATCTCCTGGAACTGAAGTTACAGGTGGTTGTAAGCAACCACATGGATACTGAGACTAGAACCCAGGTCCCCTATGACAGCATGTACCCACAACCACTGAGCCTTCCCTCCAATGGCCCTTTCGACTTTTTTGTATTTATTATTTGCTTGTATGAGTATGTGAAAGGAGGCGCATACGTGCCACAGAGTGCATGCAGAGGTCAGAAGACAACTTGCAGTAACTAGTGCTCCCCTCACACCACGTGGGTCCCAGGGGGACCTCGGGTCATCAGGCTTGGCAGCAAGCACCCTTGCCTGCTGAGCCGTCTCACCGCCGCCCCTTGTTAAATCTTCATAAAACATTCCTAAGTAGATATTATCCCTACGTTCAAACATAAAACCAAACTAAGTAGCATTCAGATATTCTTCCCAATGCTTTATGGCAGACAGTTAAAACATCCAGGGTTTAAATCAGGTCCACGTCATTTCTAAACTAATCCTGACTGCTGTTTGACGGCACCGCTTGTCTCCTTTATCTGTCCGTGTGAATGCATACTTCCATAACTGCGCTTTTTGCTCATCATATTCAATTGTATTATTCATTTAGCATGCTTCTTACAAGAAAATATAGCTCCTGGAAAATAACACGCATTTCTTACCTATCTTAGTACTCCCAAGGCTCTCAAAAAACATTACTTGACATATACAAGATGCTGAAAGGAGGTTTGTAGCATTCAATCGGACAACATTTAAACCTAGCTTAGCTGAACTGAACAAGATCATTCTCAAGGGGCTGGAGAGATGGCTCTGGAGTTAAGAGTGCTAACTACTCTTTCTTCCAGAGGATCCAAGTTCGATTCCCAGCACCCACATACTTGCTCACAATCATCTGTCACTCTGGTTCCAGGGGATCCAATAGCCGCTTCCAGTCCTTTCCAGCACCAGACACAAAGGTGATGCACAGGCACACATGTGAGCAAAATACCCATACACATTAAAACGTAAATTTAAGAATATGTTTCCTCGAATCTTAGGGTTTTGTGGTGCTAATGGCGTGCTGGACTCTGGGAAACATTTACCTTCTGTTGGTGACATGTGACTTACTCATCTACATAGCTGTCCAAATCAGGAGCTGTACCAACGTCACCCCTAAACCACTACCCATGTCCTCATAAATGTGCCACAGTCGCCAGCACCATAAGTTCTCGTGGGCGAGGGGACGACTTTCTCCTACCTTGTGTGGTTATTGGAGTCAGTGCAGTGCGCTCAGCCTTTTAGGAATAATTAAAATAGTCTGTGACTCTAATTAAAGCAGTATGGATTATATTTAAGGAAACCTATATATAAGAGCAAGCTGGGTGCTGACGTCGTTAATTGTGCTATTTTTAGTGAAGACAGCAGCATGACACCCGCCGCCTTTCTAACGCCTCCTATCTGAATGTAGACTGTTAAATAACCAGCGTTTTGAGTTCCTAAGAGGAATGGCACCACGGCATAGATAAATAAAGCTGCTAGGAAAATACAGAAAGCCATCCAGATGCATTTGAATAAGAAGGCATGTTGTCGTTGAATTGCTGGCCCAGGGAGTGATGCTTTTAACACGTTCTGCTGCCCAAAACCAACCCAACAAATGACTTGGAACTCTGTCCTAGAAGGGTGGGTGAGCTAAAGCAAACACCAAGCTTGTGTTTTGGAGCTTTCTTCCCACCCATGTTTTATGCAGTTCATGCGGTAAAGATTCGCTTGTAGTGTTACAGTCCGTCTGGCCACAGTACCGCCGTTCTTATCTGACTTGGACATCCGGATGTGCCCTCTTCTTCCTAGTCCAAGCGTCCAAACTTTCCAAACTAGGAGCAGCTGGTTCGGGGATGGCACACCTTTTGGTGCAGCCATCTTCCACTTCTTTCCAACAGGAAGAGCTAGCACCATTTTCTCTTTAAAAGGTAAAAAAAAAAAATCAATTGTTGAGACAGAATATCACATAACCCAGGCTGGCTGCAGGCTCACTATATAGTTAGGGGCAGCCTTGAACTCCTTACCCTCCTGCTCCACCCTGCAAGTGCGGAGGTCATAGGCATGCAGCCCCAATCCCAGTGCCTTCCTTTCTCCGTTACCCCATGACTTGTTCATTGTATGTGCAGGAGTGTCTGGCCTGCATGTGTGTATTACACCACCTGTGTGACTGGTGCCCACGGATATCAGAAGAATGTGTTGGGTCCCTTGGAACTGGGGTTGAGGATGGTTGTGAGCCATCATGTGGGTGCTGGGAACTGAACCTGGATCCTCCAAAGGAGCAGTAAGTGCTCTGAGCCACTGAACCACCTCTCCAGATCCCGTTTCTCAGTGGCCTCCTTTGTCTCAATCCCAGTGAACAACAGCTCCCATTGCAAAGCTTCTCCAATTCATTTTCTGCTGCTGAAATGGGGTTTCTTTTACCTGGACTTCCTTCCTTGTAGTGTCCCCAGACTGAGGCATCCTTCAGCCCCTGCTGCAATCAGGTTCCTCCTTCCTTTCTCCGAGGCACCTGACCAATCAAGATTCTTTGGTCCCACGGTCAGGAGTGGTAGAGTTGCATCCCTCGGAAGCATTTCAGACAGTGACCTACACATCACACAGCAATGGCTGTGAATATCCACTGGGGATTTTTTTTACCTCCGCACCATCCATGAACCTCAGAAAAAGGAAGCCCTGGACGTGGATCGATTTGGAAGTAGAAACTGTTGATTGAGTTTTGCAGACTGGAATTCTGGAGTCCATCATTATTCTGCAGAATCCTGAATGATGTTCTTGGAGCTGCCCTACCCAGGCCGTGTCCCCATGGGAGACCTACTAACAGTCCTTTGTCAGGCACTATCAGGAGTATTGAGCCAACCTGAGCACCCTATTATTAATCCTTTTCTCCGGGTGACATGACAGCAATCGATGTCTGAACAAGCTATTGAAACTGTAGCAATCAAGCAGACTCAGGCTAATTCACTAGGATACTTACTCACAGCCTATGGGGAAGGCAGGGAATTGTCCTTCTAACTCCACACTGTGCCTATTTCCATACAGTTTATGCTGCCGTATCCCGGGTAAAGGTTGACATTTGCCCAGGCCTGTAAAACACACAGCAGAACCCTTTCCCGATGACTCGAGTACGTTCATAGCACTCCCGTGACCATCTGCTGCTTCTATAAATATAGAAGCGTTTTCATCATTGTGTAAATATTTGTCCCTGTGTCATTATGAAGAGAACATGGTAACCACCACCGCACAGGAAAAGCCTTGTGCCCGTGTCATTGTACAACAAGAGCTTTGAAACCTATACACGGAAATGTTTCCACCTGGTGATGGTTTTGTGTGCGTAGAACTCAGTTGGCGATTGCAAAGAGTAGAGTATAAGATACTAGACTGTCGCATCTCCTGTCCCTCATGCTTCAGATGGGAGGAAGGCTAAAAGGTGGTCCCCAGCTGTGCATGCAGGTCCCTGACTCTCGGGCCATGGACAGTGATTCAGTTCTTTTGGAACAACACCCAAGAACCTGAATTTTTAAGTTGGCAGAGGACTGGCCTAGCAATGGTAGTTTTCACGCTATGTCCCAAGGAGTTTTAGGGCATTCTGAGAGGCACTTAAAGGAATTGTAGGGTGGATAAGGGAAACGGGGGCTGTAGGGAAGACCAGAGGGAGAGCTCATTATTTATTTAAGATTTATTTTCGGTGTGTATGTGTCCACAGACCTGAGGATGCCAGAAGAGAGCATCATAGTTTCCGGCCATTATGAGTCTTTGGTCGAGGGTCCCCCCTTAACCGCACTCTGACCGCTGGCTGCTCTCGAGCTCCTTCTCACGTTCTCAGCAAGCCCGTCCCTCTAGGCAGCTCAGCTTAGCTTGTTGACTTAGTTTCTCTGACTGTAAAATCTGTGTCCATGTTCCTCAGATGTTCATGGCTGTTACAAGTACCTGAGAAAAATCAACTTAAAGGAAGAAATGAATTGTTTTAGCTCATAATCTCAGAGACTCCAGACCCAGTGTCCGGCTTATGTGGCCAGCACCTTCGCCTCCGTGGAGCTCTCTCACTGGCAGCTCCCCTGGCTTTAACTATTCCCACACTGCCCAAAAGTTCAAGTTCAAAGTCTCTTCTGAAACTCAAATCAAATCGTTGACCATGAGCTTCTATAAAATATAAGAACTTTTTAAAGTTACATCCTTTCCAGATACAATGGTATAAATATTCCCCTTACAAAAAGGGAGTCATAAGAAGGAAGGGTGAGATTAAAAGCAAGCAGGATCAAAACCCAGAAGGGCAAACATTAAATCCTGTGGCTCCATGCCTGCCATCCAGGGCATATAGTGGCATGATAGGAGCTCCAAAGGACTGCTGCAGCCCACCCCCATGACCTCGCCAGCTGCAGCCCACCCCCATGACCTCGCCAGCTGCAGCCCACCCCTATGACCTAGCCAGCTGCAGCTCACCCCCTCTGAACCTCGCCAGCTGCAGCCCACGTGGCCTCTCTTCTGAGCTCTCTGTGGCTTTCCTCAGTAGATGTCCCAGCACTCAGGTGAGATATCTCTGATCACCTTGACGTTAACTGGGGAGACAACAGCTATCTCACCTTTCAAATCCTTCCTGCCTATGTACACTGTTTGTGTGGTGACTTTCCTCCGACGGGGCCAGTAGTGAATTACCTTTCGCTCTCAGTTCGGCCCTGTCTTGTCGTCTGTGCTTCCACATCTGCTGGGACAGTGACGGTGTGGCCCACTGTGTTATTCCTTCCTGAAGTCATGGTCTGGTGACTGGACTGAGGTTTGTGTGAATACGCGTCTCAAGCAAGGTTGTCATCCACTATTTAAGAGAATTTGTAAGTCTCCAGTATAAGCAGGAGTTCCTTCCCAGATGTGGTGGGACAGATGGGGCTAGAGATGTGATGAAGGTCTCGGGGTGATGCCAGAGAACCTGGCCTGAAAGCTGCTGTGGATACTGACTTGAAAACAGTGAGGTTTAAAGAAACTTGGGCAGTGTCGAAGTCCCAGACCTGACCTACTTATCTACCCCTTCAGCTGTACACGTTACCTCAATGCTTGGAGACTTCCTTCCCCGTCATCCATAGCACAGTTGCCTCCCGTGTCATGAGGATTGCATGGGATAACATATATAAAAGAACTTGTTATCATAAAAGACTATACCAATGCCTTTTAAAATTTATGTTATTATTTAATTATGTGTGTGAGTGTGTGTGTGTGTATGTGTGTGTGTGTGTGTGTGTGTGTGTGTGTGTGCGCGCGCGCGCACGCGCGCGCAGATGACCACAGAGGCAGAAGAGGGTGTTAGACCTGTACTCACAGGAAGTTGTAGGCCATATAATGCGGGTGCTGGGAACTGAACCATGGTCCTCTAGAAGAGCAGCAAGACTTCTTTAACCACTGAGCCATCTCTCCAGCCCCTCCAATGTCCTTTTTTTTAATGCAAAGACCCTTCAGTTTAATATTTTACTCTGCCTCTATTATATTCTATTTTGATGTGTTCATCTAATAAAAAGTTTCTGGACTTAAATCATAAATAAAACAAATTTCAGAGATAATTGTCCTGATTGTGTATATGATTTTATTTGTTTCAATTAATCCATACACTCATTATTTTTTATGAAGATAATCTTTCTTCCTCTCCTCATCCAGAAACTCTAGAAGAATCTACAAAAACAGACTTTGAGACTTAAAACAAAGCACAGAGCTTTATGGCCACAAAGAGACACCCTGGAAGGCACTGGTGTTAGCCGGCAAGTCCTAAGAAACAGGTTGCTACAAGAAAATTGACTGGTTTATTACTTTTAATTTAATGAATCTGGTTCCTGTAAAAACTGCAGGGTAGCTATTCCAGGAAGCCCACATCTTTTTTTAGGTCTAGCGCAGACAGCCCAGTCAGTGGTAGCCATGGCTGGGCAAGTGTGCCTGACCTTCATCCTGACCCAAAGAGGCACCGTTGAAAAGCAAGCATTTGTCAGCTCAGGGTCTGGGCCTGGATGGTCTCCCCTTCCCAGGGAGATGGTCATCAGTGAGGTGGACTTTAGGGCTGGGTTTGTCACAGATGCAGTCCCCACTGAAAACTGGACAAGCCCAAGGGTCCCTTCTCAGCACCCCCTGTCCAAGCCAAGATGAGGAATGGGCTTTGGTCATTAACACTTGGTTCAGCCAGCCTGGAGGTGAGGGAGTTGCTGTTAGATTTTATCACTCTGAAAAACAGTGTTCAGGTTAAAATGTCTTTCTGGTGTTTTCTGGAGAGGGTAAAGCTGGTGTTCAGCACCAGGCAAGACACATAACCTAATGTAAAGGGAATGAGGTTGTGTCAAGTTGGGTCTTTGAGCAAATACTATAAATGTTTTGTGATAGCGAAACTAATTCTTCTAAGTATCTGACAGTCACCATTCTGATCATACTCAAATTCATGTAATGAAAACAAAAATAAGAAATGTTCATGCAAAAACTTCAGAACCTTCAGCTGAGAAAGAATGTTGCCACCTATTTTCTGGGCTCTTTGTGATGTGTCTGCGCTATTCAAACTGTTAGACATAAAGAGAGTATCATCAAGGCCTTCCCTCAAGGACGCCCAGACTAGAACACAGGTTCAGATGCATTGGCATCTCCTTAGCATCGCAATGCTTGGGAGATGTAAGGGCCTCCTCTCCGCCCTTTGAGGTAGACACAGGATTCATCTGTGTATTTCCTTGCCTGCCTGGAAAGGGCCCTGGGACCTCTATTAGGAACACACACACACACACACACACACACACACACATGCACACGCACACACACACATGCACACTAGCACATGCCTCTCCCTTATCCCAAATCTGTGGTGCCTACTGTTTTCTGGGATCTGCCTGGGATCCGGCCCACGGCCTCCTCTCCTAAGCTTCACTGTGAGCTGAGTCACAGGTGTTTCATCTCTCTGCCTAGTTTCCTCATCTGTAAAATAAGAGAGTGCCTAGCTCGGGGGCTTGTTATGAGATTTAAATGAGTTGATACACAGAAAGCACTGAGAAGAGGAACCGGCATCTAAGTGGGGTGTGATTGATGACTGCCAGGCTATGTTCCCAGTTATAGCACAATACCTAGTTTAATGCTTAAATTATGCCTACCTTTACTACGTGTCAGGTACCATTTAAGACTCTAACTATCCTGCAGCAGTATCTGTACCTATTCGGAAAGCAGGAGCCAGCCTGTAGGAGAATCTATGATTAGCTCTGGCCAGATGTCAGGAAACATTTCGGGCTATTCAGATGTCAGTGTTCTCCGTGGGAGGCTTATTAGCAATGGGAACGTGCCACATTGGTCCTGAGCTCAGTACAATGCGTAGGGGGAAAAAACGTAAGAGATGTTAGAATTTTCTGTAGTGGGTTAAAAAAGTTCTCTCTCTCTCTCTCTCTCTCTCTCTCTCTCTCTCTCCCCTCCCCCTCCCTCTCCCTCTCTCCCTCCCTCTCTCTCTCTCTCACACACACACACACACACACCCCTTATGTAATAATGTCTCCTGCAATCATAGCTGTCTTGAATAGCATCAATGTCTTCCTATGCACAAGCCAGCAATCAATTTAATTGCAGGTATTAAATATAGGTCATAATGTCTCTACTGCTCACTAATGACAGGGCATACACGTGAACATGCTCTAAAATGCCTGGAGGAATTTACAGCCCCATAGTCATCTTCGTCTAACCCACATTTATGTCGTGCTGCTGAATGTCAGGCATCCCTTTTGCTTTTCAGGCAAGGTCTTCTTCTGTAGCCCAGGCTAGCCTTTAACTCACTCTGTAACCCATGGCAACCTAAAGCTCTCAGCAGTCCTCCTGCCTCGGCTCCCCAAGTGCTGGGATTGCAGGCATGAGCCGCCATGCCCTGTGTGAGGCACAGTTCCAAGCACGACTCCAAAGGAAACCATTTCATCCTGACAGCAGCCTTCTAAGATAGACGCTACCGCTTTGTCCATCTTCTAGAGGAGAAAACAGACACAGACGTCTCATGATTGTTCATGCCTCATACCTGGTAGATAATGACACCTGGATCCAGGGCAGGTACCTGGCTCAAGAGCCACTTCCAAACTGCTCTAGCCAGAGAATGTCCTTTTTTCCAGAACCCACACTCAGCAGGTAAGTAAGATGACGCTATGGCCTTGTTTTCCTTAAAAGTTTCCTTGTTGGGGCTGGAGAGATGGTTCAGTGGTTAAGAGCATTGCCTGCTCTTCCAAAGGTCCTGAGTTCAATTCCCAGCAACCACATGGTGGCTCACAACCATCTGTAATGGGGTCTGGTGCCCTCTTCTGGCCTGCAGACATACACATGGACAGAATATTGTATACATAATAAATAAATATTAAAAAAATTAAAAAAAAAGTTTCCTTGTTTTCTTTTGTGTGTGAATGGTATATGCCTGTGAGTGTGTGCTTGATGTACAAGCGCAGGGACCAGAGAGGACCGCGAGTGACTCCCTCTGCTGGTCTCTGCCTTCTTGCCTTGAGGCAGGCTCTCTTCTGGATCAGAATTCATCCTTTAAGCTAGGCAGGCTGACCCATGCGCTCTTGGGACCCACCTTTCTCCGTCCAACAGTGCTAGGTTTGAGGTCTAGGGTTTTGTTGCCTGGTTGGTTTGAGATAGGCCTCACTATGTGGTCCAGACTGACCCCGGACTTCACAATCTTCCTGTCTCGGCTTCCCAACAGCTGGGATGACAGGCACAGGGTACCACATCCGGCTAACACTGTGTTCTACAGTCTCCTCTCGGTGTAAATACCCAATGTGCCAGAACTGCACTGTATACTGTTCTGAAATCCACACTGCAGTATTCCTTCATGGCTGACAGTCATCAATAGCTATAATGATGTGTAAAATGTAGTTTTGAAAGTGTTTTCAAGTTTCTTTCTCTATTTAGCTAAAGCCTTGGGGGGGGGGTCACCAAGGACAAACCAAGGACAGGACCCGAGAGCATCAGGACTGGGAAGGAATTGTGTGCCCACATCAAGCCTTTCATTTTGCACAACCAAAATATAGACCATCCAAGGACTCTCGTCTCACCACACAGCCACTGTGTCCAGTGTGAGGGCAAGAGCAGAGCATGGGAACCAACAGGTGCAGCCGACAAGATGTCTGCCAGGCTCCCGTCCTTCCACGATGCCTCTCTACCCACAGAAACTAAAGTGAGACTCGAAGGGTCAGGCCAGCCCTAAAAGGCAAATCAGCCTGTGCTGGAACTCGAAATCCACAACTAAAGCTGAAAACGAAGACAAGGCCAAGTCAAGAGGAAGATACACAGCAGGGTGAGGCAGGACCAGAATCCGGGAAACCAAAGGGAAAAGCGATAGCAGGGAGAAGCTGGAATTGCAACAACCCTGCTCTTCTCCAACCACACGTGTTTAAGAATGTCTCAGAGTTGCTTGAGGGGAAGGGAGCTGCTCTCTTCTGAAAGACCATTTGTTCTCTTTTGGATGGTGGGCACCAGGCTGGCCCTGAAGACTCTACAGAATTCTTCTAAGAAGTTAAAAAAAAAACGAAAAGAAAAGAAGATTACAAGCTACTACAACTCAGCTAAGAGATACGTGCTCAGTAAGCATCTTAGGATTTTAATTTATCTGCCAGTGAAGACTGCAGAACTGAGACAATTCAGCTGGGAATTGAACCTGAGGTTCCAGGAAGTCTAGATATTTCAGACCTCCTACTTAGTCCATTAAGCTATCCCCTCCAAGAACATAATGTAGTTAAAGTAGACTTAGATATCTTTAGTACAGAGAGTGGATTTTATTTCCACTTTGGGAATTTCTGATCCATAGTAGGGAGCGATAGAGACCAAACTCACCTCCAATAGTGCCTATAGAATAATGCGTATGCGTCAACACACGATGTCACTTTCCTGATTTACTGTGAAGAAGAGAAAAGCCATCTTGGAAGAATAGATTACGGATGCATTTGCTAAATGCCTTGCGCATAACTCTTTTCTCTTATTTCGCCTCAAGACTTGCTCTTGCCTCTGTCAATAAAATAGAGTGAGTTGCCCTGACTCAGAGACTCTGAAGAAAGGCCACAGATTTCACCCATCTGTCAGGTGGCTTGGTGTATTTGGGGAACAGTCGGAGAGCACCCTGTACCATCACAGGCTGTCAGCCACAGCGAATGTTTACTAATAAGCCCAGCCATTAGGTTGGGTCAGTGATGGATGGTCTCTCTTCCCCTGCCCTGGCCTGGCTTGTGCTGAGATACCCAGTGACCACCAGCAGCTCTTGTACTGGCTGCCTTGTTAAGGGTCTCGCCAAGTGACATCCACTATACATCACCCTAGCTGATACCCTTGATTATTTGCACAGCTCCTGGCGTGATGAATCGCTGGGATTGATCCATCTTTCCTCGCGCATGGCCCCGTCAGTGTTCTTTACCCACCTCTGTCTGAACTTTTCATCCTTAAAACAAGGGCCCTAATTACTGTTCTTTCGGACGTACGCACCTTCTACCTTCTGCTGGTTAAGGGATCTGCTCGTTTTGGTGTTCAGGAGCGATCAGGATGAGGGGGAGGAAACAAGAGCATCAGGGTTGCAATAAATGAGTCGGAGAAACAGCAGCCTGTCTCTCGTGCCCAGAAGGAACAGGAGAGGAAAGAGTTCCCACACGGGCATCCAGGGCTTAGCTGCTTTCATTACCGAGGTCACGGGCCTCCCGCTGATTCCGAGTGGCACGAATTGAATTTGAATGCTGTGGGTAACCTGAGCAACGCCTCCTACTTATAAAATCCCTTCCTTCCAAGGCAAACACCTCATTTTGCACACAGTATCTCAAGCCTCACCATATTTCTGTAGAAGATGTTTCATCATCTCGATTTCATAAAGGAAAAATAAAATGAGCACAGAGGGACTATCTACCCAAATCTGCTTGATAAATCAATGTGCAGCCGAATCAACAGCAGGACCTAAAATCTCTGGCTCCCTGCACGTCACTGATTTATAAAATGTTTATTAAGCACCTACTGTGTTATCAAGAGCTGAGCTATGGAGAGCCTAAGCTGTGTGTGTGTGCTGTATGGGACCATTAACTCATTCAGTCCCGTTTATTTCTGACTACTGAGGGAGAAGCACCTCGAGATACACTTTTACTGCAGAGAATTCCCACTGGGTGTTGAAGGCACTAATACTGTCTCACTGCTCCATGAATTAGCCCCTATTAAATGATAAGTTCCTCTTCACTGTAGCCCTTCTTGGTTTCAGTCTGGTTTGGTTAGGTTGGGTTAGATTTTGAGACAGAATCTCACTATGTAGACCAGGCTGGCCTTGAACTCACAGCGGTCCTCAAACATCTGTCTCTCAAAGGTGTCCACCACCGTGCCTGGCTTCCCTGTAGCTCTTTATCATTCTATCCAAATGTGTTGAAACTGAGTAGATTCAGAGATGTCCATTTAAAAGCAATGTTTGTCAAAGGTGTTCTCATAGCCTTGGCAAAACAATTTAAAGTAATTTTATCTGTTTTAATTCCATACTGGAGGCAACTCTGTTCGCCTAAGATTGGACCCTATTACGTGTTTCAGTATAAACTTTCACTGAGATTACCGTAAACCAGCACCACCCCCTCCCCAAACGGTCCCTGGATTACACAGATACACGCACCTCTATCTGCATGTCTGAAAGGGTTCAATAAATGTAAGAGAGGAGTAAGGGTGGGTGTCACAGTGAGTACAGACCTGTGATTCACACAAGGAGAGCTCCTAGACTGTAGGGGGTGGGGGGATACCTCAAGATAGGTTCTGGAGACCAATGCGTCCGTTACGTGTGTCTTCAAGCCAGACGTGGCGGCTTGTGCCTACAGGTGCAGCTGCTCAGGGCGCTGAAGCAGGAAGATGGTTTGAGCCCAGAAGTTGGTCCATTTTGACCCACATAGCAAGACCCTATCTCAAGAACTTAAGAGGCTGAAAATAAGGTTAAGGGGTTAAGAGCCCTGGCTATTATTCTTCCTTTGGTTCCCAGCACCCATATGGCACCTGACTGCAGTCTATAGCTCTAGTTCCGGAGGATCCAACACCCTCTTTTGACCTCCAAGGGCAATGTGGTACACAGATAAAACGTGCAAGCAAAATACCAGTATACATAAAATTAAAACAAAAATACTTAAAGAGTTGGGCACAATGGTACACACCTTTAATCCAGAGACAGAGGCAAAGACAGACAAGATCTCTGAGTTCAAGGCCAGCCTGGTCTACATAACAAGCCCCAGGCCACAGAAGGCTACAAAGTGAGACCTTATCTCACTTAAATTAAATTAAAGTTTTATTAAATTAAATTAAAACGTATGTATTCATTGTTGTTTAATATTTGTTCTTTTATAGCTACCTATAGAACAATGGGTTTTTAATCCATTGTTTTAAAAGAAAGCTATGGAAGAAAATTTTGAAAGTTTTTTTTACCCATTTAGTAGGTATAGATACATTGCTCTAGAAATATCTAGGGCAGCCAGACTTGCTGACACAAGACTGTGGTCTTGGTACTAAGGCGGTTACAGCAGGAGCTTTGCAAATTCAGGGCCAACCTAGACTCCAGAGTAAGACCCGTCGACTTGTCTATTATTAAAAAAAAAAAAGAACATTTAAGTTATGTCTATCACTAGAGAACTCTGGTTTTCCCATTTTTCCCCCCTGCTTTAAACCTCCCACGTCTGCCTAATAGACAGAAAGTTTAGACTGCTGGAATTCTGTAGTTTGGCCTTCCATATTTCCAGAATGTCAACCTTGTGTCCTGCCCAGTAACTCTCTAGGCTGCAGTCTGGTCCCTGTTGGTTGAGAGCTTGCGGACTCAGCTTGGAAAAGCTATCCGCCCACCCTCGCCCCCTTCTCTGCCATCTCTCAGAATCTAACTTGAGGTATTTTGGTTTTTGGGGATTTTTTCGAGACAGGGTTTCTCTGTGTAGCCTTGGCTGTTCTGGAGCTCACTGTAGACCAGGCTGACCTCGAACTCAGAAATCTACCTGCCTCTGTCCTCCCTCCCCTGGCTTAGCTTGAGGCATTTTGTTTTTCAGAGCCTTTGAGCACCTCCTGCTG
The DNA here is from genome assembly GCF_982192425.1 of Myodes glareolus. NCBI lineage: Eukaryota > Metazoa > Chordata > Mammalia > Rodentia > Cricetidae > Myodes > Myodes glareolus. Next base: position 26,066,616 of record NC_142034.1, on the reverse strand, counting down.
TGAACCACGGGGAGGGGGGGGGTGTATTTATTGTGCCGGTCACTCAGAGTCCTCTCTTCTCTCTAGTGAGCCACTTCAGACGGCCATCTAGAAGTCATCTTCTCTTTCCTCTGTGCCCTAGTGTGGTCCCTGTACTCCCAGAGCTCGCCTGCAGAGTTCTGAGTGAATTAGAATGGCCCCGTAGTTAACTATGTGTCGCTGTGAATTCATAAAGACTGATTAAATTGGCTGTGTTTCAAAAATTAGTATTTCCCCCTCCCCCCCCCCAAATCTGCGGGCTGGTTCTATTCTAAACTGGCAGAAGCTAGCAATTGCTTCTGTCCTTACAGGAATTTCATGACCTAGTGTGGAGAGCAATCTGTGCACACGGGGCATTGCCCTGTGCTCCCGTCTTCAGCAGCCCATAGGCACAGGCCAGCAGGCCAGCGGCATACTTGGTGCAGGATGTAATCACGACACATGAAGTAGAAATTCAGGAATAGCTAGGGAGGTGCAAGTTTAAGCGCTTAGCCGTGTAATTCCGAGACCCGCCTTCCTGCCAGGAACCCAGCCCTAGTGCCTCACTTATGCCAGAAAGCCACCCCAGAGATGTGAGAAACCAGAAACTGGAAGGGCCTTAAATTTCCGTGCGAGTATTTTTATCTTGCATGGGTCTTTATGAGACATAAATCTACTTCTGAGTCTCCAGACCTTAGTCGCTATAATTCAGTCTCCACTTACTGCGCAAGAATCAGCAGTTTTTAGACCACTCCAAAGCCACATAGAAATTGAGCTAAAAAGCCAGGTACACTTTTAACACTGAAAACCTTGACTCCAAACTATCTACCTTTCAAGTGGGTATTTGGAGACGTGCTAAAAATATTCTTCTACCCAGGCATGGCAGTGCAGGCCTTTAACCCCAGCACTTGGGAGGCTGGGGCCAGATCCAGAGTCCCAGGCAAAGCTGGGCTACCTCGTGAAACCCCGTCTCTAAACACATAAATAAATATTTTAGAGACGTGTCCTAATTTAGCTTATTATATTTCTGAACCTAAAAGCAAAACAAACAAACCCAGGGTAGTTCATTTAGCTCTTTTGAATATGGCTTTCCTTAGAGGCAAGAAAAGTGAAGTGTGTAGAGGAAAAAGAATCAGTGGGGAGGGGGGAGATACTTCTAGAATTTTCTATCATCTAAAACTCCTATTGGCCCATGGCGTGGTGGCACATTCCTGTAACCCCAGCACTTACTTAGAAAGTGGAGGCCAGAGGATAAGATGTTCAAGGTCATCCTCAAGTTTGAGGTTTGCCTGAGCCAGGTGAGACTCTTCTCAAAACAACAAAAATTTTAAAATTACAAATAAATAAATAATACTAATCTACATAAAAAAACAAAAACTCTTTTGATCAGGCGTATCTCTGCGAGTTCAAGGCCAGCTCAATCTACACAGAGAGAGTTCCAGGCCAGTCAGGGATACATAGTTAGACCCTGTCTAAAAGAAAAAAAACCCACCTCTTTTTTTCATGTTTGGTATGAATTTTCTCTCAATCCAGCTCTGCTCCCTAGAGGCCTTTAGTGTTTCCTTCTCGCTCCTTTTTAATCACATATGTGTGTATGTATGTATATATTCATGTGTGCCCAAGCGCATGTGCTTATGAATACATGTGTGTCCAAGTTTACGTGGAGGACAGAGGTTCGTGTTCGCTCTCTTCCTCGCTTGTCCTCCACCTTAGATTACATTCTGAGGCAGGGTCATCTCTCCCTGAACCTAGAGCCCACTTGCTCAGCAAAACAAGCAGGCTCCAGGGATTCTTCTGTTCTAGCAACATTCCGGGTTACAGAAGTATGTCTTTATGCCCGGATTGAACAGGGTTGTTGGGGATGTGCACCCAGTCCCTCATTTGATCAGTTGAACCATCTTCCAGAAGCTAGAGGATTGGAGGTTCTCAACCTTGAACTTCTGACCCTCCAGAACCTCTGATCCTCCAGCTTCTACCTCCCAAGTGCTAGGATTACAGGCATGCAACATCAGACCTGTTTATGCGGTGCGGGTGATCAAACAAAGGGCCTCATGCACACTGGGTAAACAGCGCACCTACTGAACCACACCGCCAGCCCTCTTACGTCTTTATAAGATATCTTTTACATGAATGAGTGTTTTGTCTGCATGTACATCTGTGCACCATGTGTGTGTCTAGTGTCCAAGAAGGCATGTTTGTAGTATGTGGGGATGTGGGGGGGTGTGTGCCAGAGCGTCAAGCAAGTATATACATGCATGCCCAAGACCAAAGAAGGACATCCGATGTCTTGTTCTATCACTTCCCACCTGGTTGGAAGTGATGGTTTGGAAGAAAATAGCCCCTAAAGGGGAGACGTGGTCTTTTTGGAGTAGGTGTGGTCTTGTTGGAGGAAGTGTATTACTGTGGAGATGGGTTTTGAGGTCTTATATATGCTCAAGTCCTGCCCAGTGAGTCAGTGTACTTCCTGTTGGCCTGCATGTCAACATGTAGCAGCTCCTTCTCCAGCACCATGTCGTCCTGCATGCTGCCATGCTCCCCGCCACAATGATAATGAACTAAACCTCTGAAACTGTAAGCAAGTCACCCCAATTAAATGTTTTCCTTTGTAAGAGTTGCCATGATCATGGTGTCTCTTCTCAGCAATAGAAACTCTAACTAAGACGCTGAAGCTCCCTGGTTTGGTTTGGTTTGGTTTGGTTTGGTTTGGTTTGGTTTGGTTTAGTTTGACGTAGTTCGGTTTGGTTTTTCCCCTGAGCCGGCTGGCCAGCAAGCCCTAATAATCCTCCTGTCTCCATGGCAACCCCCAGACTGAAGTTACAGGCACGTGAAGCCACACCCAGGTTTTATATGGGAGCTGAGGGTTTAAATGTAGATCTGCATGCTTGTACAGCAAGCACTTTGCCCTCTGAGCCAGTCCCCTTCTTTTTTGCTTTTGAGATGGGAATTCTAGGTCCAGGCTAGCCTAGAACTCAGGAACCTCTTGCTGCAACCTCCTACACACTGAAATTATAAGTATGTCATCATACCCAGCTAAAAGTTAACTCCAGGAGCCCTTCCTAATGTTCAGTTGAAGTAGTTCCTGATTTAGTTTAAGCTGACACCCTCTCACTGCACACACAGAATGGCCATTTGACTCCCTTCTCCCAAAATCTTTGCTATCACCCACCACACTGTGCTTGGGGGTTCAGCCAAATCACTGCTTAGTCTTCCAAGCTTCAGGCTAGAGAACGCAAATCCTTTTTGAATTGTACTTATAATTGCCTCTCTGAAACTAATTTTTTCTAATTCTGTAGGAAATTTCACTTAAGGAGAAATTGCCTTAGTCATTCTTCCTGCCTTTCCTAAGATTTCCGAAGCTGGTGCACATCAGTTACTAACAAATTACACGAAAGACTAATTCTGTGGATTGTAATTGTAGTGAATTATAGACAGAAAGTTGTGCAAATCATAAATGTGGAGTTCAGCTGAATTTTTTCCCATGAAGTGAACACATGTGATCCCCATTACCAGCCTTGCAAGCTTCCTGCAGAGCCCCCTCCCAATCGTTCTCTCCCCGAAGGTGCCTGACTTTCTCCCCAGATTAACTCTGTCTGTCCTCAAACCTCAGATGGGCAGAGCCACGTTATATGGACGTTTACGTACCTGGGTTCTTCTACTGGGCATCCTATGTATGCGAATCAGGCCTAGTCCTGCGTATGATATTAGTTCTTATGCTCTCAGGGTAACATAGTGAGTAGTCCGCATGTCCGTTGTACTTCATCCTAGCCCATGCCAACATCTGGGTTGTCCTGACTCGGGGGGGATGAGGTGTTGCTGTGAGCACTCCAACCCCATCTTCTGATGCCCATTGAGCTGGCCTTTCTGTTGGGTATTCCTTCACCTAGGGAAGAATTGGCTGTGCCAGGAGTTCACTGCACATCTAGCTGTAACAGATTCTGTGGTTTTCCGAAGGGTTTCTACTAACTATGCCCCATCAACGGTGCCTACAGAGCAAGCACACCTGTTCCCCAGCCTCACCAACACTTGGTCTTGTTAGTGCTCCTTATTGTAGCAATCCTGTTGGCGACTGTGGTGGTTTCTCCAGTTGAGATAACCCAGCTCCCCATGTGGAGTGTGCCTGCCTGGGAGAACACTACTTTTCCTTCTCCCCTCTGGGTCATAGGAACATCCGCCCTGGAAGGAGCTGAGTGGTAACCACAGCCCTCATTTGCATGACTTTGAACTGTTATCTATGGCTAGTGGATTCTAGCCAGAGCAGTCTGAGAGACGGCGTGCAGCCAGATAACCTTTCCTCGTGTTCGTTAAGGACCCACTTAGCTTGCCATGGGGCTGCAGCAAAGAGCCCAGAAAGGCAGGTCGTGACTTTATGGCTATATAACACTAATCTCATCAATAATAGTTCTAAGGGGGACAAAACAGAATTTAAATAACTAAGTAATGATATCCACAAAAGTAGAGATACCAGATTTAGGACAGCCACACGTTTTTGTTTTTTTTTTTTTTTTTTGGCATACATACCTAACCGACATGACCCCCATTCTCTATAAGATAATGATAAACTTAGAGTTTTCCTGGAAGTTGAAATTAAGGAAAGGAGATTAATTATCTTAGAGTATTTGGAAAATACTAGCCATAAACAGTCATATTAGAGGCAGCTACGCTGGACCAATACTGCGCTCGAGGCTGGATACAGAAGTTTCAAACTAGTTTGTAAGTAATAACCTTTCTCTCCTGTCTGAAAAAAATTTAAGTTCAGCGGCCAGGCTTTCCTCTCCCAGTGAGAAGTAAATAGTACAGCTGGTTTTTTAAATCAGATATCACTCTACATACTTTTTTCCTTGGGTAGGTTTGCCTCCCTAGCAGTAAGGCAAAGTTTTCAATAAACAGAGGCCAGCTAGTGCCTCTCAAACAACCCCAGTGCCTCTGAGGGGACTCGCCCTACTAGAAATCTGTCTGCAGTCTATTTGGTCAAAAGGCTGGAAGGAAGGAACTCTTTACTGATAATTCCAGAGACTCGGAAATTAAACACATGCTATTAGATAAATACTAATAGGAAATTGGATTATGTGCTTTTTCTAAAGGTTAATTTTTTTTCTCCGCCTTTCTCCCTGTTTTCATCCTAAAACGTTGCAAACACATTTGTCTAATGCTTTGTGCTCTAATTTCACCCTCTCTGAGGGGTTTCTTAGCCCACAAACCCCCAAATACTGGATTAGTATGGAAGCGCGGTGCAGTATTTCAAGCCTTGTGCCATGAGAAATGTAACCAAGTAGTGATTTTCTTTCCCCGTTCAGATATTGGAGGCCCAGATATTGATTGCCTGTGTCTTTTGCCTCCTGTCTTCTGATGAAACCACACTTTTGACACAGAGTCATAATAAAATGTGCCCTTTCCAGTATGAGATCTCTGTAAATGTCATTCACAGCCCTTGTTTTCTAATTCTCTGTGTTTTCATCCAAGCGATGCAGAAGCCCATCTCTGAGCTGGCGAGAAAGCAAGCAACGTTTAGATTTTTTTTTTTAATCCACTGAAACAAATTCCATTATTTTGCTAAAGGCGGTTGCATTTTAAACATTGGAATATTCCCTTTCCACCATGTCCATGAGTTAATATCATTACAACTGATTGAAGCGTGAGGCCTCTGACAACTGGAGGTTTTGCACAATAATTTTAGAGACTGGGGAGATGGTTCCAATTGTCAGAGTCCTCAGAATACATGCGTGAAGACCTGAGTTCAAATCCCCAGAACCTACATAGAGTTAGACATTGTAGTGCAAATCTGTAATCCCTGCATTATTAAAACTGTATTATATATAAACATTATATATATATGTATGTATATATATGCATACATATTATCCCAGTTCCTACGGTAAGATGGGAAGAAAGGACAGGAGACGCCCCCAGCATTCACAGGCCAGCTTCTGTGGCGAATACAATAGCAAACAGAACGACCCTGCCTCAAACAGCATGGGATGTGAAGACTAACACTTGAGGTTGTCCTCTGACCTCTACACACACTGTGGCACTGGCGTCTCTCTCTCTCTCTCTCTCTCTCTCTCTCTCTCACGCACACGCGCGCGCACACACACACGCACACGTTGGATTTGTCAGACAGAGAGGCTTTACAATAGTGTGAATATTCGTCTTTAGGATGGAAAAGCCAAGCAGCAGGCTGGGAGGTAACGGCTTGTGCCCCTAACAAAGCTCTACCTCCAGTCCTCGCCCTGACCCATCACACGCCTGCTGCCTCAGCGCTCCAACCACAGCTGCCAGCCAGTGATTTGTGGTTTTGTTTAAGGATACATATGGGCGTTAGTCTAGCTTGAGGCCACCAAACTCATTTCACTTGTGCCCCGCACCAAATTTGATCCCAAAGGTGTCAAGACTGAGGATGAACACAACGGCCACTCATCACCTTCCTTCTCTTTGGGAAATCAGCTTACCTAAAAATATCTCATACAAAAGACCTACGCTCCTGAGTCGCACACAGAGCACTGGCGAGTGTCTTGAAAAATGTGGCGGGCGCACCTCTGGCTCTTCAAGATGCTCCCACGCTGTGACCCTCCGTTTCACATAATGTAGCCCTTTTATTTATTTCCAATCGCTTCCTAATCAGTCAGCACTGGTGTCCTTTCTCTAACCTCATATCATGATCCGATAATCCGTTTTGGTGGCCTTATTGGCCTCGAAGGTAGTCTGAGCTGTTAAATCTCTCTTTAACAGGTTTCCCACTAATAAGAGTCGCTCCGGTGGCCTTCATCTCCCCTTACCTCTTCCTAACCCTATCTAGACAGACAGAGAATCGCAGGTCACACGGATCCTAGCAACATCATCAAGCCTTGACATGAAAGCTCGTTTAGACACAGAATCACCTAAAACCGCTGATAATTTCTGGTTGATTGGGGCAGAAGAGAACTCCTGGAGTCTACATCAAATACTGCATGTGACTGTGTCTTATGAAAGATTAGAATAGCTGGGTGTCCTGTGGGTAACACTCCTCCTTCCGCTGGCTGCATTACTTACCTGATGGAAATAGATAATGGGAGACAGATCAATATTTTCTTTGCCCTATTTTGTTCCTACAACTCAGCTTCTTCTCCTTGAGCCTGACTTTTGCTCAGAGTAGCTCTGGGTTGGTTGGTTAGTTGGCGGTTCGCAACTTGCACTGTTACATTGTATCTTGTCCTGAGAGTTGCCCACTAGGAATCCACTCAGAAACTTCCCTAGTGAGCGCTCGCTCGCTCTCTCTCTCTCTCTCTCTCTCTCTCTCTCTCTCCCTCTCCCTCTCTCTCTCTCTCTCTCTCATTTATTTACCTTATGTGTATGAGTGTTTTGCCTGCATGGATGTTTGTGTGTCATGTACATGACTGGTACCCATAGGGACCAGAAGAGAGCATCAGATCTGATGGAACTGGAGTTATATATGAGTGTATAGAAAGTATGGGTACTGGGGATAGAACCAGGGTCCCCTAGAAAAACAGCCAGCGTTCTTGACCGCTCATCTGTCTCTCCAGCCCCGTCCTCTATTTTTTTGTTTTGTTCTGTTTTGTTTACTTTCTACTGTGTCTCCCTAGGAGGAAGGTAACTGATTTAAGGGGTCTGAAAATTACTTAGAAAGGCTATTAAAGGGGAAAAATGAGATCAATGTGAAGAAGTCAGTGCCACACACCTTCCTCAAAGTTGAAAAAAAAAAAGAAAAAGAAGAGGAAGGAAAACAAAGTTTAAGTTCTGAAATGCTTCAAGTACAAGAATGAAATATGTGACGGACGTTGCCTGGATTTAATTTAGGGAACCACGGCCTCCCTTCCCTCTCTCTGCTTTCTGTTCACTCCAAGGACATGAAATACTGGAACGGGAATTTCTGCTTATCATACGAGACGGGTTTTCAAAACTTAAATTTCCTAGGAAGTTTTCAAAATAACTGCCATTCATTGAAAGGTTGGTGTCTTTTTCTTTTTGTGAGACAGAATTTTGCTGTGTAGCCCAGGCTGGCCTCAAACTCACAGTCCTCCTATGTCAGCCTCCCCAGTGCTCAGATTGTAGGAATTCACTGTCACATCAACTACTAAAGGTCAATTTTTTTCTAGCTTAAAAATGTTTACTCATTGCAGTCAAGGACAGGAGAGATGCACACCTTTAATTCCAGCACTTGAGAGGCAGAGGCAGGCAGGTCTCTGTGAGTTCAAGACCAGCTTAGAGAAACTCTGTCTTGGAAAAAAAAAATTTTACTCATCTATCATGCATAAGGGCCAAGGTTCTGTCAAAATTGCAAAATAAACCTTTTTTAAATTTACATATTTCAAAATGCCATGTTGTACCTGATACATCTATACAATTCTGTTCATTAACTTAAAATTAATTATAACAACAATAAGAAGAAGAAAAAGAAGAATAGCCACACTGTGGAGATACAGGCTATCAGGGGTTAAGAGCACTGGCTGCTCTTCCAGAGGTCCTGGGTTCAGTTCCTAGCACCTATAAAATTACTTACAGCCATCCAGAACTGCAGTTCCAGGGGATCCAACACCCTCTTCTGGCCTTTGCACGTACCAGGCATGCACACAGTACATACATATATATGTATATACATGCAGAAAACACTCATACACATAAAAAAATTTAATTGCCTAAAAAGCGTGATCACAACATCTTTGTGCAAGGCATGGATCTTGAGAGTTTGTGGTTGTATGGTTGTTGTGATAGTTGTTGTGGTTTTTGTTGTGGTTTGAGACAGACTCTCACATAGCCCAGCCTGACTTTGAACAGACTGGATAATAGAGAACAGCCTTGAACATCTGACCCTTCACCTCCAAGTGCTGGGATTACAGGTACGCTCCCCCACAGTTTTATTCAGGCTTAGGGCTGAACCCAGGGCTTGTGGATGCTAAGCAATCATCCTGCCTACTGGGCTACATCCCCAGGTTAGACCTTAAGGTTTACCAGAAACATGCCCTATGTTTTTCTATTCTGTGATGGAGAAAGGTGAGCAGTGTCTCTCCTGTCGCTGTGCACTGTATCTGGAGTGCTGTCAAGGCAGTGGCTTAGCCGTAAGCTCTCCGTTCAGAGCTTTGTCCATAAAGTTGCACTGCTCTCTCTGTCTTTCAAACAAAACCAAGTCATCCCTGGCTGCATTTTCCTCAGTCTGAGAGACGTCAAAGGCTGTCTGGCCATTGAGAAGTTACCAGAATCTACACCTCCGAGACCAGCACTTGCCTGGTGTGCTACTAAGAGTCCCTCTAACCTTTCCCTCCACGTCAGCAGCTCAGAATCAAACACAGTCTCAAAGAGGGGATCCCCTCCCTCCTACCCAAAATGCAAAAGTCAGGGGTGGAATAGACAAAGCGCTATCCTGGGAGCTGGGGATCTGAGGAAGGAGAAACAGACCTGAAAATGAAGGGCTAGTTTGCTCACAACCCTTCCTTCCCAAAGGGGAGCTTGCCCTGCAGATCTCCACATTGGAAGAAGGACCGGGGAAGCCGGTGGAGCTGTGGCTGCACTGTCTAAACCCTGATCTCATACTGCTTCCCTGTGGAGAATTCTCAGAACTGCAGCTCTCTCTCTCTGGGCCCCTGCCTGTCACACCCATCCAGTGTAGTCTCTTGCCTGGGCTGATCTCTCTCTCTCTCTCTCTCTCTTTCTCTCTCTCTCTTTCTCTCTCTCTCTCTCTCTCTCTCTCTCTCTCTCTCTCTCTCTCTCTCTCTCTCTCTCTCTAAGCCAAACTGGCTAGAAGAGGCTCTTTCTCAAACAACACCACCACCACAACCCCAACATTGCTTCTATCTCCATGGATGTTTTTCATAAGAACAAAACCAGTGTCATGGCTAACGTACAGGATCCCAGGGCATCTTTTTGTATAGTTGCCATCCAAGGGTGGCTTAGACACAAGCATTCTACAAGGTCGTCCTTCCCTCGCCATCCTTCTCTGCAGCGCACTGGAGCAACAAAACACATTTTAGATGACTGAGTCTTTCCTTGGGGACCAGAGAGGATCTCGTTCTCCACTTTAGGAACCAGGCGGGAAGCTCAGATGCTTCGCATTAAGGACACAGTCCGAAGAGAACCGAAACTTTTTAGGGAAGGTGAAAGAGAAGGCAGTGGATCCTCTGGGTGGGCCGGTGGTCTTCCCCAGAGAACATTGAAATGAGGAAGTTGACCACGTAATTCACATTCCGCAGAGTCTCCGAGCCCCTCTCTTCCGCTCCTCTCCACCTCTGTCAAGACTCCAGGGTGAAACCTATGAGCTGGAGTGGACAAGCCATCAGCAGGGGGTGACTTATGACGAGAAATGAAAATATTTGGATTAGCTATAATGCCAAGCCAGTGATATTTACAAATTATTAAACTGCCATCCCCACATGAGATGCTTTCTTTCCCTTTGTGAAATGCTAAGCCGTGCTTTTGGTTTGTTTCAAACTGTCAGGGCCATTATTTGATGTTCCTCTCTGTTTGCTTATCTTCATTAAGATGTTGAATCAATCATTCGTGCTTTCTCTCTCTGAGAGCAGCAGTTGGCGCAGAGGCAGGATGAGGGCCAGCCACCCCCGAGTGCTGTGCAGGTGCCTAGCCCAGCGTGTTCACAGAAGGATCAAAAACATATTTGTTCTCCAGGTTGTGTGGACAGACTGGCAGGGTTTTCTTCTCTTCCCTTATTTTTATTTATTTATTTATTTACTTTTTGATAAGAGGAAAAAGAAAAGCCTTTCCTTGTGGTGAGGAATGACATTTCTATCTGGAACATGGAGACGCAGCCGGTCTCTTTTCTGTTCAGGGGGATCATTTTCTGAAGTAACATCCTGACAGCTCTCAGCGGGCTGGAAACACGGAGGTCAAGTTGGAAGTGGGAGACAGCACACAGTGTCTCAGAGCAAGCAGGAAGCAGGGAAGGGAGCGCCCTGGACCTTGACCTGTGCCAGGTGTTCATGCCACTTTCCTGCCCATTCTCGGTGTCACTCAGTATCCAAGATGCTGGGTGTAACCTCCCAGGATGAGGGTGGCTTTTTGTTGGAGAGACCAGCTGCATTCTCAACAGAGATACTGCAGGCCCATTGAGTCTGGGTGAGGTCTGTTTCGGGGGTTCCACACAGAGCAGCTTCTTCATTCTGCTGTGGTACCCGCTCTCTCCTGCTTAGCCATCCTTTTGAGAAGTGTTTCAGAACAGCTAGACATAAAACAGAACTGTGCCCGCCAGCTGGCCTGTCTAGGGATAAAAATCAGTGACTTTGGTCTCATTAGCGCCGTGCCCTGTCCTGCTGAGCCAACTGGCCCATACAATCTAGTCAACTGGACAAGCACAGAAGAGCAAGCTTGTTTATTGCATGATTTAAGAAGCTGGGACACAAAGTAGTTTTACTTTTAAACCCAAACTAATCTTAACCAAGCATGGAGCATTTAATCCTAGCACCCTGTAAGCTGAGGCAGGAGGATCACCACGAGTTTGAGACCAGTTTGAACACAAAGTGAGTTTGAGGCCAGCCTGGGCTACATAGTGAGACCCTGTCTCAAAATCTGGAAGGGGAAAAGAAAATCACAGCCAACTAAACAACCCAAATGCAACCTAAGAGCTAAACAGATTTCTCATATTGTAAATCACATGGTTTTATTTTTTTCTTTTCTGTTCCAGAGAAAGGGTCTCATTTAGCCCAGTCTGGCCTCCCACTCATTCCTGCTCCTCCTGTCTTTACCTCCCAAGTGCTAAGATTAGAGGCATGTCCCACAGGGCCCTACTCTCCATCCCGTGTTTCTGCAATGGACTCCTAGTATTACACTCAGACCTCTTACTGACAGCAAAGTAATGGCGTCATCTGAAGCCCTCCAGTTTGAGGAAGGCACACCTTCCCTTGGTCAGTCTCCCTTACACTGACCTAAGAAGAAACTGTGAGATTGGTAATGCCGTATCTCCTCGTTGGCACAGTAAGCACCAGCCAGTATGCCAACCCACCAGCTATGTGCCACTCTGCTCCTGACAGCACCACAGCAGTTGACTACAGAGACCCAGGCAAGAAGGCCTTCGCTCCAGCCTTTCCCTAGGCGAGAGGTGGCCTTTTGAATCATCCCTAAAGGAAACATAACCTTTCAAAAGCCAAACCCACACTCCATTTATTTGAGGCCTTTGTTATGACTCGTGGTCCACAGATAACGACTCCGAATCAACGCTCACTCCTCATTAGTGGGAAACACTTTTCCCCTAATCACCGCGAATTACTCAGCACCTGGAGTTATGCGGCCGCCTCATTCCACACTCATCTGCTTCCTTTCTAGACATCCTAAGTTCACAGTGCCTGCCAATGCTTGCTGCTCCGTGTCACGAGGTGACTGTGGCTGCTGGCGTGCCTTCAGTGCGCATCCTCCTTCCCTGGACTTTAACGGCCTTGTAGCACCCCCATTCCCTCCCTTCCTGGAAAGCAGATTCAACCACTTGACTTAAGTGTGGCCAGGAGTGTGGAGTGTGTAAGAGTAATGTGTCTTTTTTTTTTTCTGTCTTTCAAGACAAGGCTTCTCTGTGCAGCCCTGGGTGTCCTGGGACTCGCTCTAGGGTCACACATGGTATCCTTAAACAATCAGGGAGAGGGAAGTGTTCTCTGTGCTCACTCTTTCCTTCTTCCTGATGGCTGGAGCCAGAGCCAGCTTAAACCATGAGAAAGAAATCGTGTGCTCTGTAAAGATGTGGAGAGTGGATCTGGAGAGATGACTTGGTCATTAAGAGCACGTGTACCCTACTTCCCAGTACCCATATGGTGGCTCACAATCGTCTGTAACTCTAGCTCCAGTGGATTCAATACCCTCTTCTGTCTTCCGTAGCATGCACTTGGTACACATATATACGTGAAGGTAAAACATTCATACACATAAACTAAATCTCTAAAGATTGCCCTCTATCCCCAGGCTCCCTCCGTTCAGTCTTTTACCCATGGGAGGAAATTGTAATCTGTATCCATGGTTTTCCATAGGACTGTCTATCGTCATACTAGCTAAACTAATCTTAACCTAGCTACCTGATAACAGTTCCCTTTGGGGGCAACCAAAGTGCAGCTAAACAGGGCCAGAGTTGGAGTGGAGTCTACAAAGAATGGGAGGAAGAGTGGGGTGACAGGTGACTTCTTTGGTCATCTGAACAGACGCCATAAGCCAGAGTTATAGAATAATAATAATTTCCCTGCCGTTTCTTAGATGATGGTCTGCAGAAATCCTAGCACTCATAATGGATGTCATTTCTGCATGCCCTGGTAATGTTCGTCCTGGGCAGTTTGTACGGATTCAGCTGTCTCTGTCCCTTCTCAGCTCATTCTGTTACATCCTTGTGATGCCTCTGATATCACTCACCGATCAGTCTGGTGTGGGCGTTTCCAAGCCTTTCAGCTGGTCCCTTTCACTAAGACCAACCAGCAAGCCCTCAGGTTGACAAAGACCCCACAAGCAAATCTCACGTTGAGGCTGCAGCTGTCAGCCCAAGATGAGCATCAGAACCAAGTACAGGACTTGGTAAGAATAAGCATGCCTCGATGCCAACTGATCGGGTGTCCAAGTTCTTAAGAAAGTTTGACAGCAAATTCTAATAATATACTCAGAATTAAGAACCACTTAATTAAGAAGTTAAGAACCACTGCCCTTGCTGGGCAGTGATGGCACACACCTTTAATCCCAGCACTCGGGAGGCAGAGGCAGGTGGATCTCTGTAAGTTGAAGGTCAGCCTGGTCTACAGAGTGAATTCCAGGACAAGCTTCAAAAGGCTACAGAGAAACCCTGGGGGGTGAGGGAACCACTGCCCCTGAGGTGCTGCTAATGACAGCGACTCCGCTCCGCACATCTCAGAACTCCCGCTCTCACACACCTCCTGGATGAGAGCGGGTCCGTGGGGCATGCTTTCACCACTGCATGATTCCAAGTGTCTGGGCCTTGTCCCTCAGGAAGCTTCCCCCCTTTCCCAGTCATCTGGGGTGTGGTGACTCATTGAAACACGGCAGAGGAAAACGCTTATTTTAATGCCTGCTTCTCCCAGAGCATCTGTAGTCAAGGGAGCGTGGCTTCATCTGAGGGAATGGGCTCCTAATGGTGGAATTTCAGGAACTGAGGAAGCCGGTTGAGGGTGTCTTTTGGAAAAGGAACCCTTCATTAGTTCCTCCAGACACATACCGTTTAAGCACCCCGATTCTACTTACAAATCCACTTGCGCTTGTTTCGGAAGGTTTTCCAGCCGTGGGGGAGCGTGAGAATAAAGAACCTCTTTTCGCTTCCTGTTGGGAAGCAGCCTCGGCCCTGCCATTTGCTCTAGACAGAAAAAGCAGCCGTGTTCGCCCCTGATGCCACCTCAGTGAACAGAGAGTGGGTGTGTGTGAAAAGGGGCACCACGCGTGGAGTGTGTGTCACACCTGGAATGTGAGCTTGGGAGCCAGAGCAAAGGGTCAGTGAGCAATCAATCCCTATTACAGCCCATACAGCCCAGCTGATCGATAATTTCACACATCTGGCCATCTTTTACAGACTTCAGGTGATTAAGCCTCCACCACGTCTTATGTAATCCTTAATATTTCACTGGCTTTGCGTCTCGACGGTGTAAGCTGATTCCGTCTATGTGCGTTCTACCTCCCTGCTTCTGTGCAGACTTATCTCACCGTCATAAAAATAAAATAAAATAATAAAAAAAAACTCAAAGTGGGAGCTGGAGAGAGACTCAGACGTTAAGAGCTCTGGCTGCTCTTCTAGAATACCCAGGCTCAGGTCCCAGGACCCACATGGTGGCTCCCAACCTAATGTAACTCCAGTTTCAGGGGATCTGACACCCTCTTCTGACCTCTGCGGGAACCGGGCACATATGTGCTGCACAGATACACATGCAGGCAAAATACTCATACACATGAAATAAAAATAAATATTCAATATGTTATATGATGACTCAAATTAAATAAGAAAAGTATCCTACAAATGTCAATGCTCGGTTCAAACATACAGGACTGTTTCTAAGAGATCATGTTTGTACAGAAGTGCTTCAAGTCTGATAGAAAGGAGGGAGAGAAAGACTGAGAGGTGTGGAAAGAAAGGTTAACGTGAAGGATGGGTGTTACTTATCCTCTTGCCAACTGTGATGGGATCCGCCTATAGCCACAACACTTGGGAGTTTGAGGCAGGAGGATCGTGAATTCCAGACTATCCTGGGCTATATAGTGAGACTCTGTCTCAAAACAGAGAGGAAAATAGGACTGGGGAGATGTTTCAGTCAATAAAGGTGCCTATTGTGCAAACAAGAATTGAACCTGGATTCCCCCATACCTATATCCTCGTAAGCTAGACCCTGGTGACATGTGCCAATAACCCCTGTGCAGGAGAGGATGAGGATGCCAGGGGTAACCAGAGCATCCCTAGCGCTCACCGCCCAGCCAACCTAGCCAAACCTACATGCTCCAAGTTCAGTGAGAGACCCTGTCTCAAAAAACTGAGGTGGAGCAGCAAAGGAAGAAATTGTGCTGACAAGTTTGGTCAATTTGACACAAGCTGAAGTCATCTGAGAGGAATGAGCCTCAGTGGCCAAAATACCCCCATGAGATCAGGCTGTAGGCAAGCCTGCAGGGCATTTCCTTAATTTAGTGATTGATGGAGGAGAGCCAAGCCCACTGGGGGTGGGGTCACCACTGAGCTGGTGGTCCTGGGTTCTATAAGAAAGCAGGCTGAGGGCTGGAGAGATGGCTCAGGGGTTGAGAGCATTGGCTGCTGTTTTTCCAGAGGACCTGAGTTCAATTCCCAGCAATCACATGGTGGCTCACAACCATCTATAATGAGATCTGGTACTCTCTTCTGGTGTGTGTATATGTAATAAATAAATAAATCTTTTTTAAAAAAGAGAAAGATAATGCAGGTGGTCAAAAAAAAAAGCAGGCTAAGTAAGTTATAGGAAGCAAATCCGTCTCTGCTCAGTGTCTGCCTCCAGGTTCCTGCCTCTCTCTCTCTCTCTCTCTTTCTCTTTCTCTTTCTCTCTCTGTGTGTGTGTGTGTGTGTGTGTGTGTGTGTGTGTGTGTGTGTGTCTGTCTGTCTCTCTCTCTCTCTCTCCACACATACACATTCACAACTTGCTTTTGGTCATGGTATTTCATTATAGCAATAGTAACCATAACTTAGACAACACTGTGGTGACTTGAAAGAAAATAGCCCCCATTAGTAGCAATAGTAGCACAATTGGGAGGTGTGGCCTTGTTAGAGTGGGTGTGGCCTTATTGGAGGAAGTGTGTCACTGTAGGGGCCGGCTTTGAGGTCTACTATGCTCAAGTTGCACTCAATATGTGGCATACAGACCCCTTCCTGTTGTCTGTGGATCAAGATGTAGATCTCTCAGCTCCTTCTCCAGCACCAGGTCTGCCTGCACGCTGCCATGCTTCTCACCATGATGATAATGGGCTACACCTCTGAACTTTAAGCTAGCCTCAACTAAATGCTGTCCTTCATAAGAGTTGCTGTGGCCAGCCAGGCAGTAGTGGTGCACACCTTTAATCCCAGCACTTTGGAGGCAGAGTTAGATGGATCTCTGTGAGTTCAAGGCCAACCTGGCCTACAGAGAGAGTTCCAGGACAGCCCAAGCTACACAGAGAAATCCTGTATCAAAAAAATAAAAGAGTTTCTGTGGTCATGGTGCCTCTTCACAGCAATAGGAACTCTAAGAGAAATGCCCAGTGCCAACCCCTGGTCTCTATATGCATGGGCCTGCACACATAAACATGCACACACCCATATAAAAGCACACAACAGACAGACATGCATGCAGAAAAAAATGACCATTTTTCTTACTATAGGTGACTATTCTCCATAACAAGGTAAAGGAAAGGATTAAGTGCATTGGGAATTTAAGAGCCCATAGTTTCGTTCTGTTTTTCAATTTTGCAGAAAGAATCTAAGAGATAAAAAGGCAAGTCCTAGGACTCGGAAATAATCTAAACCTGGAACCCTGGCACCCAGGCACCTGCCCCAACTCTAATCATGAATGCACTTCCTCTGTCGAATAGGATAAAGGGACTACCTTTTGTTCTTGCCTGTGTCAAAAACATGCTGATCTGTCCGACGCATTTGTCTGTAATCATCACGGATTGATTGCGCTGTTCATAAGGTTCTATAATGAATGCATTCTCATTTGTTTGGGGGTGTGAGCTGCTCTCCTGGATCCGGCAGAGAAATGAATGAGATAGAAGCCGTGGACACGAAGCACAGCCTCCGATAATTGTTTATCTTCTTCCCAAAGTGACAAGACATAGTTGGGAGTTTCATACTTCATTCTATATACAAATGAAGGTCCCTGCAGGGAAGCAGCCTTCCTATGAACGGCTCTCCCAGTTACAGGAGAAAACAGTTAACAGTCAAACCCTTGGGGACATCATTTCCTATTTCCAGCATTTCACACAAGCTTCTGACACTCGGGTCTTCCAGGGGGAAGCTGATTTATACACTCGGCCGGCAGACAATGTAAAGGTGAGGTCAGGCACAGGCATCTTTCATCCCTTCCCCGGGCACTCACAGGTCCCTAGGGCAAGGTGGAATCAAAGTGTCTCAAATGGTGGAGGTCACAGACACGACACTGTCAGAAGTGAGAGCACACAGTCTCCGTCCTCCGCAGCCGGGTCTGACACCCGTATATCTTCATGTTGCCATTGTTCCCACTTGAAAAATTACACGCAGTTGGTTTCGTTTCCTGTTCTTAAAACACGATTTCCACTCACCAATGTAGAGTGTAATATATGTCAAAAATAATGGTTATTTGTTGCTGATTATGTTTTAAAAAGGCAAGGGCCCTTAGCAGAAATTCAGGACAACAGGTGTCCTGTTTTATGGCCTTGTATCTCTCCAGCCCTATCAATCCAAATCATGTCTGTGCTTGCTGTCTTTGCACTGATCTGGAGCTATTTTTCCAGGACACCCAAGGAATTCTTTGCTCTCTGGCACAGCCCCTCCCTACATGGTAGGTTCCAAATAAATTTTCCTTGATGTGATTTGATCTACAGGTGCTTTTTCCAATTCTTGTTATGCCCAGCAATACAATAACATTCTGTAAATTGCAGCCCAAGTTTATACCCCTGGGCTTCTGACCTCCGAGGACTCCCAGGCTTTTTTATTACTTGTGAAATAAAGCAGACCTCCAAAGGAGAGCGGCCTCCTGTCTCTCTGAATCCTCTTGCTATGGAGGAAGGACTTAAGCAAATTAGACCTACGTTATCAAGAACAGTGTCAGAACAGTAAATGAGTCTTAAAATTGCATGCAGACTGCAGCTTATTAAAGTATGCTTTAAATGATGCCTAATTCAGGCAGATCTTCGCCTGCGTGGTTTTGATAAAATTGTCCCTTTCTTGTGCTACACCAGATTTCTTCTTTCTCCTATGGATCCCTTCACCACTTATTAGGCTTAGGAATTTTCTAGAATCAGCCATTCAGAGCAGACATCATTATATAACTATGTAGATGTATGGCTTTTATTACAATAAAATAGCTGTAAAGTTTTTAATCTTTGGGTTATTTTGTATTATTATGTAAATAACATAAGTACATCAGTTAGGGTTGGAGGGCTCTTACATATATTGATGTATTTATTTTATGTGTGTTCCTATGTGTGGGGACCCGTGCCACCATGCATGTATGGAGGTCAGAGGACAAAATACAGGAGTCAGTTCTCCCCTTTTACCGTGTGTGTGGGTCCTGGGGATTTGATCTCAGCCCATCAGGTATGATAGTAAACAGCTTTACCCTCCCTGAGCCATCTTGCTGGCCCAGTATATACTGCAGTTTATTTCGTTGTTAAATTTTATTTGATGTGTATGAGTGTTTTGCCTGCATGTTTGTATATGTACCACCTATGTGCAGTACCTGCAGAGGCCAGAAGGGGGCATCAGATACCTTAGAACGGGAGTTACAGGTGGTTGTGAGCTGCCAGGTATGGATACTGGGAACTGAACCTGTAAGAACAACAAGTTCTCTTAACTGCTGAACTATCTCTCCAGCCCTCCCCAGTACATAGTTTTTTAAAATAATAATAACAATTATAATAATCACCATAAGCAGCTAACCCTTCCCAGCCCTGGAGTTCTGTCATCTGGAGAAGTGCCTTCCATTTTTTTCATCTATACTGCTGTGTATCTTCCACATTCCTAAATAATATTTTTACACGGCTCTTCTTAGATTTGTTGATCTTAGATGATATCTACAGTTTTGAAAATGGAAGACACAACACTCCTAAACCTGAGAGCCCACAGTCTCCCTTTATCTTCCCAGTACAATAATATCAGAACTTTTTATTAATAACTGTTTAGTATTTGCATTATTTTAATATGCGAAAACTTGCCATCGACTCATTTAAAGTTGACTAGTTAAATTTTGTTTCCGTAGCCAGTCACCCAGCACTTGGGCGGAAAAGGCAAGGGGATCTCTGTGAGTTCGAGGCCAGCCTTATCTGCATAGCAAGCTCCAGGACAGCCAGGGATACACAGAGAGACCCTGTCTCAAAAAAAAAAGAATCACAAAACATTCTTGTTTATTTACCTATTTGCTCTTGGTTTTCCTAGAGCTGGCGAATATTTTGACCTTTTCCCTTGGTTACCTCTAAAAGTTGCTATCCCTAGTTCTCGCCAGTCTTTGTAACAAAAGTGCAGTATTCCGCCTCCTGTGTTCTCCGTGGTCAAACACATCAGATGATCCCTCGGTTCCATTTTGTTCTTAGAGGATCCCCCTTGGAGACCACCGTCCTGCCCATTCCAGGCTGGCAGCTGTCACTCTCTAACTCCTGTTATCCCTTCCCTTCGTCAGTCCCATGTTCTGGGTCCAGTCTAACTTCTTTCTCCGATGTGCTCCCGCATGCTGGTAGCACCGTGAGACGGGCTGGAGGCTGTTCGTTTCTGGAGACTTTGCGTGTGTGAGAAACCCTGTGTTCTATGTTTGTACTTGACCGGGGATTTTCTCTTAGACTTTGGAAGGTGCCGCTCCGCTGGCTTCTCGCCTCCAGGGTTCTTGTGCAGAACTTCATGTCGTTCTTGCCATGTGTCACCTGTTTGTTCCTCTGGTTCCGGCTCTCTTAGAGCAGCCTCTCGTCCATTATGTTCTGAGATTCCACAGCGATTGCCAGCGTGTGGGTCTTCATTCGTGGAGGATGCGTTCACTGCAAAATCCTTGTCTTTCATTGTCAGACATTTTATTTATTTCATTACTTCTTTCCCTCCATTTTCTGTGTTTTACTTAATCTGTTCTAGTTTCTTCTTCTTACTCTTTTTGCCCAGTATAAGACTTCTTCAACTTTATCTTCCAACTGGCCAATGTATTTTGTTTTTAACTTTAGCCGCCATTAACTTAATTTCCAACTGTCTTTCCTTGGTCTCTAATTGCTTCATATTAAGCATCCTTCTTAATGGTCCCAGTGTCTCTTCCTCCCTCCGGGAGTATAAATGATGGCTTGTTTGTTTGCTTTTTAAATTCTCTTTTCTGTACCCCAAATTAACCATTTCCTCTTATTTCTTTTGTTTTGTTGTATAGTTTAGTCTTTTCTTTTACATTGGAAACCTCTCTGCAGGTGTCTGGTGATCTTCTATGGCCCCTCATATTTCAAACGGAGTTGTTTGTCCAGTATGTGCGGGAACTGGATTTAATCCCCACCAGGGCCAAAAGCAAAAGTGTGTGCTGGAAGGTAGATGGCAACATCTGTGTGTCCAAGCAGAGTGTTTCAACTGAAGGCCTCCATCTGGAGTCTAAAAGCTCAGAATGACGGGGCACCCAGCCAGCTTTGCTGGGAGTCCCCCACACCTCAGCACCCCTTCTCAGAAGCCAGACACCTTTTCTTCTCCCAGAAAAGGATGGATGGAATTTCTAGGGCTGCCATTTTGCATCATTACCAAGGATCTTGAAGTCTAGTAAGCGAAAGGAAGCCAGGAGCCGCCTTGGTGTTCAGAGCGTGGATTCTTACCTAACTCACCCGTTTTCAGTATGGCTTCTCACTCTCCACCGCACGCCATAAGATCTGAGACCTACCTCAGCAGCAAAGCTTTCTATGTCAGAGTTGGAGAGGGCTCCTTAGGAGACCAGAGGGGTAGATGGCTGATGTGCTGGCGTCGGGAAACTTGACTTCTCCTTTCGCTTCACGGTCGGTATCTAGCATCACCTCGGATAAGTCAAGCAGGCTCACCTCGCTGCCTGGGTGGTAGTTTCTCCATCTGCAAAGTGATTGACTGAGTCATTTGCTTTATCATTGCCTGAGAGCCCGGGAACTGCTCCATCTGAGAGTTCTTCCTTACAGAAAAGCTAGAGTATGTGATGAGATGATATTCGGTCGACTCTTCCTTGGAAGTCCTTTAAATCATGTTGCAGTTCAGCGGTTTATCCCACAGAAATCTTACTATGGTCATTGGGATTTGCTGCTCAGAGCCTTGAGCCTCACTGGCCTTTCCTTTTATGCGTGCTACACAGTTGGTCCACAAGAGACCTGGCAGTTCCAAGCCTTACCGCAGGGAGGTGGTCCAGACCATCACCTCTTCTTTGATACCATCTTCGAAGCTGAACATCTTGGTCAACTCCTAGACACAAAGATTCATTGTGCATCCATTTAGCAGTATTGTGTCAATAGCTATGCTTAGGGGAGGCAGAGTTAGGGTAAGGTTAAAAAATATGAGATTTGGGCTCAGAGAAATGGCTCAGTGGTTAAGAGCATGTACTTGTTTAGCTCCTAAAACCCAGGTCCAGTGACTCTCAGCCCCTGTAACTCCAGCTGCAGAGGATCCAGCGCCCTCTTCTGGTCTCTGTGAACACTACATCCACATGCACAAACTCACGCACAGACACACACATCAACACAATTTTTTTTTAATGTTTAAAATCATGGACTTTAGATTGGCAAATCTAGCCTTTAAAGCATTCTTCATCTTGATTTTTTTTAAGGCAAAGTCTCACTATTGTAGCTCAGACTGGCCTCAAACTTGCCCTTTTCTTGCCTCAACCTTCCGAGTGCTGGGATCACAAGTGACCACAACCATGCCTAGCTCGTCATATGAACTTCAGACTAGAGCTGTGACTACATGGTTACACGTTAAGTCAAATGTTTGTGTGATGAGCTAAAGAAGAATTGAGTCTGAGACCTTGGAAAACCTGAATTTGTGGTTTAGTTTTTCTTGCCAATGGTGCCAGGGTTTGGGTTACAGCTTCTGGAAGCTGGGTTAGTGAGGCCTGTCTGTCCCTGTCAGGCCCAAGAAGCCACCAGAGATGTGGGCACTTTCCATACCCTAAACTGTCACCCAAACAAAAAGTTACTATCACTGCCACATGACTCTCGGTGACTGTTTGTTCCGGGAAGCCTGAGTTTCTTGCTGCCTCTCTGAGCTGCTTTGTAACACCCAGGTAATTCCACAATTACAGTCGGCTTTTCCAGAAAGACGTTTTCATCCTTTCTTTTTTTCATGCCAAAACAAATGAATCCTGAACCAATCTACCTTAGCCTTCCAATATGTGCAGCCTCTTGTGTTCATGAACAACCTGAAGGTAATAAACCCGCATGCCCCTGTGACGGAGAAAATGTTGGAAGGAAATGGATTTCCATCTCAGACTTCCAAGGTGCTGCACCAAACAATAGCAGGGAAAAAAATTATTCAGCTAAACGCGGCTGACATGAGCTGGCATCAGATGTGCTGCCCACCTCGCCGGGCATTATTAGTCACATACTTGCCTGTGAGACGGGCTGCTTGGAAGAGCTACTCCAGTCTTGCCAGACATATATTTTAGAGAGTTTTAAATAAACTTACAGAGCGATGCCAAGCTGCACGTCTTTTAAACTTTGCTATTTCATCCGTCTATACCAAGTGCCGCGAAGCAAAATGGATGTGCCTTCAGCTTCCCATAGTCCTGGAAAATGAACCAGTCCACTTAACAATAAATGGTGGCTGGTTCCAGCACACATGACTGGTCTAGTGAAGAAGAAAAGAAAGTTGGGCTTAATGAAGAGCAGGGTCCGTGTCCCTGGGCACAGACAGGGAAGGACGAGTGTTTTATAACTGTTTATTGGAGTTAATGGTAATAAATTCCTCACTTGTCATGCACTAACTTTAATGTTTTCATTGCTTGGTGATTTAGGTTTCCCTTTTCACATTGTAAATCATGCTGTCCCCGGGAACAGAGCAGGTCGAGTGCCTGCAGTAACGTCCGTAATGTTCAGTGGGGAGAGGAGTGCTCTTTCTCCCTCCCACACGGCTGACCAAAAGATGCTTCCCATCATCCAAATACACTGCTTACTAAACAAGAAATAAAGACAGACAGACAGACAGACAGACACATCCAACTGCAGTGTCACAGAACAGGTCTCAACCTGTGGGTCGCGACCCCCAAAGACCGTCAGAAAGCACAGATCTCTACATCATGACTCATATCCGTAGCAGAATTAAAGTTATGAAGTAGCCATGGAAATAATTTTATGGTTGGGGGGTCACTGCAACATGAGGTGGGATCTGATGCTTGCTTGCTTTTTTTTTCTTTCTTTACTTCCCTCCTTTTCTCTCTCTCTCTCTCTCTCTCTCTCTCTCTCTCTCTCTCTCTCTCCTCTCTTTGTCTGTCTCTCCTTCTCACTTTTCTTTCTCTTTTTTGTTCTTTCTCTCTCTTTCCAATCGACCTTTAAGGGTCGCAGCTTTAGGAGGGTTGAGAAGCACTGGTCTAGATCCTAGGAAAAGGACCATCTCTATGGTAACTCTCCTGCTGTGTTTGGTCCTGAAGTTTAGGGGGTGGTTCCCTATTTTGTTCCCCCTCCCCATTTGCTGAGCCCTTAGTTAATGAGCTGCGCAAATAGATATTGAGATTTTGTGTTTGTATTTTGCAATTACAGACTGGGTGACTTGGTTGGAAACTTTGGGGTCTAGACACTAGGTTTATGCGGGGGTGGGGGGGCAGTTTGATTTCCAGCACCCAGATCAGCTGTTCACAGACACCTGTAACTATAGCTCCAGAGATCAGGTGCTTCTGCCTTCTCTGGATGCCTGTACTCACGTATCCATGCCCACAGTCACGCACATACACAGAATTTAAAATGAAATCTTCTAAAAAAGAAAAGATGAGAGGGAGAGAGAGAAAAAAATGAAAGGAAGAAAGAAACCATCGGATTCCATCCTTATCTTCTCCTCCTAATTCTTTTTCCTCAAAAACCTCAACTTAGAGCTTGCTTGAGTTTTGTCAGAAGAATTGAGAAGCATTTTAAGTCTCACATTTCTGAGTTTAATAAACGGGGAGTTGGTTTTGATGATTTTTGCCCTAAAGGTTCATCTTCAGAGCTGACTCTGAACCCATACTGCTTTCTTAAACAAAAAAAAAAAAAAATCAAGGAGTTGGCTGCCCGTGAGGTCCGGCTGGGGAGCAGCCTTTGGTCCAGTAGATGATACATAGCAGGTCAAAGCCACATTGCGAAGATCATTGCTTTCCCATCAAGTTTTTCCTGATGGGGTGTGAGAGTTCTCGTTAGATCGCCCACCCGGAAATACCCTCTAGAGAATCACAATAATTAGTTCCTGACTCCTCTTTATTTCCTGCTTTGTTTGCTTTAAAAAGTTTTCTCGATGCCGTGATCCGACGATCTCTGAGAGTCTTTTACTGGCGAGACATGGAAAAGGCAAAATCATGGTCCTTTGATTTCTTCTTGAAAGTTTTCGTTTTGAAGAGTCAGGACACAGACTCCAGCATCGTTATGATGATGCCGCCTGCACTGTGAGGGCTCAGACTCACCTAGGACGCCTGCGCACAGGATGTGAAGTAACATACCTGAAGTTCAAAGGGGAAGAAAAAGCCATTTCCCAGAGAAGGACGTAGAAAAACAAGATTAGGGTAACTTACTAAAGTCCAGATCCTCGGCCACTCAAAATGTACAGCCCTGTTTTCCGAAGAGTAATCATTTATTCATTTCTTAGCATGTTCACCTCTGGCCTTGTCCCAGCTGCATTTCAGCTTTCCCTGAATACCATCCCATGATGCTTTCCTGAAGACAGGAAAGGCCCGAGATGAAGAGCACCGGTGCCCAGTCAGGCTCTGACATAGGACTCAGATATATGCTTCCTGGGGCTGGAGAGAGGGCTCAGCGGTTAAGAGTGCAAACTCTAGTGTGATTTCCAGCACCTGGGTCAGCTGCTCACAGACACCTGTAACTCCAGCTCCAGAGATCGGATGCCTATACTCACGTATCCGTGCCCACGGTCGTGCACATACACAGAATTTAAAATAAAATCTTCTAAAAAAGGAAAGATGAGAGGGGGGATGAAGGAAGGAATGAAGAAAGAGAGAGAGAGAAAGAGGGAGGGAGAGAGGGAGGGAGGGAGGGAGGGAGGAAGGAAGGTCAGGTGGAGGTGATACACGTCTTTGATCCCAGCACTCAGAGGGCAGAGGCAGGTGGATCTCTGTGAGTTCGAGGTCATCCCCATCTACAGAGCAAATTCCAGCACAGCCAGGGCTACACAGAGAAACCTGTCCTGGGGGGGGGGGGGGGCGACCACCTTTTCTCCTGGTAAAGCTCTTGGCATTTCTCTGTTTTCCCCAGATCCCCTCAGCCCTTCCTACTCTCAGCACTACGCTCTTCACGACTTCTGCCCCCTCCCCACTTCCTCTCTGCTCTTTGGCTGTGTCCTTTCTTTTCCTTTTCCTGTTTTTTTTTAACTTTCCTGTTTCACATCGCCAACCCCTAAATTAAAGTAGTAAATATACAGCAGAACAAAAATTACTAGTGGTGGCTTGAAAATGATTTATCTAGCAAATATTCACCCCCATATTGCCTTCTTGGGCCGAGAGTCCCTTTAGGCAAGTAATGGTTTTCGGTTCAGTTTAGCAGAAGCGTATCCGACACCTACTGTGTGTCCACCAGACCCCTGGGGATGCGGGAGAAACAGGTGAGTAAATAGTGGTTCGCGCTGCCCTCTATCAAAGGGGCCACATTTCCCACCGGCAGCTTTTCTTCAGGCTTCAAGAAATTAAATAGCCAGCATGGAACTCTCTGAGCTTCCTGTGTGCTCCCGGAACAGATCCTTCTTAATCTTACATCGATCCGACAGCTAATTAGAGCACACCTTGCTTGCAACCGAGTCCAGATATTTACATGGTCCAAGTTCCCTCTCCGACATCCCTTCCCCTCCTTCCTGAGAGAGTTGTCACGTAGACCCTGACATGCTCCCCCACTTGGGACTGGAGTCCTTGTTACATTGTCCTCTCTTTCTCTAGGAACTAATGCTTCATTCCTGTCCTTTCCAGCATGACGTCAGCTCTCTTCCCTTGAATGCAAGATCCTCCTCCCCAGTGTTTGCTGTCTTGGCCTACAGCTATATTCTTTTTCCCCCAGAAAAGTACCTATCTGTATCCTGTTCAAGGCATGTAACAGACTTTACATGTGACTCAGGCCTCATATAAAAACTAAGCAAAAATGTAATCATAGAGAATATTACAGTCAAGTTCATGGTCCCTGGAAGCCCAGACTGTCACATAAAACTTCACTACGGAAAATTATATGAGAGTCCAGAATAGGAATCCATGACTTTACGTGGAGGAAACAGAGAAAGCTGTGCCGGTTCACATTTGAATGGGGTCTTCCTAGTCTGGAATGGGAACATCGGTGAAGACTGGGTGGTGTAAAGTGCCTGGGGCACACTCGCAAAAGGCTGGGAGGGAAAAGGCTCAGACAAACAAAACCAGAAGGTTGCCTACAGCCCAGTGTTTCTAGGAGTTTCTATGCAGAGGTGCATGCATTTGATGGGCAGCAGAGAATCCGGGGAGGACTTTAACCAGGAATGTGATGTGACGTGACTAGATCCAAGTTTTAGCAAGATGGCTTCTGACCACGGTGTGTTAAACAGATAGGACGTGGACTGGTTAAGTAGTGAGTGCAGAACCAGAAGAATCAGGTACTCCTGCTGTGTGCCTGTAACCCCAGCACTTGAGCAGAAGTAAGAGGGTCTCAAGTTCAAGGCCAACCTGGAAAAGCGCCGCCAGCAGACCCACGCAAAGTGCCTTCTTTTGTGTTCTTCCACCTTTGTGGTTTTTGCCTTTTCTGTTTGTTTGCTGTTGATATCGGGGGACTTTAGGGGTTCTGTTTTGTGCTGGGAATCGAACCCAAAGCATCCTGCCTGTTAAGTACATGCTCTACCCCAGAAGGGCATCCCTGTGTCCGCAGATCAGAGGGGTAGTAGAGAAATGGATTTGGAAATGCCATGTTGTCTTCTGTTAGTTATACTCTCAAACCGAGAGTGGTGGTGCACACCCTTAATCCCAGCACTCAGGAGGCAGAGGCAGGTAGATCTCTGTGAGTTCGAGGCCAGCCTGCTCTACAGAGTGAGTTCCAGGACAGCCAAGGCTGTTACACAGAGAAATTCTGTCTCAATAAAACAAAAAGCAAGCAAACAGAAGATAGGCTCACCAGTGACGTAGGCATGATGGTGCCCAGCCTCAGGGTGGGGTGAGAATGTTCTGCACGGCTTGTAAAATGACAGTTGGACATTTCTAAATCTGTCCTTCCTCCTTTTTAGAATGATAGGGCCGTTTGAGGGATTGTAGTGTGAACTGGTGCCAAGGCTTCTCTCTTCTTTACACTGCTGCCACTTGCTGGGGTTTAACTCCTCAAGGGACTCAGGTCATTTGTGGTTCCCTAGTTAACAAGTTGTTTTTCTTACTGTGGTACCAGACATAACAATTTAAGGGAATCGAGCTTACCTGGACTCACACACAGTCTCAGAAGCATTACAGCATCATGATGGGAGAGGCATGGCAGAGCTCATGGCAGTGGGAGCATTCTGGGCAAGGGAAGAAGCAGAAAACCAAGCCAGAAATAAGGTTGGGTTATCACCCCCAAAGGCCCACCATAGAGTGCCTAATCTGCCATCCAGCTCCCTTTTCTAAAGGTTCCATAATCTCCCCACCACCGCAAACAGTGCCACCATCTGGAGATAAAGTATATAAACCCAGGAGCCTACGAGGGACATTTCCAATTCAAACCATAGCACGAAATAAGGATGGATTCCTAAGACAAAAAGGAAGCTGTGGGTGCTGCGTTATGGACATCAGAGCATGCCTGGTTTGGGTGGCGTAGATTCTATGGCCTTTGTCATGCTATAACATATGTCTTCTGGCGTCCACATGTTCAACTCACATTCATGGATCAACTGCAGTTCTGAAGGAACCAGTTGTTTTTCTTTTCCCCCAAGGAAATAAAGTGCTTTGGAAAACCTTGATTGCATCAATTATGAAAGTGCAGATTTGTTTAGTGACTACAGACTGCAGCATAGCTAAGATAAATCATGGCTTCCTTTAATTGACTTTTCTCCTTAAAAGGCATATCAGAATGCAAATGAGTGGCATTATTCTAGAGAAACTCTGAATCTGTTCTTATTCTAAAATGGTTCAAACTCCATGCCCTTCGGCTAAGCTGAACGTGCCAGGATACCCTGAATGAGAAGCAACAGTTACCATAAGTTAGCCGTTCTTTAAGATGAACCACTTGCACCTGCTGGAGGACGCGGAATGTTACCGTTGACTTAGCTGTCTGTCTTGGTGTGGCAAGGTTACCACCCCTGGAGCTGGAAGAGCTTTGTCCTAATACTTCCACGTGGGTAAGAATCCTATGGAAGGGAGGATGTGAAGAAGGGACACCCCAGAGGCTGAGGGCCTCTTCTGTGTTCTTCCTAAGAATAGGAAGGTTCTTCTCTCTCTAAATATTCATCATTTCTACAAAGCGCCTCAGAGTTTCTCATTGTTGATGGAATATTCCACAAAAGGAGATCAGTATGTGTGGTTGCCTCAATAATCTTTTTAAACTAAGATCTCTTCCCCCAATGAACCCTATGCTGTAGTGGGGTGTCCTTCTGCCAGGGTGTCCCCTTACACCCAGCAGGGGAAGCTTTTCAAACCCTGGTGACCACGTAGAGTTTTTTGAGTGTTTCATGTTGCTTCTTCTAATATTTCTCCAGTCTTAGCTTGTGTGCCCTATCACTGGATCTGAGACTTTGATTTTGTTCCGTCTGTCCATCGATTTCTTAGATTGCACATAACGAGAAAGCAAAACAACCTTCCGGACCATCGTAGTACATCAAGGAGTATAAGTTTATATTTCTTACAATGTAGAACATAAGGCGCTTGGTGGCACACACCTCTAATCTCAGCATTCAGGGGGCTGAGACGGGAGGATCACACGGACGAGGTCAGGTCTCACTACCTCACAAGACCGTGTCTCAAAAAAAAAAAAAAGATTTCCTGAATGTTGTCGTTGGTGACTGTTAAGTGTGTCATTTCACCACTGTGTCTGAATCCATCCCCTTGCTCTGTTGCCTGGCTTTTTCCCCGTGGAGATGCGCTGGAGTCGCTGTTCTGCGTTCACTCCCTGCCCTCTGTCTGCACGGGGCTTTTCCTCCACAAACACATACATCCAATCTAAAGCCATCTGTCAAGTGTTTTCTCTGTCTTTGGATCCTTTACACCCAAAGTCAATTGGTAATGATTTAGAGTTCTTCACCTTTCATGTGTTCGTCTAAATCCCTTAATAAGCAAAGCACAGTGACAGAAAAATGTGGTGGGTTGAGTTGAGTGCCAACCCATGTGGATGTCAACAGGACCACAGGAGGTAAAACGCTACGTGAGCGTACCACAGAGAAACAGATGAGCCACCAGGGCAGCTTCTCTCTCAGCGACAGGAGACATACAGTGCCACAGACAGATACCATCAGCCAGTTCTTGAAACTTGAGAATAAGGGGGAAACAAGTTAACCCAGAAAAACAGACTAAGAACAAGGAGTAATGAACTTAGTAGAGAAGGCCACAGGGACTGGAGAGATGGCTCAGCCGGGCACCAGCTGTTCTTCCAGAGGTTGGATTCCCAGCAGCTCACAGCTGTCTGTAACTTCATCTCCAGGGGGATCTAGTGCCCTCTGCTGGCCACTGTGGGCTTCTACAAATACACGCTGTGCATACATGTCCATACATATATACATAAATTTTTAGTTTGATTTTTAAGAAAGAAAGAAAGAAAGAAAGAAAGAAAGAAAGAAAGAAAGAAAGAAAGAAAGAAAGCAGACTGCAGTTAGTGAGTTGGACTTAAGATGGAACCTGACCATTCCTGGCCTTCGAACACCAGGTTTTCTTTACTCTCAGTAGCCAGACCCCCGGTACCGTCCACCTTACCTGAAAGCCATCCCCTGGGAGCTAGTGGTCTTTAGGCTTGGGTGCATGTGGTTTCTTTTCCAGACAGCTGAGCTTGAATCAAAAGGAAGAGGAATGATGACAGAAGTCTACAATTTAAGTTGGGAGAGAACTGGAAAAAATACACAGAGAGACAGACAGACACACACACACACACACACACACACAAAATTTTCTCAAAATCATTGGTCTTTTCAGGTTGAGTTAGCAAGAGGCCAACCCCACTGCCTGTGGCAGTAGTGGGCACCTGGTTTGTTCTTCAAGGGCTGCAGCGTCTTTTGCAGGGAAACCGGGTGTTCTCCTGTGCTATTAGCCTTGTGCTGTGTGTTGCCCACCGATTTCCTCGACTCTCTTTTCTTGGTGGGCTAGAACACAGCTGGCTAAATAGGCCGTGGCACACGTAAGCTCCCATGTCTGTTGTTAACTGCTTTATGGAAATGTTTCACACTCCAAAGGTCCCCATGTTGTTGCCATGAGGAGCTGACTGAAGAGTTGTGTTTGGCGCTAAGAGATGGAGTCCCACCCTGTCGGGTTTTTTTTTATGGTTTCTGATCAAGATGTGAGAGTTTAGAAGGATCTGGGGGGTGAGAGAGGGATGTCTGAGAATTTCCTTTATCTTCATTTGCCGTGGAAGTTGGGCAGGCGTCACTTCTAAGTAACACACTTTTCTCTGTTGATCTTATCTTTACGGCCAAACATCCTTCAGTTAAGTGAATCTTTTCTTCATGCGGGCTGCTCAGAGAGATTTAGTTAAGTATAATGGTGGAGAGAGATTATGACACTAATGCAATTCTGCTTTGTGCTGATACTATGTGATACATGCATAGGTTTATGCAAGAGGACCATTTATTCCCAGCAAATTGAAACAGTTTCTAGGTTTTTTTTCATCATGATAGCAGTAGCTTCTATTCAGGTAGTAGACCCCCCCCCCCAAAAAAAAGGTGTCTCTTTTACAATTTTATATTTAACTGTCCTTGTTTTTGCCTTTTGAATAGCAGCTTGCACAGCTATGTGTGGCTTCTTCCTATTTTTCCCATCACCGTGGAAAACATTTACACTCTCCATAAGGCACAGAGTCATTTGCTGGATCGTGGGTGTGGACTCGGGTGTAGAAGTCTCCTGCCCCACCTCTCAGAGTGTGTCTCACCATGAACGATCCCTGGCCGCCAGTTCTTGATCAGGGCCCTGGATGATGCCGAAAGAGGAGCTGGTGAAAAGACACATCAGCTCCCAACCTTGGTTGCGTAGATTCAGTGAGCTAATGAGGCCAAGGGTCAGGTCTACGTGGAGCCCAGTATTGGACGCACAGCCATGCCTGTCCAGTCAATCATACACTGGCTGGACTTGGCTGTCTATCATTTTTCATAAGCATTCTTAATTTCTTCTATAATCCCATCCCCCCACCACACACACACACACACACACAGTGCATCAGGAAAACTCAAGTGAGATAGTTCACAGATACAAAAACCCTCTCATGTATAAGAAAGCAACAGGACCACGTCTAACTGCGTACAAAGGCGTTGCGTATAAAAACGACCCCAGTCACGTCGCTCTTGAGGATCTTGTTGGTGAACAACCAAGTGAGAAATTCAGCCGCTCCTTCAAGGAGCCGGATTTTAGCAAGCCGAGTCTGCATCAGGGGGAGAGGAGGTGGGATGGCGCTCTCCCTGCAGGCCTAGCATTAGTGACTTGGAGTTCAGATGTCTCGGCTGCATTATGCCTTTGTTTTCGGGGTGGTGGTGTTCTTGGGTTTCACTTGGTGGGGAGAGAAGAGCCTCACGCTGATAATGTACTGAAAGTAAATGAAATTAAATAAGCGAAGCGGCGCTCGTCACTACTTCCTCCCCCCTGGGTAATTCAATTCAAGCTCTGCCTCTGATGACAACTCACAGGGGCTGTCTCTGTCCCCCCGCTGGGGCCTGGAGTCTTAGCATCTAAATAAAAGTTTCACTCAAGCATTTTTTATGCTCCTGCCAGCAGGATCAGTGAGCTGGTGTGGGCGCATTAATGTAATATTCATACCCACAGACTCTCCCCGCACACGAGGCGGTGGCTTTCCATTTTCATAATTATAAATGTTCCATAAAATGGCATTTAGATTTGCATTTAAAAAAGGAGGTTTGAATTCTAATAAGACCCTTCACATGTCTTTTATGATTCGGATTTTAACAAGAAACTCTCTTAGTTTAACAAGACCTTAAAAAAAGAAGAAGAAACTTGTAGCAAGACATGGCTTGGAGGATCCCGGGCCTTTCAGCCCCTGCGTCTTCCATTTGAATTTGAGGCCTCAAGAAGCCAGTTTTTTGAATGCCACTTCAGAGGAAAACCTCCATCAGAGCACTTTCCCTGTTGCTGGTCCTTACCTCACATGACCTCCCACTTCACATGACCTCCCACCTGAAGAAGAATCAGCACCAGTTCTTGGAGGGTATTTTCAGCGGGGCTCAAATTTCGGGAGGATGGGGGATGAGAGGGGTAGAAAAACCCTAGGAAAATTAATTTTCATTTGCTGTGGTTCATCTCAGACATGTACCTCAAGACCTGTCTGGAAGGATCTATGCCCAACACAGAGTTTACTAACTGTAAATCCTACAAATGAAAACAGTTGCCCAGACGATGGGCAGCCTCGTCTACATTGTGAGTTCCAGACCAGTCAGAGCTATATAGTGAGACCCTGTCTCAAAGACAAAGAAGAAGGGGGGGGGGGGCATGACAGATGAGAGAGAGGGAGAGAAAGGGGGAGAGAGAGGGGAAGAAAGGATAGAATAAGAGTCTATAAACAAGGAAGTTGACAACAAGTCAATTGAATAAAACAATAACCACATAAAGCAAAAAAAAAAAAAAAAAAAAAAAAAAAGGACTCCTGATTTTCCTGGTTTATTTTTTAGGTTTTGGTGGGGTGGTTCACAAGCACACATGCACATGTGAGTGCACACGTGAGTTGCACGTGTGAGTGCAGGTGTGTGCAGAGGCCAGAGTCAGTGGCAGTTGGAAGCCGCCAAACCTGAGTGTCCGGGAGCCAACGCTAGTACTCCCTAAGAGCAGTACACACTCTTAACCACCATGCCATCTCTCCGACCTCCAATCTA